>NC_056728.1:833682557-833815052 GCF_019279795.1 Protopterus annectens | reverse complement strand
GAAAGTGGATCCAGGTTACATGAAAGACACCAAACAGAGAACCATTTCCATTTGGGTAATTAGGATTTCCTAGTATTCGGTTTTCTGGCCTCCTACAGGACCCTAAGCACATCCTCAGAAAAAAAGGTGCCTATGTAGAATCAAAATCCTATCTCTCGTGCAGTTAGTTGAAGAGTAGAGAAGTGGGGGTGGATAAGAGAGCCCTTGTTTTGTGTGAATAGGTCCACCCTGTAAGGTAACATGTGATGATTGCCCTTGGCAAAATGCAGAAGAGGGAGCCAAGGCTGTCTTGGCAAAAAGGAAGTCACCAACAAGATTTTGGGAGTGTCATGGTGAATTTTGAACAGGACTTTTAGAATGAGGTGAAGGGGAGGGAAAGCATAAATAAACAACCCCTTCCAAGAAAGAGAGGGTGTGTCAATTCCAAACCAGAACACCAGGGACTTTGGCACAAAAAAGAGGAAGTTGTCTGTTGGGGGGCCAAACAGATCTATGTGAGGAGTATCCCACTGGTTGATGATGTCCAGAAACATCCCTGTGAAGCACCCATTCGTAGGATTGAGTTAAAGACCTGCTCAGTGTGTCTGCCACAATGTTTTGATCTGAGGGAATGTAAACAGCCTAAAGAGTGACTTGGTACTGTACAGCAAGATCCTATACCTGGAGTGCCAACTGCCAAAGAAAAGATCTTGTTCCCCTCTGTTCATTTACATACCACAGCAATGAGGTGTGGTCTGTAAACACAGAGGTCCCAGGGAGAAGAGAGGATGAAACACCTGAGCAGCAGCAGAAGAGCTCTCATCTCTGACACTGAAGTGCTCCTTCTGTTGTAGAAGAGACTAAACCTCCTGCACCTTTAGGAAGTCAAATGCTGCTTTCCATCCCACATCTGAGGTGTCTGTGAACAGCTCCTGAGATAGAAGGGAGGACGAAAGAGGAGCCCTGGGTTTAGAGACAACTGCTAAATCTACCAGTGAAGTTCCTTTAAACAGGGAAGAAAAATAACTACAAAGTCTAGAGGATGAGCATGTTGAAGCCAAACTGATTTCAGGTACCAACTCAAAACTCATGTGGAGTTTGGCTACACCGAGCATGGGGATGGTAGATGCCATTAATTCCAGAGCTCCCAAAAACTCCCTGGCTGTGATTGAGGTCAGAGAAAGAAGAGTTTGAAATAAGTGAGAGTCAAGACCTTGGGAGGAGGCAGAGATGCCAGCATAGGCACAGTCTGAAATCCGTACCACAGAAAAAAACATGGTCTTGAGAAGTCATCAGAAATAACATTTTGATCTTTATTGTAAACCCCAAGCTTTGCAGAAGGGAAACTTCACAATGAAGATTTTGCAACAGAATTTCTGCAGAGGATGCCTGAAACATGAGAGCTTGCAAGTATGGAAATACTTGGATCTCCTAAATACTGCAAAATGCAATCACAGGAGCTAGGCATTTGGTGACATGACTACTCTTGGGGCAGTAGAGAGGCCAAAGGGCAAAGCAGGAACTGAAAATGCCAGGAAGCTGAGAACCTTAACACCTTACTGAAAAGGGGATACATTGGGATATGAAAATAAGCATCCTTGAGATGTAGAGAAACCAGAAAAGTCTGAGAAAGCAGCAAAGGAAACAAAGTTTGAACAGATAACATTCAAAAGGAAAGAACCTTCAGAAAGATATTCAGGTGAGAAAGATCTACAGTGGGTTTCCAAGTACCCTCTTTGTTTGGTGCCAAAAAAAAAATTCTTGAATAAAACTCTTTTCCCTTTCAGCAGCCGGAACCTTTTGAACAGCTCCCCGGAGTCAAAACATCCTGAAGTATTTCTGGAAAGAAGCATAACTGTTCTTGTGGTGGCTGATGAATGCCCATGATGGGAGAAAGACATCCAAACCATGAAATACCCTTGGCGAATGATAAAAAATCTCCCAAGAATCTTGGGTTATGCCTAACCAAACAGGAAGGGACAGGGAAAGACTAAACAAAAGAGGAATGTGGCTTGAAAGAGTCTGGTAGTCAGACAGCACCTGGTTTATCAGGAAAGGGCAGCTTCTGAGCAGAAGTAGTCTGAGGAGATTTAGCCAGAGGAGCTCTCCTACCATCTTTTTACCTTATGAGGATGACGAGACTGCCTCTGAACAAAAGCTAACTTAGTAAAAATGCTTTGGAACCTAGGCACTAGTGAAATGTTTCAAATACTGCAACTCCTTGCCTTTCTCCTGCATAGACTTGAACAAATCAGCAGTAGTACCAAACAAACATCTGTAGTCCAGAGAAGTAGCCAACTTAGCTTTGATATCAGGGAGAGGGCGAAGCCACAGCCAGGAATATCTCCTCAAAATTGAACCTGAAGCACCAGCCTTAGAAGAAGCATTTGCTGCATCACAGCTAAACTTAATGGAATGCCAAGCTACCCAAGAAGAAACCCCTAACAAAGACAAGGCAGGTGTCTTACCCTCAGAATCAGGAGGGTCAAAAATAACCTGAAAAGCCTGGGAAAAGAGACCAAAACATATCAGGCCATACAAGTCTAATAATTAACAGCCCAAAAGGCTAGGGTTGCTGTAGTGTAACCTATCTTACCCAGCCTTTCCATAGTCCTGCTGTCCTTATCAGAGGGAAGAAGCTTAGTAGAGTGCAGTAATCTGGAAGGCTTATCAAATATCACAAACACCACCGGAGGTTCAGTAGATGGATACTTGTAAAGGAATTTACAGTCATCAGGTACTTTATAAAGAACTACCTAGTTTCTTAGAAGCAGGGGGGTGAGACTGGAGCCCGAGAAGCAGAAGAAAAAAAATCCAGTAAAAGCAGACAAAACAGGAGAACAGCAGAGGTTCTTGCACTTTAGAAAATCCCATTTAAAGAACTCCATTATCTAGCAATGGTATCCCCAAAATAAATCTCAAAAGGAGGTTCAGGACTGGTGGATTCCTCTTCCTCAGACCCATACTCCAATTAGGAAAAAATCTGGATAGAATAGGCCAAGGAGTATTTAAATCCTTTTCTTCAGAGAAATCCTGATCTCTTGAGATGGGAAGATGACCAAGGAGGAGCCGGAACAGAGACCCCCTGAGAAGGCTTCAAAGCCATAAGGGCATTAAGACATGATTGAAATTCTGCCACTCACTCAGAGTTCCTGGGAGCAGAAGAAACATGTTTTGCTTTTTTCCTTATTTTTTAAGAGGAGGTCCACCTTATGAAGTTGAAGGATCTGACATCGGTGTACACTCAATAGCAGATGCGACTTCCTGCCTTACCAAAATCTCAGGATGCCCTAGGACCTTTGATGATAATCAGCCATGGTTCACCCTGCACATCCGAATGGACATCTGCAAGGACTCCAAGGACATGCGAGCAACCGAATCCATTCCGGCCTCCGAAACGGTCATGGGAGAAGATCCAACCGAAGAACCAAACAAACCTCAGGGCTTTCATCAGCCTTGACAGAAATGTCCATTGAAGGCACAGCCGAAGAATGCGGCTTAACTATTTCTGGCCTTCTTCAAAGAGTACAGCTTCATTCGCTAAAAGTTTGTGTCACTGGTTTACTCAGTAAATAGTGAGGGATGAAAGACGACTGCATAACGTCCCAAGGACAAAGACCTGACAAATACTACAGGACTCATGACTGTGAGAAGCCCCTAAACAAAACACTGCTTGTGACTGCCTTTATAGGGAAATCTGTCTCCCAAACTGTCTTTTACGCTTTCAGGATAACACGAAACCTCACAGCAAAACCAAAACAAAAGATAAGCAACAAAACCCAACAAGGCACTTCTTTCAACAGCTAGGTACACCAGAAAGATGATCAGAGAAGTTGTTTTGACTGCCAGCAAAGAAGTTCTAAAGATGATACATCCAGACATCACCTTTATGCCCTATGTTATGCAAACATCATACGTGTGATATGGTGGACCTTAAAGCAACATAAAGGCTTTTGTGTACTGACTGGATGTCGGGCCGCTTCTTTTGGAGGATCCTTCATGTTATGAATACTGCAACAATGAAATGGAAAGACATCTCCAGGCTATCTTCACACAACAACAATCATGACAGTCAGCAAGTAGAACTCAACTCCAGTAAAGTCTGCCCTTCGGAGCTGTAGTTGGGCCATGTCAATTTTTCTTGGAAAAGGCTAACACATAAATCTAGCTCCAACCATACCAGTGATTAGGTCTGCCTTACATTCAGCTGGATGGACTACTCAAAAAGTAGGCAAGGTAGTCAAGAATGTCCTCTATATTACCTGCTCTTTATGGTGCATTCTACAAGCCATGATACCCTCTGCTTCATTACTTCCAAGATCAAATTAAACTTGAAGTCCTCATTCTTCCTCCAATGTGCTGGGGGACACTTGAGACAGTAAAGGATTCTACATTTCATCCTTACAGGAACAGGGAGTGGATACACTTCAGAGCACTCGGATAAACTTTCCCAAACTTTAGAGTCTGAAGTCACCTTTCTGGACAGACTCCTGAAAAGATATGGTTGACATGCCAAATGCTCCAGAGTGAGTGGGTGGATCTATGGTAAAGACTGAACCTCCACAAACCACTTCCAGAAGAATTAGCTCTGCTATCACTTTTAAAGACCCAAAGGTCAAGACTGCCAGTACAAAACCTTTTGGTGCTCTGACTGATGCTGGACCCTGTACTAGTGATACTGACTACAGAGCTAATCCTGGTACAAACTGCAAGATTGCAGGTTAGGATAGCTTCAGCACTAATGTATCTAAGGCTGATACTGACAAAAATAGCACAGACTAGACAGATGCTGACAAACTCCATGATGTCTAGTAATTTTCTACAGTAAAAGTGCTGGTATACAGATCACTGCCACCAACAGGAACAGTCTCAGTGGCAGAAAGACTATCAACCTCAATGAGTAAGGAACAAGTAATGTGTTCTTCTCTGAAGTTACAGGGTGCTAAAAGGTGACCTGAGTAGGGAACATATGACATGGTGGGGACTGATCCTTATCTGTGCACCTGGATGTACAGATAAGGAGAGGGTACTCAACTCATTTTGCACCTTGACCATGGCCCTGAATATACCAATCCAAATATCAACATCAGCCTTTTACCAACCCAGTTAATCCCATAAATGCCAAAGGATAAAGCTCTACATATATGGAAATCTCCTGCACTGAGAACAATTTGTAAGGCCTTCTCTGACATGGATCAGAGACTACATGTACTTCTATCTTGGAGACTTTGCAGGGAAATGTTTTAGAGGTCTCCATGGAAGCTTAAAAAACTTTCATCATCTAGCCACTATGAAGGATGGTGGCATATCAGTTCTAGTTCAAGTTTACTCTGTTCATTTTCTTCCTGTCTTGTTTCTTCTATTCCCAAGATGGAATGAGCTTACTTTTTCACTACTCCAAGGCCCTGCTCCCAAAACACCTACAAATTTTGCATTCATCATAAAAGTAATAAGCTCCATAGGCAGAAGATGTAAAGGTTGTGAGTGTGCCGATGGCGTGTCACTCTCACATTTATTACTTTTTTAAACCATCTGGTCTTTTCCAAAGATACAGAATCCCAGAACCGCAAGTAGTTTAAAACAAGCGCTATCAATCTAAAGAAGTACTCTATGGAAACACTGATCACGGACAGTATGAAACAAACCACAATGCTGATATCCAAAAAAACTGAACACAAAGCCAGTAAACAAAATGTACACATTGTGATAAGATGAAACAATCCCTCTTTCACTGAAAAAAGAAAAGATAAAGGGAAATCTGGACTATTTACAACTTGTCATGAAAAAAGAAAAAAAGCATTTCTAACCACTATAACTTACTGCGGGACACCTAATCCCATAATTCTATTTAAGACAAGAAAACTTCAATTTATCACAAACAAACCACTTGGGGCCTGGCATCTGCATCTGATGTGTGAAAGCTATAAAGAAAATTAAAAGATAGAAAGGAAGCATGTGGCACTGTGAGCCGAGAAGGAACTCGATCTTTGGGGGAAAATTTTAATGCAGAGTTCAGACTAGGTTAAGCATGATATCTCAATTATATCAAAGTTAACAAAAAGGCATGCAGAAGATACCACACTTGAAAGGGTAATCTAAATATAAAGAAATCATCTCTTTCTGACTATGTTAAATTCTGCAGCCCTTCTGCATACCATTTTGGCTTTATTACATGTTATTTAACTCCCAATATATGTGATTCCTCAGGTGGGCAAACATCCCAAGTCTCTTGGACTTCTACCTATTCTAATAATCTGGAAGATCACTGCAATTTACAATGAAGCAACACTCACAGCACCTACAATTTAATTCTTATTTATTTTGTGGAAAAATACAAACTAATAGCAAATAAATCTCCCCTGCCAATTCAGCATGTTATGACTATATTAATCACAGCCGACTATATTAACAGCTAAGTTACAAACTGCTACAAAAAGATATCAAATATTTGTGCAAAAGGAACTGCTTAATGGAGAAGCAACTTAAACTCCTTTCCAATGGTCCTCTCTGGGCACACATGTACCACTTCCTATATCTCGAGCCAGCATGGTCTTCCCAGTGACACAATGCAATCACCATGCTAGAGTAAGAGTGCTTCCAAGGCCGCATACTCTCCATTTCTTCTCCAAAGAAACATAACACAGTAAACTGAAAACAAAACCAGACCACTGCATAAAACAAAATCCTTAACACCTACACAGGACAAAACACCTACACTCAATATACTGTCCGCACAAGGATACTAATAAGTACTCCAATGCAGATGGCAGTCTTGAAGGGCAGCAAATATATTAGCACTTGCATATCGGTTACAGCTTACATTTAGGGACTCCTTGCAGAAGTTAACCGGGAAGAACTGCAAATAACAAAAATTCCCAGGGAGGCAAATCTCAGGAAATGACAGTCAAAGGTCAGACGGAAAAAAAACATCATACAATAGCAAGTGAAAACTGAGCCTCCCTGGGGGTGAAGAATCCAACAGCCCTTGGTGAAAAACACTAAAGACCAGCCAGCCATAGAATAAATGGCCAGAACTGACAATCTAGAAAAGGGCACTGAAAGCAGAGCATCCTTGAGATGCAAACATTGCTCCACTGCTGACTAAGGGATTTTACAGACCAAGGACAAAAAGCAGAGACCTCAACAACCCACTTGGAATAGCACTGCTTTCCACAAACAATTTCTCCTACCTTGAGGCAATGAACTTTAACAACTGGTCCCATCTTGAAGGCTCACAATCATTCATATACAACAGAAATAAGGGCTGTCCCTAGCCTTACTTTAGCCTGTGAAAATGCAAAGCAGAGAGGCAGAAAGAGGAATATCTCAAATCTGTTCCACAGCTGCAATGTTTCAGTTGCACAAAACAAGTGGCAGGTTCAGAGAACAGGCTAGTTCTCCTAATGCAATTCTATGCATTAACATACTAAGTGCAGATGAAACCATCTGGGGACCTACAGTTGAGTCCCCAGTGTCAGAATGAAAGAATCTTTGCTGAGATGTATTATAGCATCTGAAAGCTATAATACCATAAAATACTTCCACTCTTCCTACATGAGCTGATAAACCATTCTCTGGCAAAGACATTAAGTCACTGGCTGTAGTCAGAACAGTAAGATACAATCTTTATGGCCTAAACTTAAGAATTTAATTTCTTACTATTTTCCAAAGTTAGCTGACCTGAGATTAACCTCTTCTCTTCCATATTCTGTGTTAAAACATATGCATTTAATCAGTCACAATACACTCAGGACCCACTATTGGTATATTTTTAACACAAACAACTTTACAAATACATTTTTCAATACTAGCATCTATACAAATCAGTTTGTATACAAAAGACATGGTTCTTTACAAATTTCCAGCTAGCATATGTTGCACATCCACTGCCCTACTTTTCCTGGCAAAGGTGGCAATACCTCGCATTACCACAAGATTCAACAGCTAGCCACCCTCAAAAGCATGATGGCATCTTCCACATACTCAAACCATTAGTCAGTTTAAGATGAGTTAAACAAAGACTGGTTTGGGCCTCAAACCAGTAAGAACATTCACACCAACATACAGGGATGTTGAGACCAGAAAGGACAATGTTAGGAATAACAATTGAGGTTAAATTTGCAACTTGCGGTTCAGGGTTAGAGTCCTTCAGCCTAATGTGTGACCATGAGCAAGTCACTTAACCAGACAATGCTCCTGGGTCACCTCTATAAAGGGGGAGTGTAAAACGGGTACGCCCACTAGAAACAAGCAGACATTATTCCAAGCTTTTGTGCCCAAAAGAGTTGTATTTTTTAAAATTGGTTAGCTTGTCGGGCATGACACCACAAGGAAAGTTAAGAAACAGAAATCCAAGAACAAGCTTTTTTCTCTCTCCTAATACAGAAAAAATTGCCACCAATGTTAAGTAACAATTACCCTGCTAAGAGTAGGAGGAACAGAGAAATTACCAGCAATTAGAAACGTAACAAAATTACTAAGACAATAGTATACAAACTTCAGAAGCAGAAAAAATGCAGACTAATAGGGAGGTTTATAGCAAAAGAAAGGAAAATCTGGATAAGAGAGTTAAAAACTTGATAGGCTTGAAAACATGTTGCGACAAAAGGGACCCTACATTGGAGCACAATAGCAGCAAATGAGATCTGAGGTACCAAGAACTTAATAGGGGATTATGGGTAAAGAGAGAAGTTCAACATTTGAATCCCATGCCTGAAATATGTTGCTGAGTCGGATCCAAGGATCAAATCTGTAACCCATTCGCTAAAGAAGAATGAAAAACACATCAGATCTGATGTTTACAGAGACAAATACTTGAGAAGAACCTAGAAATGAGAACAGCATCCAAATTGGTGTTCCTACACTAGGACAACGCACAGAAAACTAGGTCCCTGTTGAAGATGATTTGGGGAGTCCTGCGGTGGTTCAAAGTCCCAGAACCATTGGTAGAACTGGTGGTGTAGGCTATGTACTAGCAGCAAATGAGAAGTATGAACTGTGCTCGGTTCTGCACAATGGTTCCCAATGGGAGTGGGTGTGCATCAGACCAGCTGAGCCCACTGCTGTTCATACTTGTGATGGACTACACTGGCAAACAGGTCAGAGCAGACAATTCAACAACATTACTGTATGCACACAATCTGGCATTACAGGCAGACTCAGATTAAGAACTTCAACAAAAGTTAGGGCAATGGAGTGCAAAACCAAAGGTACATGCAAAGAAACTAAGTACGGATAAGACAGTCACAATGGTAGCAGATAAGGGAAATCATAAGAAGCGGAAAAATGAGACAAAAGGGAAAACAGAAGAACGGGTTAACAACTTGAATTATCTGAGAAGTATGGTTGAGAAGGGAAGTCTGAATGAGGAAATGAGAGCTACAATCATACGGGTTGTAACCAAGTCAAGGATGGTATATGACAGAAGAATGCCAAAGCTAAAAAGAAAGGTGTAGACCAGTACCACTGTACAGAAACCCAGACAGCAATGGTAGAGCAGTTGAGAAGCTAACGGTGATGGAGATGATATGCCTGAGACAGGTGGTAGGATGCACACTAAGAAACACAAAGAAATAAGGACATCAGAGAATACATAGTAGCTCCAATAGAAAAGGACAAAAACAGATTTCAGTGGTTCAGGCACATGTGTAGGAAAGCAGAAGACTATCTGGTGAAGATGATTTGGGGCAGACAGGACGAAGGCAAGAGGAAAAAAGAAGTTATGTACTCATCATAACGTTCCATGTTGTAGTCCATCTTGACCTTCATTCTTACATATGAATTTGGAGTCGATCCTCTGCTCTGACTCGGCCGATTACAAAGCTCGAAGTCTCTAAGTTGGCTCGTGGCAAGGTAGGTATCCCATAATGCACTAGTAAGAATCCCCAGATCTTGTTTGCTGCAGTCTATAAAAGTGATAGAAGGTATTTCCACAAGGAAAAAAAAAAATGAAAGGTCTCCAACCCTAAGGAAGATAAACACTATCTTGTCTCAAGATCCTCCAAGGATAAATGGATGGGGGTAGGTGGGTGGGATCGTAAGAATGAAGTGCGAGATGGACTACAAACATAGAATGTTATGGTGTGTACATAACTTCTTTAAGTTCTGAAGTCCTATCTTGCCTTCATTCTTATATATGGGACAGCGTCCCTAGCACCTTTTTCTCGGGTGGCTATCAGGAATATACTTCTAAGAACCATGGAACCAAAACAGGCTCTACCCCTGGAGGCCAAGTCCAATTTGTAATGAGTAATAAAGGTATGAGGGGTAGCCCAAGTTGCTGCTGCACATATACACTGTCCATTGGAATCATGGCTTGAAAAGTGGCAGATGTGAATATAGATCGGGTGGAATGAGCTTTAATTTTAAATGGAAGTTCTTTGCCATTAGAAGAGTAAATGAAAAGGTATGCAATTTGAAATCCAGTTTGATAACATTGGTCCCAAGCCCAGATAAATGGGGAGGGTTGCGTCAGGAAGGGCATCCGGCGTAAAAGTTTGCCAAATCATACATGCAGACAACAGTACAGAAATACATATCGGATTGGTGGAGGCCCGAGTTAACAACAACCGCCACCAGTACTGTTGGCCAACAGGGTGCTGGCGGAAATTGGGCTACTGTTGGCCGAACGAGAAGAGGGGGAAGGCATGCCCAAAGGCAGGTAAAGGCTAGGACTGTGATAGTGAGGGTCAGAACTTTGAATGTTGGCAGTATGACTGGTATAGGGAGAGATCTAGCTGATATTATGGACTGAAGGAAGGTTGATATATTGCGTGTGCAAGAGACCAGATGGAAGGGGAGCAAGGATAGGTGTATCGGAGGCGGTTTCAAATTATTTTATCATAGTGTGGATGGGAGGAGAAATGGCATAGGCATTATCCTGAAGGAACAGTATGCTAAGAGTGTTTTGGAGGTGAAAAGAGTGTCGGATAGAGTGATGTTTATGAAGCTGGAAATTGATGGTGTAATGATGAATTTTGTTAATGCATATGCTTCACAAGTTGGGTGTGCGATGGATGAGAAAGAAAACTTCTGGAGTGAGTTGGATGAAGTGGTGATGACTGTACCCAAGGGTTAGAGACTGGTGACTGGAGAAGATTTCAATGGGCATGTTGGTGAAGGGAACAGAGGGGATGAGGAAGTGATGGGTAGGTATGGTGTTAAGCAAAGGAATGCAGAAGGTCAGATGGTAGTGGATTTTGTGAAAAGGATGGACATGGCTGTGATGAATACGTATTTTAACAAGAGGGAGGAGCACAGAGTGACATACAAGAGTGGAGGACGATGCACACAGGTGGATTATAACTTATGTAGAAGAGCCAGTCTGAAGGAGATTGGAGACTGTAAAGTGGTGGCAGGGGAAAGTGTAGTTAGGCAGCATAGGATGGTGGTTTGTAGGATGACATTGGTGATCAAGAAGAGGAGGATGAGTGTGAGGGCAGCACCAAGGACCAAATGGTGGAAGTTGAAAAAGGGTAATTGTGAGGTGATGTTCAGGGAAGAGTTAAGACGGGCACTGGGTGGCAGTGAAGAGTTACCGAATAGCTGAGTAACTACAGCAGAGTTAGTAAGAGAGATGGCTAGAAAGGTGCATGGTGTGACATCTGGAAAGAGGAAGGAGGACAAGGAAACCTGGTGGTGGAATGAAGAAGTACAGGAGAATATACAGAGAAAGAGATTGGCAAAGAAGTGGGATTGTCAAAGAGATGAAGAAAGTAGACAAGAGTATACGGTGATGAGGTGCATGGCAAAGAGAGAGGTGGCGAAGGCTAAGGATAAGGCGTATGAAGAGTTGTATAAAAGATTGGATACTAAGGAGGGAGAAAAGGACCTGTACCGATTGGCTAGTCAGAGGGACCGAGCTAGTAAAGATGTGCAGCAGGTAAAGGTGATAAAGGATAATGAGGGAAATGCACTCACAAGCGAGGAGAGTGTCTTGAGCAGATGGAAAGAGTACTTTGAGGGGTTGATGAATGAAGAGAATGAGAGGGAGAGAAGGTTGGATGATGTGCGGATAGTGAATCGTGACGTGCAGAGGATTAGCAAGGAGGAAGTAAGGATAGCTATGAAGAGGATGAAGAACGGAAAGGCTGTTGGTCCAGATGACATACCTGTGGAAGTATGGAGGTGTTTAGGTGAAATGGCAGTGGCGTTTTTAACTAGATTGCTTAATGAAATCTTGGAAAGTGAGAGGATGCCTGAGGAATGGAGAAAAAGTGTTTTGGTACCGATTTTTAAGAATAAGGGTGATGTGCAGAGCTGTAGTAACTACAGAGAGATTAAACTGATCAGTCACAGCATGAAGTTATGGGAAAGAGTAGTGGAAGCTAAGTTAAGAAGGGAGGTGATGATTAGTGATCAGCAGTATGGTTTCATGCCAGGAAAGAGCACTACAGATGCGATGTTTGCTCTGAGAGTGTTGATGGAGAAGTACAGAGAAGGTCAGAAGGAGTTGCATTGTGTCTTTGTGGATTTAGAAAAAGGATATGACAGGGTGCCTAGAGAGGAGTTGTGGTATTGTATGAGGAAGTTGGGAGTGTCAGAGAAGTATGTAAGAGTGGTACAGGATATGTACGAGGGTAGTGTGACAGCGGTGAGGTCTGCGGTGGGAGTGATGGATGCGTTTAAGGTGGAGGTGGGATTACATCAAGGATCAACTCTTAGCCCTTTCTTACTTGCAATGGTGATGGACAGGTTGAGATCTGACAGGAGTCCCCGTGGACTATGATGTTTGCAGATGACATTGTGATCTGTCGTGAGAGTAGGGAACAGGTGGAGGAGACCCTGGAGAGGTGGAGATATGCTCTAGAGAGAACTGGAATGAAGATCAGCAGGTCTAAGACAGAATATATGTGTGTGAATGAGAAGGAGGATAGAGGAATGGTGAGGATGCAGGGAGTAGATGTGGGGAAGGTGGATGAGTTTAAGTACTTGGGATCCACAGTTCAGAGTAATGGTGAGTGTGGAAGAGAGGTGAAGAAGAGAGTACAGGCAGGATGGAGTGGGTGGAGAAGAGTGTCAGGAGTGATTTGTGACATACGAGTACCAGTAAGAGTGAAAGGGAAGGTCTACAAGAGGGTAGTGAGACCAGCTATGTTATATGGGTTGGAGACAGTGGCACTGACAAAAAGGCAGGAGTCAGAGCTTGACGTGGCAGAGTTGAAGATGTTAAGATTTGCACTGGGTGTGACGAGGATGGACAGGATTAGGAATAAGTATATTAGAGGGTCAGCCCAGGTTGGAAAGTTTGGAGACAAAGCCAGAGAGGCAAGATTATGTTGACTTGGACATGTGCTGAGGAGGGATGCAGAGCATATTGGGAAAAAGATGCTAAGGATAAAGCTGCCAGGTAACAGGAAAAGAGGGTGGCCTAAGATAAGGTTTATGGATGTGGTAAGAGAGGACATGCAGGTGGTTGGTGTTCAGAGCAAGATTCAGAGGATAGGAAGAAATGGAAACAGTTGATCTGTTGTGGTGATCCCTAATGGGAGCAGCTGAAAGAAGAAGGAGATGAAGCTCTTGGAGACTGGCATTCCTTTCCTCGTGTCCCTAAAGGATACAAATAATTGGTCCGATCTCCTAAACTCTTTGGTTCTATGTAGCTAGAACCTTAACTGTCTGTGTACATCAAGTTGATGAAACAAGAAGTTATGTACTCACCATAACATTCGATGTATGTAGTCCATCTCGCCTCACATTCATACCAGTGGGTTCGGAGCCGAACCTCGGCTCCGACTCGGCCATACTCTAGCTCGAAGTCTTCAATTGGCTCATGGCTAAGAGGTATCCCATGCTGCACTGCTCCCTTTCCCCAGATCTTGTTTGCTGCAAGCTCAGGCAATCACACCTCATACACACAACACATAGAGAGGAAGAATCAGCCCAACAACAAAAGGAGTACTGAAACCAGAACTAAACTTTGGGCCCTCCAGGAGGGGGAAGGTGGGAGGGTAAGTAAGAATGTGAGGCGAGATGGACTACATACATTGAACGTTACGGTGAGTACATAACTTCTTGATGTTATGTAGTCCAATCTTGCCTACATTCTTACCCGTGGGACAGCATCCCCAGCACCTGAACCTTGGGCGGCTCAGTGGAAAATACTCCTGAGCACTGTGGAACCAAAGGAAGATGTGCCTCCAGATATCAAACCCAATTTTAGTGACTGATAAAGGTGTGAGGAGATGCCCATGTAGCGGCAGCACAAATATTATCCATAGACATCCTGGCCTGAAATGCCGTAGAGGTAGACATCGATTGTGTAGAATGAGCCTTCACCTTAAAAGGTAACTCCTTACCGCTTGAGGCACAAATGAAGGAAATACAACTAGAGATCCATCTGGATACGGTTACTTTAGAAACAGGAGACCCAAGTCTACTGTCTGAAAATGAGACAAATAGCTGATCTGATTTCCTAAGATCCTTCATTCTATGTAAATTGAAACACAATTGACTATGAACATCTAGCTGGTGGAATTTAAATTCTGCCTTATTAGCAAATTCTGGGAAAAATACAGGCAGCTCAATAAACTGGCTGAGGTTAATAAGTGAAGCATCCTTTGGCATAAAGGAAGGATTTGGGCTGAGGGAAACCCTATCCTTGTGAAATACCAAGTAAGGAGGTCTAACTGCAAAGCTTGGAGCTCAGAGACTCGCCTAGCTAAAGTGATGGCTACCAAAAAGATTGTCTTCCATGACAAATATTTCAAGTCACAAGTAGCTGCAGGCTCAAAGGGAGACGAAGTGAGACATTGTAGCACAAAATTGAGGTACCATGGCATTACGGGATTAAAGACTGGAGGTCGAAGCAGCATAGTGCCCTTTAAGAAAGCCTTACAAAGTCTATGCGCCATTAGACTGGGTTCATTAGTGACATGAAAGGTGGAGATAGCCGCAAACTGGACTTTAATGGCTGTGGCAGCTGAACCCTGACTGAAAAGCATGGAGAGAAATTCCAGAACTGAAGAAATTGGGGTGGTATAAGGGTCAATCTGCCTTTCATGAGCCCAAATGGAGAATCTTTTCCATTTACTGGAATAAATCTTCCTAGTCGAAGGGCTATGGAAAGAAGACAGAATATGAACCACTTCAGGAGAAAAATGATGAAGCCTGAATAGTGATGGAACTGGAGTAGCCAAGCTGTCAACAGGAGGGTCTGAAGAGAGAGATGGAACTGCCCTGACATATGAGTCAGTAGGACTGGCTGTAGGTCCAGAATCCAGAGGTCATCCATGAGATAGGGATGGAGAAAGGGGAACATGATGAGGCCAGTGTGGAACAATCAGAATCATTCTGTTTCCCAAGGATTGTGCTTTCTGAATAACCTTTGCTATCAGAGGAACAGGTAGGAAGGCATAAAGTAGACCAGAGGGCCAATCATGTACTAGAGCGTCCCTAGGTGTCTCCACCTGAGGGGGATAAGGGTGAAGTAGCTGCTGCACTTGGTATTGAAGGGACTGGGCAAATAGGTCGCAGCAAGGCTGACCCCATCTGCGGAAAATCTGCTCTACAACCTGCTTGTTCAGGGACCACTCGTGAGGCATCAGAATAGCTCTGCTCAACCTGTCGGCAATCATGTTGGACTTCCCTGGAATGTGCGTAGCCACAAGAAAGCGTTGGGAAGACAATGCCCACTGCCACACTCGAACAGCCTCTCTGCAAAGGGGATACGACTTGGTTCCCCCCTGTTTGTTCAGATATCATACCACAGACTTGTTGTCTGAGTGGATCGCAATCGTCCCAAGAGGAAGAAAGCTCTGGAGTGCTTGCAACGCCAATAGCACTCCTCTCATCTCCAAGACATTGATATGCAAATGTATCTCGTGCTCTTGCCATGTGCCTTGGACTGTCCTGCTGAGATAATGCCCACCCCCCCAATATGGGAGGCAACCGTGGTCACCGTGGCAACTGGAGGATGTGGAATGAAGGGCTTTCCCACACTGAGATTGCTGGTCTGAACCCACCAGCGTAGATCCTACTTGCACTTGTCTGTAATCATAATAAGATGGGAAAGCGGAAGGTGCTGTAGGGACCACTGGGCAAAGAGCAGCCAGTTAAGTAGCATCATGTGTAGTCTTGCAAGAGGGACTAGCATAACTGTAGCAGCCATTGTCCCTAACAATTTGAGAACCATTTTACCTTTACCTTTTTCAGTGGAAGCAACGCGTAGACCTGTTGTTGCAAAACCTGAATTCTTTCTTGTAGTAAGACAGCCCTCATGAGCACTGTGTCTAATTCGGTGCCGATAAAGGTGACACGCTGCGAGGACAACAATGCAGACTTTTCCCAATTCAAGGTGATTCCCACACTTTGGCACAGTGCAATACTGGCGTCCCTGGTCGGTAGTAGCAGATGCCTGGTGGTGGCAGACAGGAGCCAGTCGTCCAGGTACGGAAACACTTGGAATCCCAGATGTCTCAAGTGAGCTGTTACCACTGCGATGCATTTGAACACCCTGGGGGCTGGGGTGAGACCAAAGGGCAGGGTGCGAAACTGAAAATGACTGGCTCCCAGCCAGAAGCATAGGTGACTTCTGGATGCCATGTCCATTTTTATATGGTAGTAAGAATCCTTGAAGTTGAAGGAGCACATCCACACATCTTTCCCTAATAAAGGGAGAATTGAGTGCAACGTGACCATGCGGAACTTGGACTTCTCTACATGAAGGTTCAAACGGCACAGATCCAAAATGGGTCTCAGGTCCCCTGTTCTTTTCGGCACCAAAAAGAATCTGGAGTAAGTCCCTAATCCTACTTGGTCTGAGAGGACGGGCTGGATGGCTCCTTTTAATAGCAACCTTTGAACTTCGAAGGTTGCGGAATCCCTTTGACTGGGTCGGACATCTGGGATTCGGAGGAGATGGAGGAAAGGGAATATGATAACCTTTGAAGATTATCTCTAATACCCACTCGTCTTGGATGATGTCTCGCGTGCTTCTGGGTATAAAGAAATGCGACCCCCGACTGGCTCCAGAGACGCACAGTCGGGCCTCCTCTCAGGAGCGCTGGTAGGGAGAGCCACAAAAGGAATCATGGTCCCCCTAGTTACGCGGGCCTCCTCTGCCTCTAGGGCGGCATCTACCTGAATGTCAATCCCCTCCTCTGCCTCTGGAGGGGGAATCACTCTGAGTTGTGAAAAAACCTCTGCAATTTTCTCTACCACATTTTCCCACCCTTCTGACCCTTGGGATAAGGTCTAGAAGGCATGGAAAAACGGACTCCCACGGCAGACAAGGTTTTACCTTCCTGTTCGCACCTAGTGAGAGTATTCTTCACCTTGGTTCCAAATAAGGATGAACCGTCAAAGGGCGCGTTGGTGAAGGCAGACTTGAAGCCCTCCGCAAAGTTGCACAGGTGCATCCAGGAGTGTCTCCTAAGAGAAACACTGGAACCCGCAGCCCTGCTCTCTCCATCGGCTGCATATGAGATCAGCCTCATGCAGAAGTTGGCCAAGGGGGATTAACCTCCTACAATAATCAGAACAAGAACAGAAAAAAACCAGGGGAGGACTAGGTCCTCTAACTGAAATGGGCCAAGCCCGGAAACACCAGGTAAACGGGATACCAGAAAAGTTCACTAAACTGCTAGAAGTAAAAACACACACACTAGCTATTAAAACAGCTTTTGTAGCTACTAAATTGAACAAACAGTAGAAAATTTGTACTTAGCCACGGCCAAGAGCGAGACCACGTCTGACCTGTACGAGCAGCAAACGAGATGTGGGAAATAGGCACATTGCAGCATGGGATACCTCTTAGCCACGAGCTAATTGAAGACTTCGAGCTAGAGTATGGCCAAGTCGGAGCCAAGGTTCGGCTCCGAACCCACGGGTAAGAATGTAGGTGAGATAGGACTACATAATATCCACATTTTTCATCCCCTTTGACCCATAGGGTAGGGTAGGGGTGGATAAACAGACCCCAACGGCAGACAGTCATTCCGTTCTGTTCACACCTGCTTAAGGTTTCCTTCACTTTAGGCCCAAAAAGAGACGAGCCATCAAAGGAAGTATTCACAAAGGAAGACTTGAAGGGCTCCACAAAGGAACACAAGCGCATCCAGGAGTGTCTCCTAAGAGCAACACCTGTACCAGCTGCCCTACTTGTTCCATTAGCTGCATAAGAAATGAGGCGCATGGATGAGTTTACTATAGAACTGAGTGCAGCAAGCTGGCCAGCAACTTTGTCGGAACCTCCTAGCATCTCCTAACTCTTTAAGGAGATCTCTTTGTAAGCTGGTAAAACGAGTTAAGTAGTTGAGCGAATGGAGAGCAAAGTTCGCTGACTAAACATGCGCTTCCAATATCTATCCATGATCCTGGAGTCTCAGTTAGGAGGCTGGATAGACGAGGAAGTCTCTGACATTTCCTTCTTGCTGGCTGCAACCACCACCATGGCATTAGCTTGAACACCCTTTCTTAAGAAAGATTTGTCAAGGGGGACAAAAATGAACTAAGGTCTCCTAGGGAAAGTCTCCATAGTATCCGGAGACTCCCACGCCCTTCCTGTGACCAGCTGCATCAGCTCATCGAAGGTCGGAGGCACCCAAGAAATGGAGGGCTGAGACCCGAAAGCCTTCAGGAGAACTGACTCATCCTCAGTAGGGCTTTTGGACTGCCAGTCACCCCTCTGCCTAAGAATTTCAAGTATCTCAGCGAATGAGATTTCTTCACAGGGGGAGCTGTGGAGACTCTTCTGACTCATCTGAGTCAGTATCCTATATAAGGGACTCCTAAGGGGAGTCTAGATGTTTCCTCTTACACAACCTCTTCTTGGGAACCTCATCAGTGGGAGCTTTTGGTGAGGTCTCGGAAGAGCAAGGGCCACCCAATAGGGCTTCCTGAGGCTCTGGGTCTCTACGCTTGGTTAGGATGTGTGAGGCAGCAGCAGACACAGGCGCTCTTAGGAAGGAGGAAGGCAGACCTGAGGTAGACAATGTCTTAGGAGACAAGAATCCTCTCATGGCATCGAAAGCACCTCTGCTCTGATGCGAGGGAACCGACTAACCCGAAGAAACCATTAACCTCGGCACCGGGACAGTGGGCTCCAAACCAGAGGTAGGAGCTGAGCTCATCCAAGCCGAAGCCCCGAGAGGCAGAGTCAGAACCGGCAAGTCGGTCTGACTATCCTCCCCGGACCTGACTAGAGAGAGTGTCGGCTCCTAGAGGCCTCGATCTGCACCAAGGATGTCAGAGTGCATGGAGCCGAAGATACTGGAGCAGGCATCGGCTCCGACGGTTCCACTATCAACAGGTCTGACTCCTCCAGTTCTGAAGGACCAGTATGGCTCGGATGAGGAATAGTTTGAGCTGGTGCAAGGGCTTTCAGCTCTGAAGCTATTTGGGTCAAAGCCGATAAAATTTTTGCCAAGGCCAGTGCCGATAACAGCTTCTGCACCACACGATCCACATCCAGATCTGACAGGCTGATACGAGAACAGAGAAGAACGCACCGAAGGTGATACCGACTGTAGCAATGGACTCTTAGGAGATTTGGACACCGGTCCTAAGACTGGGGACTGGCTGTGAAAGGAAAAGACTGTCGGCTCCGAAGGCAGTGGAGCCAAAGTCGAAGATTTCTCGGATTTCTTAGAGTCTGAAGTCTTAGAAGACTTTGAGGACTTGCTGGATACATCTTGGTCACTCAAAGCTTCTTGAAATAATGGTTTCAACAACCCTGTCGATAAGTTTCCTTTTACTTTCCTGCAGGACCCTTGAGGAGAAGGAATGACAAATAGCACAGCTGTCTTGCAAATGCAGGGCTCCTAGACAGTACACACAATTTACATGACTGTTACAGACATCTTTTGGCCACACTTTGGGCACTTTATGAAGCCAGACTTGGGATGCTTGTCTTGATCATCCATGGAAAATCTGAGAGAACAATTACTGTCACCACAAAAATATCCAAACAGTAATTGTCTACCAAAAAGCCTTAATAAAAACAGGCTAAGTCACACACACACACAGACACACACACACACACACACACACACACACACACACACACACACACACACACAAATACAGATGTACTATTAAAGTGACAGGAAAAGCCTTTACCGTCACCACTAACTGACTGAAAACACACAAATGAGCAAACTATGCACAAAAAAGGGGAATACCTGCTAACATACAACATGCTGTCTAAATATTTTAAGTCAAATTTACTAACTACCAACAAACTAACAGTAAAAATAGAATCAAGCCTTTCTAATCTAAACACACCACACTGCAAAATCTAAGCTATTTAAACTAACTATTGAAATATAAGTTGTTGAGTCTTTCGGCTTTTCCCGGTTAGGGTTCGTCACAGCGGAACTCAGGTCGGTTAATAATTGGCAGTAGATTTTTACGTGACGAGTTGCCAGCCCTGACGCACAACCTTCAACGAAGGTACACCCATTCACACATGTCTCCACACAGAAGACGCTTTAGCTGAGAATCGAACAGGACAACGTCTTACTGTGAGGCGACAATGCTACCGCAGCACCACCACCGCAGTAACTATTGAAATATAAGTAATAAGAAAAAAAACAGTTTTACTGGCCCGAGCTAATGCAGAACCTCCAATTTATTGCACTGGCAAAGTAGATCTGGGGTAACTCCCAGTGCATCGTGGGATAGGGACTTGGCCTCGAGCTATTTGAAGACCTCGAGCTTTGCAATTGGCCGACTCAGAGCAGAGGGCTCCGAACCCATCAGTAAAGAATGAACGGTGAGATACAACTTCACATAAAAGGTTTTCCATGTAATGAACCTTAAATCTGCCTGATATGCAGTTTCAGGTTGAGACGTGTTTCACTTCTCCAGCACAAAAATGAGATGCCTTGTTTCCAAGGTGATCTCAGCAGAAACAATCCTATCACAAACGGCTTTACTAACAAATCATTGAAAAGTGCGAAGGATCCATGTGCACACTTACTGAAGTGGCTACAAACTCTACCTTGACTAAGAAGGATGAAAGCCACAAACTAAGATGTCACAGAAATATTTAAGCACCACTGGTACAATCCCAGATAGAGTCTTGGTTATTTGACAAGTATTAACTAGCACATTCTTAAATAGGTCAAGTAAATGTTACTCAACAAAATTTCTTGCATCCTTCAGTACTAATTTAATAAGTTCCTTAGCTTGGGGTGTATCAAAACCCGCTTGTCTTTGACATCTGTTTACCAGTACAGTCCGAATGGGATAATTTCCTATTAGTGGAGACCCAGGGAGTAAAGCTCCACACTGACATAGTATGATTACAGTTACATTTTGTGCAAAACCTAATATAGCAACAAATACTAACTCAGTAAAAATTTCAATCTTATTTCATACTGTGTGGACCTAAACATGCATAGTGCAAATATGTGGAAAGATGTGAAGCCGAAAAAGAACATTATCAATAGTTAAAAGTATTCACATTAAGCAAACTGAGAACATCTTTGTAACATTAAAGACTGTATAATATATCTCATGGAAAATTATATTTATCCTTTAAATAGATTCACTAATTTTGGAAGGAGGAACTAGCAAAAAGTATGCTGGCATGAAAGGAATGAACAAGTTCAGCCTAGAGTAGGGCAGTACTACATCCAAGACTTATGTAGGTAGTCTTTTAATAGCAGTTTGAAGTTACAGAGGTTAAGCGTTAGGTCTAATGTGCAGAGAAATTAATTTAAATTTCTTAGAGAGTATGAGTGCAGACTTATAGGCAAGAATGTGAAGTAAGAGTAAAAGCTGGGCAATCATTGCCTTTGTGAAGATGGCGTGTGTGGAGATAATCGTTGCATTAACTGGCAAGGAAGTTAGAGTCAATTCAAAGCCTTGCGACGGCAGTAGTTTTTGTTAGTGGCATATTTTGCAACCTTATTACAGCATGCCTCCAGCTCATTTTTAACAGAAACCTAATGGTTGGTTAGAATGCCTGCAGAGTATAACAGAGATGAGAGAAGGTAAATAATGTCAAGAGTGGTTTTGGTGGAACTGCCAAGTTTTTATGCCTGTAAAGCATTCCTAATTTTTGGTGAGTGTTTTTTATTTTTTTATTTCGAACATGCAGGTCAAACTTAGGATTATCTATAATCATTCCAATAAGTTTTGTATGTGCCATTTGGTGAAATAGCAATTTTCTTTAAGGCTTCAGTTGTAGTTGGGCATCAAGGAGCCACTTTTAAACAGGAAAATGTGTGTGATAAGGAGAATAAAAGGCAGGTTAATAGCTGTAATCACTGCAGTGGAATCAGCATACTGTATAAGAGAGGCTGAAACTATGAAGGTATAGAAGCCATTGATAAAGGTATTAAAAGGGGATGGGTCACAGACTAGAGCTTTGGGGTACATCACTGGAGACTTCAAGGTAGAGAGAGTGTATTCTGCCAATTTAAACCCTGCAGTTGTCAGTTAGCTAGCTACCGAACTACAGAATGAAAAATGGGATTGTCCAAGTTGAGAAAGTTTATGAATTTAAGGTGAGAAACTGAATCATTGGCTTATGATAAATCAAGAACAGTTGTTCTCATTCTAAGGCAGGAAATGCCAAGAACTATCAAATTTTCCTGTCAACTTGGTGGACATGGGCATCCTGAGGCAATGGAGCAATTCTGTCATACATACTGACAATCACTTAATCCTGAAACAAACAGTATGTGAGAGATATAGTTACATTATGAAAAGAAAACTCTCACAAATTTACAAATCAAGTGACAAATAAGGTCCCAACACATAAACCCATGTATACGGAGATGCTCACAAGTAACTTACCCAAATCTCAGATGTCTCCCATACACTGCTCACAGAAACTACTTGCAAACAAATTCAAGTCAATACCCACAACTACAAATAAAAATACACATCACAGCGTTTTCAAAAATAAGCCCCTAAGGCGAAACACCACATATTCAAACATCCTGGTCACAGGAGACTCCATTGCAAGACACATGGGTGTCCCCTCACCAGGCTGCATAAAGAGACGGTAACACTTATTTGCCTGTCAGGGGCCAGGATTCACCAGATCTAGCAGGCACTCATGTCACTGAAAAACAAGTACCAGTACAACTCAGTCCATGTTGTGAATCAACTGAGTTGTACCTCCGTGGAATACAACATGGATATGATGGACCTCTTTGAGTAAGTGTTGCATCTCGTATTGGCTTCACATTGAACAAATAATTTATTTCAACAATAAGCTTAGCTAATGGTGTCATTCCAAGGGAATCTGGCATTTTTCAGCCTGGGACACCATGATCTAGACAGACCACGATGCTTTACCAGAGATGGTCTGCACCTGTTGCCACTAGGCTTTAGAATACTGGCCAAGGCATAAGCCAACCCCTTACTGCTAGTTTTAGGCAGTACCAAACAGAACTACTAACAAATGCTTTTACTGCCAAAAAAGAAGTTATGTACTCACCTTAACATTCCATCTGAAGAGTTATACTTAATTTGTCTTCAACCTGTGGGTTTTTAATGGATCTGAATTGGATCCGAGCTCCAAGCTCCTGCCTTTACCCATAATGCCCCGTCTCCTTCTTCCCTTCAGATCGAGTTTGCTGCTCAACAAAACATAAGCCCGATCCAAGAAGACCTTACCATTACTGGCACCCCAAAATTCATGAGCCAAGCATACCAAGGGACACCTCTGGAATGTTTATCTCCTAAATACAGGGCCAAGAAAATAATGACAAGGTTGGGGGAAGGAGGGGAGGGATGGTTGAAGATAAATGAAGTACAACTACTCAAATGGAACGTTATGGCGAGTACATAACTTCTTTATCTGAAGTAGTTGATTTCATTTGGTCTTCAACCTGTGGTGCAGAGTCACCAGCTACAAACACCTTGTGGCCCTTATAGAAGGATATTCTGGAGCACTGTAAAGCCAAAGGATGCCTTACTCCTGGATACAATGTCCAATTTGCAATGTGAGATGAGATGAAGACCAGGTGGCTGCAGAACAATCATCATCCAATGACACCCTGGACCAAAAAGCTGCTGAAGTGGCCATAGACGTGGTGGAATGGGCTTTTACCTGACCCAAAGGGGAAATTCTTTTAATATAGTATGCTCAAATAATGCATTGGGAAATCCAACGAGCAATAGTCACTTTGAAATTGGCTTCTCTAAGAATGGCTTAGAATAGGAGACAAACTGATCCGATTTAAGAAAGGATTTTATCCCGAATCTCAATTGCCTGTGTACATCCAGGAAATGCAATTTATATGCACCCCTGTTCTGGAAATTAGGAAAAATGACAGGACAGTTTGATTAATATTGGCTTCTGATGCCACTTTGTGAAGGAAGGACGAATGAGTGTGCAAGGAAACTCTGTCCTTATATAAAATCATGTAAGGAGCTTTGATGGACAATGCAAGATCCGATACCCTCCTGGCAGACGTAATACCTACCTAAAAGGCAGCCTTCCAAGATAGATACTGCAAATCTACCAAAGATGGAGGCTCAAATGGAGTGGAGACTAAAGCCTGAAGTACAAAACTGATCCTTCATTGGAGGCCTTAAAAGAAAGGTACCTTTAAGGAAGATCTTGCAAAGTTTAGAAGAGGCTAGTGAAGACATTCCCCCAAAAATAAAAATTAGAAATCTCAGCCAGTTGAACATTAACCATAGAGGAACCACCCCCTTGTCAAAAGATCCCCACGAAAAATTCTAATGCTGCAGGAAAAGGAGCCATAATGGGATCCAAATCCTGCTGATAGTCCCATATGAAGAACTGTTTCCACTTGCTACGGTATACTTTTATGGTGGAAGATTTGTAAGCCACCACCAAAATGGTTTTAAACAGAGAGGATAAGCCAGGAGTCCTAATAATTAAGGGAACTGCAGCAGCCAAGCAGTTAGTTTCAGACTGTCGAGGTCTGGATGAGGAATCCCAGAGGGATGTGAAATGAGATCCGGAACCAGATCCAAGATCCATGGTGGAACTATAAGATGAGACCAAAGAGATGGAAACCAGACTTGGTGAGGCCAGAATGGGGCAATGAGGATCACTGTGTTCCCCAGCCTGCGAGCTTTCTAAAGAAACTTTGAAATGAGTGGTAAGGGGAGTAGGCATAAAGAAGAACAAGAAGTTATGTACTCATCATAACGTTCGATGTATGTAGTCTATCTCGCCTCACATTCTTACCCGTGGGTTCGGAGCCGAATATCGGCTCTGACTCGGCCAAACTTTTCTACTAGCTCGAAGTCTTTCATTGGCTGGGCTAAGCAGGTATCCCATGTTGCACTGCTCCATATCCCCAAATCTAGTTTGCTGCAAACCCCACACTCATACCTCATGCATGACACATCCCATTAAGGAGGAAATAAAGGTAAATAAACTAAAGTGAAGGGGACTCAAAAACCAATCCTATCCTCCAGATCCTCCAGAAAGGGGGAAGGTGGAAGGGTAAATAAGAATGTGAGGCGAGATGGACTACATACATTGAACGTTATGGTGAGTACATAACTTCTTGATGTTATGTAGTCCAGTCTCACCTACATTCTTACCCATGGGACATCGTCCCCAGCACCTACATCCTGGGAGGCTCAAAAGAAGATGCTCCTGAGAACTGTGGAACCAAAGGAAGACCTACCCCTAGAAACCACATCCAGTTTGTAATGAGTAACGAAAGTGTGGGGAGATTCCCAAGTGGCTGTAGCACAAATATCTAAGGATAGTCTGGCATGGTAGGCTGTAGAAGCAGAAACAGCCCGGGTAGAGTGAGCCTTGACCGGAAATGGTAGAGTTCTTCCTCCTGAAGAGTAAATAAAGGAGCTACAATCTGAAATCCATCTGGAAAGCGTGATCTTAGAGATAGGGAGCCCAGTCCTGTTTTCCAAAAAGGAAACAAACAACTGATCAGATGTTCAGAAATCTTTGGTTCTGTGCAGATAGAATCTTAACTGTCTGTGTACATCCAGTCGATGAAATTTAAATTCTGCCTTATTCGAGAATTGGGGAAAGAACACTGGTAATTCAAGAAACTGATTGAGATTAGCTCTAGATGCCACCTTGGGAAGAAAAGAAGGATTTGGTCTAAGAGAAACCCTGTCTTTATGAAATACCAAGTATGGGGGTTTGATGAAAAAAGCTTGAATCTCTGATACACGTCTGGCTGATGTGATGGCTATTAAGAATGCAGTTTTCCATGTCAAGAATTTTAAGTCACAGGTGGCAACAGGCTCGAATGGTGATGAAGTAAGGGCCTGCAAAACAAAATTTAAATCCCAGGGCATAACAGGTTCTGCAACGGAGGACGTAGCAACAAGGTGCACTTAAGAAAGGCTTTACAGAGTCTGTGGGCCATAAGGGCAGGCTCATTAGCAATAAGAAAATTGGAAATTGCTGCCAGTGGAACCTTAATGGTAGTGGAAACTGAGCTCTGCTGGAAGAGAATGGACAAGAACTCCAAGACAGAAGCTATTGGGGCCGTGTAAGGATCAATGCCCTGGGCATGAGCCCAAATAGAGAATCTCTTGCATTTACTGGAATAAATCTTCCTAGTAGAAGACTTTTGAGAGGACGATAAAATGTGAACCACCTCAGGTGAAAAGCGATCAAGCCTAACTAATGACGGAAGTGGAGGAGCCAGGCTGTCAACCTGAGGGTCCGCAGGGAGGGGTGGAGTTGTCCCGACGTGTGTCAGTAGTTTGGTATTGGGTCCAGAGTCAAAGGTGTGTCCACAATGAATGGATGGAGAAAGGGAAACCAGACTTGTTGAGGCCAGTGTGGGGCAATCAGAATCATTCTGCTTCCCAAGGATAGCACTTTCTGAATCACTCTTGACAAAAGAGGAAACGGAGGAAAAGCATAGAGCAGACCGGAGGGCCAATCGTGGACTAGAGCGTCCCTGGGTGATTCCCCCTGTGGGGGAATCAGCTTGAAGTAGCTGCTGCATTTGGCATTGAGAGGGCTGGCAAAAAGGTCACAGCAAGGCTGACCCCACCTACTGCATATTCGTTCTGCCACCAGATGACTCAGGGACCACTTGTAAGGCATCAGAATAGCTCTGCTTAGCCTGTCTGCTATCACATTGGCCTTCCCCGGAATGTGAGTTGCCACTAGGAACCGTTGGGAAGACACTGCCCACTGCCACACTCGCATAGCCTCTCTGCACAGGGGGGTATGATCTGGTTCCTCCTTGCTTGTTCAGATACCACACAATGGACATGTTGTCCGAGTGTAATGCAATCGTCCCGAGAGGAAGAAAACTCTGAAGTGCCCGCAACGCAATTAACACTGCTCTCATCTCCAGGACATTTATGTGCAGATGTATCTCGTGATCCTGCCAGGTGCCTTGGACTGTCCTGCCAAGATAATGCCCCCCCATCCCATCTGGGAGGCGTCCGTGGTCACTGTGGCAATAGGGGGTGGTGGAACGAAGGGGTTCCCTATGTCCAGATTGTTGGTGCACAGCCACCAACTGAGATCCTGTTTGCATCGGTCCATGAGTAAGATCTGATGGGAAAGTGGGAGTTTCTGGAGAGACCATTGGGCAAAGAGAAGCCATTGAAGAAGTCTTATATGCAATCTTGCTAGGGGGACTAACATAATGGTTGCTGCCATAGTGCCCAGAAGCTGAAGAACCCATCTCGCCTGCACTTTCCTGAGGGGTAACAGGAATTGCACCTGGTTCTGCACTGTCTTGATTCTTTCTTGCGGTAGAAAGGCTCGCATCTGGATGGTGTCTAACTCTGCGCCTATAAAGGTGACAGGCTGTGAGGGCAACAAGCCAGACTCTTCCCAGTTCAATGTTATTCCTAACTGTTGACAAAAGCCAATTGTAGCATCCCTGGTTTGGATAAGTAGATGCCTGGTAGGGGCAGTGAGGAGTCAGTCATCCAGATACAGAAACACATGGAATCCTTGACGTCTCAGGTGAGCTGTCACCACAGCCAAACACTTGGTGAACACCCTGGGGGCTGTGGTGAGACCAAAGGGCAGGGCATGAAACTGAAAATGACTGGCTTCCAGCTGGAAGCGTAGGTGGCTCCTGGATGTCCTGTCCATTTTGATATGGTAGTAAGCATCCTTGAGGTCGATGGAGCACATCCATATATCTTTTCCCAACAATGGGAAAATCGACTGAAGAGTGACTATCCGGAACCTGGACTTCAGTATGTAGTGGTTCAATTGACTGAGATCCAAAATGGGTCTCAGGTCCCCTGTTCTTTTCGGCACCAAAAAGAATCTTGAGTAAGTCTCTAATCTGGTCTGGTCTGTGGGGACAGGTTGGATGACTGCTTTCTTTAGCAGTTTTGAAACCTCTGAAGCTGCGAGATCCCTCTGACTGGGTGGAATGTCCAGGATTCTCCTGACTGGAGGGGGGTCTGACAGAAAGGGAATGGTATCACCTCCAGAAATTATTCGTAACACCCATTGGTCCCGGGTGATGCTTTCCCAGGCGTCCGGGTATAACAATATGCTGCCCCCGACTGGCTCCGTAGTGGCACAGTCGGGCAATACATCAGGAACGATGGTATTGAGAACCATGAAAGGAATCGCGATCTCCCGAGTTGCGGGGACCTCCTCTGCCTCTAGGGCGGCATCTTCCTGAGTGACCTCCCCCTCCCCTGCCTCTGGAAGGGGACTCACCTTGTGCGCCAGGAAAAAACTTCTGTGATTTTTTGAACCACATCTTCCCGCCCCTCTGAGCCTTGGGAAAAGGCCTAGAGGGGAGGGAAAGACAGACCCCTACAGCAGACAGAGTTTTACCCTCTTGCTCGCACTTGGTGAGGGTGTCTTTCACCTTGGTTCCGAACAACGAGGAACCATCAAAGGGAGCGTCGGTGAAGGAAGACTTGAAAGTCTCCGCAAAATGATACAGGCACATCCAGGCTTGCCTCCTAAGGGCGACTCCCGAGCTTGCTGCCCTACTCACCCCCTTGGCTGCATAAGAAATGAGCCTCATGGACGAGTTAACAATGGAGTTGAGGGTAGACACCTGGGCATTAACCGTCGGGGCCAACGCCTCCGGTACGTTACCCGTTAGAGTATCTCCTAACTCCTTGAGGAGATCTCTCTGGAGCCGAGTAAAATGAGACAAATAGTTCAGTGACCATAAGGTGAAGGTCACTGACGAGAGGATACGCTTCCCGTACTGTTCCATGGCCCTAGACTCCCTGTTAGGAGGATGGACGGAAAAAGAAGTCTCGGCTACTTCCTTCTGCATGGCCGTCGCCACCACCATGTCATCCACAGGAACCCCTTTGGACAGAAACTCTTTACCCGGGGGAGCATATAGAAATTTATTGGGTCTCCTAGGTACAGGTTCCACAGAATCAGGGTTCTCCCACACCCTTCGACAAATTAAATCCAGAAGTTTATCGAAGGGTGGAGACACCCAGGAGGCGAAGGGTCGAGCACCAAAGGCTTTAAGGAAGACCGACTCCTCCTCGGAGGGGGCTTTGGACAGCCAGTCACCTCTCTGTTTCAATATCTCCAGGATGTTAGAGAAAGAAACGTCAGAGGACGACTTGGGGGACCCCTCTGACTCCTCGAGGTCGGTATCTGAGGTGAGAGACTCATCCTAGGAGTCTATGTGCTTCCTCTTGCACGTCTTCTTTCTAGGGGGATCCTCAGGCATAGACTCTGAGGGACCCTCAGAAAGTTGGGGACCACTCATGGGGATATTCCTAGGCCCTTGGGCTCCGCCGTCCAGAGATAGGGGGAGATCAGAGGCTCTCGCCGGAGTGGAAGGGGACGGAATGACCTATCTGCATGATGTGGCTGAATATCTGGCCAACGCACTCCGCATGGCTTCAAAGGCCGGTCAACCCCCACCGAGTCTGAGGCTTGACCGAACTCGGAGACCATGACAGGAGTTGGGGTCCCACGAGCCGAGGTGCTGAGTGGGAGACTTGGAACTGAAAGGTGTTCCAAAGTGCCCCCCTTGAGCCCGACAGAAGAAACCCGAGTCCCGAACCCTGTTGACGGGGCCGGCAGGGTCGGAGCTGATGTCGGCAGTGATAGGGCCAGAGGGGCCATCGGAACCGACATCAGGACATCACCTGGAGCGGAGCATTCCGGCTCCGAAGACAGAGATGCGCTCGGAGGAGGAACAATAGAAGCAAGCATCGGGGTGGGCACCGAAGCCGACTGGGTCGGAGCTGAGAATAATTTTGCCCAAACCGGCGACTGCAGGAGCCTCTGCACCACCCTATCAACATCCATATATGAAAGCCTGGAGGATTTGGAGGACAGAGAGGGAGATCAAGATCTCCTCTCAGGTGATTCATATCTAACACTGGGTGACCGGCTCCAAAGAGGTTTCAAGACTATTGGAGCCGACGCTGATTCCACTGTTATAGACACTTTCTGTGGCCCCGAGGACAGTGGAGCCGAGGAGGTCAAGTCAAGTTTTGTGGTTTTCTCTGGCGGCTCCGAAGAGATAGACAGAGCCGGAGACCTCTTTTTCGCCTTAGAAGACTTGGCTTTAGACTTGGAACTGGGAAGCCGAGTCTAAAGATTCCTCAAACGAAGGTTTTAAGAGCCCCTTCAAAATTAGTTTATTTTTCCTCTCCTGGAGCACCCTAGGACTGAACGCATGGCAGAAGCTACAGGACTCCTGCAAATGGAGTGCTCCCAGGCAATAAACACAAACGGAACGTCCATCTGTGATGGACATCTTATTTCCACACTTGGAGCACTTTTTAAATCCCGAAGGTTTGTGCTCTTTCTGATCCTTAGACATCCTGAAAAAATGGTCACAGAAGACCACGCCAATAAGCGGAAGCAGTCAGAAAAAACAGTTAGCTTCGCTAAACCACACACACTGACAGCAAAGCGCGGGAACAACAAACACACAATAACAGGCTCACACACTCTACATTACAGGGAACACCAGAAACCTCTAACTTAAACAGTTTTCTGAGGAAAACAACACAGAACACAAGGAGAGGAGGACTAGGTCCTCTAACTAAAATGGGCCTAGCCAGCTAGAACAGTTAGGGGATACCAATTAACTCGATAGAACAAACACTGTCACAACAACAAGAAGAAAATAGCTATTAAAATAGCTTTTGTGTTTCAAAAACTCTCAAAAAGAGAAGATAAAAGGGTACTTAGCCACAGCCAAGTGAGACCATGTTCGAGCTACACGAGCGGCAAATGAGATCTGGGGATATGGAGCAGTGCAACATGGGAAACCTGCTTAGCCCAGCCAATGAAAGACTTAGAGCTAGTAGAAAAGTTTGGCCGAGTTGGAGCCAATATTCGGCTCCAAACCCACGGGTAAAAATGTAGGTGAGATTGAACTACATAACATCGGGAGGTTAAGCATGGACCAGTGCATCTCTGGGGACTTCCCCCTGAGGGGGGATTCAGAGCAAACAACTTGCTGCATTTCGCACTGGAAGGAGATGTGAAAAGATCACAGCAAAGCCGACCCCACTTGAGGAAGATCTGTTCCGCTACTGAAGGATTCAGAGACCACTCGTAAGGCATCAGAATAGTCCTGCTGACCCTGCCCTCTATAGTGTTGGACCATCCCGGGATGTGCATTGCCACCCAAAAACACTGGTGGAAATCGTTCATTACTACACACTCATGGCTTCACAACAAATGGCATAAAACTGACCTGGTCCCTCCTCGTTTGTTGATATACCAGACTACAGATATGTTTGTCTGTTTGGATTGCAATAGTCTCTAGAGGAAGATGGGCATGGAGGGCCTGCAACATAAAAGACGAACCGCCCTATCTCCAGGACGCTGATATGCAAAGTGGTCTCAGAAAGGGAACACGTGCCATCGACTGTCCTTCCTCAACAATGCCCCCCCCCCTTCCAGCTGGGAGGCTTCTGTAGTCATTGTGGTTTTGGGAAAAGATGGAAGAAAGGGACGGCCCATGACAAGGTCTGGGGAAAGAATCCACCACTGAAGACAGTCCCTGCAAACTCGGAATATACGGGCTGGATGGGACAATGGAAGATCTAATAGAGACCATTGGACTGCTAGCGTCCACTGAAAATTTGCATATGAACTCGTGCAAGGGATAGTAGATTGTGGCTGACATGGCCCCCCAGCCTCCGCAGAACTGTTTCTGCTGTGGAAGATGAGCATGAAGAATGTGCAAGACATAAACTCAGACTGTGTACCCCTTCCGGGGTGAGGTAAACATTCATTTGGATGGTATCCGACAGAGCCCCAATTAATTCTAGAACATGGACTGGGGTCAGTGATGACTTGCTGAGATTGATGGTGATGCCCAGACTTTGCTAATAAAAGGAAAAAAATCCCTGCCTCGGCAAAGCAGAAGCTTGGTGGGGGCAGCAAAGAGCCAATCGTCCAGGTAAGGGAAGACCTGAATTCCCTAAAGCTTCAGGTGAGCTGCTATGACAGCCATCACTATGAACACCCCTGGGGCTGTGGTGAAACCAAAGGGGAGGATTTGGAACTGATAATGATTGCCCCCCCCCCCAGCCGGAAGCAGAGAAACCTGTGGGAGTGCCTGTCCATCTTGATATGATAGTACACGGCCTGAAGGTCGATCAAGTACATCTAGTCTTTTGCTTGCAGATAGGGGGCAGGATGGACTGAAGAGTGGCCATCTGGAATTTCTCCTTGGCTAATGACAGGTTCATGGTGGATACATCCAGAAATGGGTTCTTTGGCACTAAAAAGGACCTGGAATAAATGCCCGATCCAGATTGGTCTAGAGGGACGGTTTGTTGCTTTGCTTTCTTAGCAACTTGTCTATTTCTAAGGCTGCTACCTCCCTTTGCACAGGTGGAACGTCGGGAGGTGATTTGGTGGGAGAGGTGGATCGATGAACAGGATGGAATAACCTCTGAATATAATTTGCAACACCCAACGATCTGTTACAGACTCCCATGCTTCTGTACACTGGGTGTACAGAAAGTAGACCCCCCCGATTGCTTCCAGAGACACACAGTTGGGCAATGCCTCAAGCCTGCTGCACGGGTTTGGCCGAGAATGGTTCTTGATACCTGAAATTTCTCAAGACAGATTCTACATCTAGGACGGTGTCTGTCATAGCCCCTTCTGCCTCTTGGGGAAGGTGAGTCCTGAGTGTCCCGGGAGAACTGAGATTTCCTGGAACCACATCATCTTTGTCCCTCACGGATTCCTTGAGAAGGATCTTTGAGAGGCAGAGAAGTGGATCCCGATGGCAAATAGTGCCTTCCTAACCTTCACACTCTGTACCAGAGTCTCATGAACCAACTTCCCTAACAGGGAAGAACCATCATATGGGGCATTTTCAAATGACACCCTGAAGGGTTCCGAGAACTGACTTAGAGGGAGCCAGGCATTTCGCCTCATGGCAATACCAGAACCAGCCGCCCTGGCAGCTCCCTCCGTAGCATGGGAGAGAAAAGACGTATGGATGTGTTTGCTACCGCTTTAAGAGTGTCCATCCGTGCAGAGAACGTCTTCTTGCCCTCCACTGACATGGGCTCCAGGGACGACTCAGCGACCTCCTTAATTAGGTCTCGCTGCAGTCGAATGACATGTGCCATATAGTTCAGCCCCATTATAGTAAAGGTTACTGAAGTGTACACCCACTTCCCTAGATGGGCCATGGTCCTTGACTCCCAGTCAGGAGGATGGACCGTAGAGCTCTCATGCATGAGGTCTTTATTCTTGGCAGTTGCCACCACCACAGCGTCCAATGGTGACCCCTTGCTCCAACTATTTTTTTCTGGTGGGGGGCTGAGGACCTTATCTGGGCATTTGGGGTGGGCTTCACAGTGTCCGGTTCCTTCCATGCCAGAGATGTTATGAGGTCCACAAGCGTGTCCATGGCAGGGGACACCCAAGAAGCAGATGGGACTGAGCCGAATGCCTCTAGGTAGACTGACTCGTCTGGAGTTGGTGTTTGGACGGACCATCCCCCTTCTGGCAAAGGAGTTCCATGATGTCTCCAAAGGAGACTCCTCGGTGGGGGGGGGGGTGCCTTCCTCTTCCTTCAAGTCAGTGTCTTCGGTGAGGGACTCTGTGAAGGACTCCAAGTGCCCCCTTTTGCATGTCTGTTTGCGAGGAGCCTCCTCAGTGGGACAAGCCTCTTGCTGCTCCTGAATGGGGGCTTCCTGAGCCAAACCAGGCACAGGCTGTCCCCGAGATGGCAGGAGGGTCAGGGCCGTACCCAAAACAAGGAAATCGGAGTGTAATCAAGAGGACAAGATGGTCAGGGGTCTCAACGCAGTCAAGAGAACACTCTCCACCACGTCAAAGGCCGATGGAGAGCGGACTTCCTGAGACAAGAATAGGAGCCATCACCCTGGGATCTTACAGGGGAGCTGGAGCTCAGACTGCAGGAGCAGAGATGAAGACTGTGGTCCAACAAACTGAGCCGACAACACCCCCTTGGATCTGACGCCAAGGCTACAGCTCTCAGAGCTCGGATCCAATGCGGTCAGATCCCACATACACAACGCAATGGCTGGTGTCAAGGTACAAGTTACCATCGGCGCCGACCCCCCCCCTCTGCCCCGATTCTAAGAGTCCTTGGATCCAAAGACTCTAAAACAGATGGTTGGACCAGAGAAGGAGTTACTGATGTGAAAAAGGTCTGCAAGCTCCCTGCTCTGGAGGAAGATGGGGCTGGCAAGACTCCCATTAGGTTGGTGCAGATTAACTTTTGCATCATCCTGTCCATCTCTGCCTCATTAAAGCTATGGGTAGACCGGGAGGAGGAGGCCACCGACACCAGCTGGGAGTGCCCATGAGGAGAAGTCCCCAAAGGAGACCAAGACAACTCAGGCTCAGGGGAGAACCTCTGAGAATGGAGCTGGGAGTACAAGGCCTGGAGGGGGGCTTAGACATAGGCGGAGGCCTCACCGGAGCTGAGTCATCCAGAGACCGCATCCTGGGTCTGTCCTTTTTATGGTGCTTCTCTTCGTCCCCAAACCTCTTGCTGGGAGTTCGAGTCCCAGAGGCCTGGGAAGGAGAAGAGAGAGTAGCAGCAGTAGAAGAGGCCGAAGCCAGAGGTGCGGGAACAGCCGTCCCTGAGGAGGGGAGCAAATCCTTCAGGATCAGCTTATCCCTCCTGTCCTTAAGGGCCCGAGGGTTGAATCCTGCGCAGACAGGGCAGGGGGCAAGTAAGTGGGCTGCTCCTAGACAATCTACACACAGAGTGTGGCCATCGGCTGGGAAGAGCTTATGGCCATACTCTGTGTTCTTCCTAAATCCAGGCTTAGGGACAGCTGCCATACTCCTAACCAGGAACACGAAAGCACACCGTCTCACACAAACACTCGCTAACACAGAAAGTTAAAGGTGGGAAGGCCAAAAGGGAACAACAACAATGACTTTTTTTGTTTGTATTGTTGCCCAACGCAGATAGGGGAAGTGGGAAGATAGAAAAACACAGAAAGGTGAAGGGAGATAGGGGAGGAGCTTGGATCAGGTGCTGGTTATGCAGTCATATCAGATCAGATTAGGATCCATAGACCCACAGGTTGAACACCAAATTAAGTCAACTACTTCAGATCTGAAGGTACTTCTGCTCAGTGCTAGGAGTCTTGGAGAGAAACTGCACTCCCTGGAAGCTCTACTTGCCCTAGAGAGTGCTCATGCTTGCAGTTCCTGAAACATGGTTCAAGGCTATGGAAAGCACCCCAGCAATGCAAGGCTACAACACCTTTCACACATTCAGACCACCCTCTGAAAAGAAAAAAAAATAATGGAGAAGGTGTTTCCATTTACATATAAAACAAACACCTCCAGACTGGTCAAGTAGGGCTCACTTGAGCTACTCCATGTCTGGCACACCACAGGCAAAATCCCCCACCATATCACCACTAGCTACAGGTTCCCAACAAAGAACAGTCAAAACCAGTCTGCTTATCTGAAGTTAGTAGAATCACTTACCTTTCAGACCAACATGCAACTCATGAAGATTTTAACTACCTCTCCATAAACTGGGAACATATACAACCACTAACATACATGCTTAATTATGCTGTGGAACAGCTTATCTGCACTCCCACTAAGGGCTCAAATATCCTTAACACAGTATTCATACATGAGGAACAATGCACCCCCCCACCAGCGAAGTGTCGCCATTAGTAAGACCGGATCAAACCTTAAAACTCTGAAGAGTTTTTCCAAGGTAAAATCACCTCCTATAAACTGACAGTATGGAAAATTTTAAAGCTCCTCCTAACACAAAAAGCATGAAGGCCTATACAGAAGTGCATGAATGTCCTGTACGACCACCATTCCTTTGTCTGTTATCACAAACTGTCACTGTACTCTCTAATGCCAGTAACATGGCATCAATGGGCCTGAAGGAATCCCAGGGTGCCTATTAAACAGTTTGAAACATGACCTAGCAGACCCACTCAGTTCTCTATTTAACCACATTCTCCAGACAGGCTCCCTCTGCACAGGAAAACCATCAACCAACACAGGAAACTACTGAATCGTAACTCTAACTAGCTTCATAAGCAAGACTATAGAAAGGTAATCATGGACCTGATTAACAAAGACATAGAAAATCTCCAGACTATCTACCCAATCCAGTTTGGCTTTAAGGCCAGGTCCAGCCTGCTCAAACTGAAGAACTTATTTGAGAAAGTCACAAAGACCATGGATGAGGATAACCGTGCAGACCAACTTCCTTGACCTACCCAAGGCATTTGACACAATATCCCGCTTGGGTACTCTATACAAACTCCCAAAACTGGGGTAATCCTCTGATGGATAACCAAATAGCTCACAGATAGAGCACACGTTGAAGTGGGGGAATCCACATCTAGCAGGAGGCCAGTCACCAGCGGAGTACCACAGGACTCAGTGCTGGGTCCCCTCTTGTTTCGAATATACTTCTCAGATGACAAGGCAAATGTAGATTGCCTTAAGCTGACAAAGTCTGACTGCATGTTGGGCCAATCACTGACCACCCAAACGATGGTGATATCCTACAGAGAGGATAACAAAGACTAATGACTGCATAATATCCTTTGAGAAATCAACTACCCTGCATATTACAACATTAATACCACCCACTAAAGAGAGGACCCAGTGGTGAGAGATCTGGGTACACGGATAGTAGTCTGAGCTTTAACCACCATGTGCCCACAGTGGTGAGGAAATCTTATATGGCTCAGCTTAGTCTGAACTTTGACCACCATGTGCCCACCGTGGTGAGGAAATCCTATGTGGCTCAGCTTATAAATAAGGGCATGGCATCCACATGTACAGATCTCATAGTACCACTGTACTCAGCCCTCAGACCAATAACGGAGTACAATGCACCCTTTGGCATGCATGTACCACCCCAGGCACCTGCAATTGTTAGAATGTTCTCAGAGGTTTTTCCCCAAAAAATTTAAAAAAATTACAGGATATAACCAACATGTGATATGTGGACTGATTAAAAGCCCTATCACTGTATTCTGTATCCTACTGATTACTGAGGGGTGACCTGTGTCTGACCTACAAGGCAGTCTCTAACACAGTCCTGATTGAAATGTTGCATATTCACAAAATTAAATGCACGAGTGCAACCTGCTCCAAAGATATAAACCTGATCTCTGACATGAAGAGATCATGCTGGAGACAGATGTGCCCTAGAGATTGCCCCTCCTCTGGAATAGGCTTCCTATTCACGTGAAGTAGACCCCTTCCCTGACCATTTTCAAGCACAATCTGGACCAATGTATGGGAAATCGTAAATTCCCTCCTGGGTTGGTGCCCATGCCCATTATGGACACAGGCAGTCGGTAAAATAGTCAAAACTCTGCTTGCTGGCCCTTGTTAACTTTCCCCTAGGAATACAAAATTGGGTCACATTTGGGTAACACTGGCTATACTTTTAACGGCTCTTGAGCAGTTACCTTAGTATTCTCTGCTGAACTTATAATCAAAGTACCACCTAATTAAACAGTTACAATAATCAGGAAGGTCCTCCTTAAGGAACCTTTCTGACCTCACACATGAAGGCCCTCTGGAGCTGAAATAACTGTGTGTCCAAACCCCGTTTCAGGGCCTTACCTGATGTTTAAAGCAACATCACTCTGAATAGAGGGGAAGCCTTCAGCCTGACATCGCTGTACTTAAGGAACTTATCATTACCTCTCACTCTAATGCCCCCGGAGACAAAGTAAACAAGAAGTTATGTACTCACCATAACGTTCGATGTATGTAGTCCATCTTGCCTCACATTCTTACCCGTGGGTTCGGAACCCCCCCTCGGCCGATTTTTACTAGCTCAAAGTCTCTCACTGGCTGGGCTAAGAGGGTATCCCATGGTGCACTGCTCCCTATCCCCAGGTCTAATTTGCTGTGAAACAATATATATATATATATATATATATATATATATATATATATATATATATATATATATATACTTCATACGCACCTCACATGCATATAAACAATCACTAAAGAAAGGGACTCAGCAGGTGACAACCTATACCCCAAATCTTATGCTGCAAATCCTCCAGGCAGGGGGAAGGTGGAAGGGTAAGTAAGAATGTGAGGTGAGATGGACTACATACATCGAACGTTATGATGAGTACATAACTTCTTGATGTTATGCAGTCCTATCTCACCTACATTCTTACCCGTGGGACAGCGTCCCTAGCACTTACATCCTGGGTGGCTCATAGGAAAATACTCCTAAGAACTGTGGAAACAAAGGAAGATCTGCCGCTGGAGACCACGTCCAATTTGTAATGAGAAACAAAGGTGTGGGGAGAAGCCCAAGTAGCTGCAGCGCATTTATCATCCATTGACAATCTAGCTTGATATGCTCTGGATGTGGAAACAGCCTGCGCAGAATGTGCCATGACTGGAAATGGCAAATTTTTATCTCCTGCCTGATAGATGAAAGAGATGCAACTGGCTATCCATCTAGACAGCGTAACCTTGGATATCGGAAAACCCAATCAGTTTTCTGAAAAGGAAACAAAGAGTTGGTCAGACTTCCAGACATCTTTTGTCCGGTGTAGATAGAAGCGTAACTGTCTATGCACATCCAATTAGTGAAATCTAAATTCTGCCTTGTTAGAGAAGTGGGGAAAGAACACCGGCAGCTCAATGGACTGATTAATGTTAGACACAGAAGCCACTTTAGGAAGAAACAATGGGTTTGGTCTAAGAGACCCTATCTTTGTGAAAGGTTAACTATGGGGGTTTGATGGAGAGGGCTTGAATTTCCGAGACTCGTCGTGCTGAAGTGATTACTATAAAAAATGCTGTTTTCCATGTTAAGAATTTTAAGTCACAGGTAGCTGCAGGTTCAAAAGGTGGCAGTGTGAGGGCTTGGAGAACAAAATTGAGGTCCCAGGGCATGACGGGTTCAGATACTGGGGGACGAAGTAACAGGGTACCTTTGAGGAATGCTTTGCATAGTCTGTGGGCCATAAGACTAGGTTCATTCACTACGAGGAAATTAGATATTGCCGCCAGTTGAACTTTGACTGTGGCTGATGCGGATCCCTGATAGAAAAGCATTGACAAGAATTCCAGAACTGAATCTATCGGGGCTGTATAAGGATCGATACCTCTAGTATGAGCCCAGATGGAAAACCTTTTCCATTTGCTAGAGTAAATCTTTCCAGTGGATGGCTTATGGGAGGACGATAGAATATGGACCACCTCCGGCAAAAAATTATGACGTCTGACTAGCGATGGAAGTGGAGTAGCCAGGCTGTCAACCGGAGTGTCCTCAGAGAGGGGTGGAACTGTCCCCGACATGTGTGTCAGTAAATCTGGTAGAGGGGTCCACAGTCCAAGGAGTGTCCACAACGTATGGTTGAAGAAAGGGAAACCATGCTTGACGAGGCCAAAGTGGGGCAATCAGAATCATTCTGCTTCCAAGGATTGAGCTTTCTGAATCACCCTTGAGAGAAGGGGAAATGGAGGGAAAGCATAAAGCAGACTGGAGGGCCAATCGTGAACCAGAGCGTTCCTGGGTGATTCCCCCTGTGGGGGGATCAGCGTGAAGTAGTTGCTGCATTTTGCATTGAGAGGGCTGGCAAACAGGTTGCAGCAAGGTTGACCCCACCTGCTGAATATTCGCTCTGTAACCAGGCGATTCAGGAACCACTCGTAAGGCATAAGTATTGCTCTGCTTAGCCTGTCCGCTATTTTATTTTACTTATTTTACATTTGTTAACCAGGCTAGTCTAGCTGGATATATATCCATTTTCAGTAGAGGCCCGGGGAGAAAAGCTCCACACAGATATACAAATGTGTAAAAAATATTGTTACATGGTAAATATAAGATTAATAAACCAAATAAAACAAGTAGTTATTACATTTCAGAGATCAAAACACTTAGGAAAAGTAACAGTGAACATAATATTGCTTAAGAAAGCTAAAACAGATATAATACAGTAAGTGTTATGTACAATAGTTCACATCAGGTTGAAGGATTTAAGCAATAAGTTGATTAGAGTTTAAATAGTGTCAGTCTTAATTACAAGACTAAGTATTTAAATGTTTGGAAGTATGGTTAGAAGAGAAAGAAACAGGGGTGAAGATGGTTGTTAGTCAGGGTTACTACAAGGGCATAGCCAGTGCCTTTGGAGGTGTTTTTTAAGTTTTTTGTTTAAAGAGTGGCAAGGATGTAATTAGTGTTAGTTCATTGGGTAACAGGTTCCAGTTTTTTCCTGCTGTGTTAGTAAACAGAGAGTCACCAGCTGTATTATTAGACTTTGTTAAGCTAGCAAGGAGTTTGCTAGAAGAACGTAAGGAGTTCAGATTATTATATGGGATTAAGAGTTTTGAGAGTATAGGGGTATTATTGGGTTGGTAAAATATTTTGTGGGCAATTGTGAGTTGGGCGATTATCAGATGGTTTTGGAATTCCAGCCAGTCTAGTTGCCTAAGATTAGAACAGTGGTGAGTTCTGAAGGGATTGACAGTAGCAAATCTGGCAATATTATTGTAGGAAGTTGCTAATTTGTTGAGGTTAGTTTTCTTAAGGTTGGTAAATATAAGTGAGGCATACAGAAGGGTTGAGATTAGATGGAAGTAAGCAATCTTGGCTCTGGCTGTTGAGGTTAAGAAAGGTTTTATTCTATATAAGAATCCTATTTTTCTGTTGACTATTTTAATGGTGTTGTTTATATGGTGATCAAATGAGAGATTATTGTCAATGGTTATTCCTAAAAGTTTGGTGGAAGAGTCAGGGAAAATGACAGTGCCATTATTTGAAGAGATTGAGAAGTCTAAGGGGGTGGATCTAGTAGTGGGTGTAAAGAGAAGGAGTTTTTTTTTTTTTTTTTTGGCATTAAGAAGGAGGCAATGTTTGGTAAACCATGTTTCTACAGTGTTTAAAACATTTTGAGTAACAGAATATAGTTCAGTTGGAGAGGTTGCTGAGCATATTAGTGTGGAGTCATCTGCATATTGAATACAGGTGGCTTGAAGAATTGCTACATGGAGATCATTAATAAATAAAGAGAAAATAAGTGGTCTGACTATTACGGTGGACTTCCCCGGAATGTGCATTGCCACCAGAAACCATTGGGAAGCTATTGCCCAATTCCACACTCGCATGGCCTCTCTGCATAGGGGTATGATCGTGCCCCCCCTTGCTTGTTGAGATACCACACTACTGACATGTTGTCTGAGTGTATCGCATTAGTCCCTAGAGGAAAAACTTCCTGAAGTGCCTGCAATGCAAGAAGCACTGCTCTCATCTCTAGGACATTTATATGCAAATGTATCTCGTGTTCTTGCCATGTGCCTTGGACTGTCCTGCCAAGATAATGCCCCCCACGCCATCTGGGAGGCGTCCGTGGTCACCGTTGTAAAAGGGACGGGAGGAACGATGGGCTTTCCCCCGTTCAAAATGTTGGTGCACAGCCACCAACGGAGGTCCTGCTTGAACCTGTCTGTGATTAAGATGGGATGCGATAGTGGGAGTCTTTGTAGAGACCATAGGACAAAGAGGAGCCACTGAAAAAGTCTCATGTGTAATCTCACTAAAGGGACTAGCATGATAGTCGCCGCCATGGTCCCTAGGAGTTGTAGAACCAATTTTGCCTGCGCTTGTCTGAGTGGCATCAGTATATGAATTTGTCGTTGCAATACCGTGATCCTTTCTTGTGGAAGGAATGCTCGCATTTGAATGGTGTCCAGCTCTGCTCCTATAAAGGTGACATGCTGTGAGGGCAATAAGGCAGATTTTTCCCAGTTTATCGTTATGCCCAATTGGTGACATAGACTGATGGTAGCGTCCCTTGTCTGAACTAGCTGATGCCTGGTGGGGGCGGTAAGGAGCCAGTCGTCCAGGTACGGAAACACCTGGAATCCTTGACGTCTCAAGTGAGCCGTCACCACTGCCATACATTTGGTGAACACCCTGAACTGTGGTGAGACCAAAGGGCAGGGCTCGAAACTGGAAGTGACTGGCTCCCAGCTGGAAGTGTAGGTGACTCCTGGATGCTTTGTCCATTTTGATATGGTAATAAGCATCCTTGAGATCGATGGAGCACATCCAAACTTCCTCTCCCAACAATGGGAGAATTGACTGTAGAGTGGCCATATGGAACTTGGACTTGTGTAGGTAATTGTTGAGTTGACTGAGATCTAGTATGGGTCTCAGGTCCCCTATTCTTTTCGGCACCAAAAAGAATCTTGCGTAAGTTCCTAATCCGATTTGGTCTGAGGGGACTGGTTGCATGGCTCCTTTTTTCAGCAGTTGAGACACCTCTAAGGCTGCTTGATCCCTTTGACTGGGTGGAAAGTCTGGGATTTTTCTTATTGGCGGGGGTATTGAAGAGAATGGGATGAGGTAACCTTCGGAAACTGTCCTTAGTAGCCATTGGTCCTGGTTGATGCTTTCACAAGCTTCCGGGTATAAGGAAATTCGACCCCCGACTGGCTCCGGATAAGCGCAGTCGGGCACCCCCTCAGGAATGAGAGTATGGAGAGCCAGGAAAGGAGTCGCGGTCTCCCAAATTGCGGGGGGCCACTCTGCCTCTGGGGTGATGCCTCCCTGAGTAACCCCCCCTCCTCTGCCTCTGGAGGGGGGTTCACCTTGTGCGGCAAGAAAAAACCTCTGTGATTTCCTGAACCACAACCCCCCCCCACTCGGCCTTGGGATAAGGCCTAGAAGGAATGGAAAAATGGACCCCGACGGCAGTCTGGGTCTTTCCCTCTTGCTCGCACCTGGTGAGCATGTTTTTCACTTTGGTCCCAAACAAGGAGGAACCGTCAAATGGGACGTCAGTGAAGGAAGACTTGAAGGCCTCCGCGAAGTGACACAGGCGAAGCCAGGCTTGTCTTCTGAAAGTTACACCTGAGCTTGCTGCCCTACTCGCCCCTTCGGCTGCATAAGATATGAGCCTCATGGAAGAGTTGACAATGGAACCAAGGGTACACAACTGGGCGTTAACAGTCTGCGCTACCGCCTCAGGCATGTTACCTGTCAGAGTGTCTCCTAGCTCCTTAAGGAGATCTCTCTGGAGCCGAGTAAAATGACAAAGATAATTCAGCGACCGCAAGGTAAAGGTGGCTGAAGACAGGGTACACTTCCCGTACTGGTCCATACTCCTGGACTCCTTGTTAGAAGGATGAACGGAAGAAGAAGCCTCTGCAACTTCCTGCTGAGTGGCTACCGCCACCACCAAGGCATCTACAGAAACCCCTTTGGTCAGGAACTCTTTCCCCGGGGAGCAGACAGAAACTTATTTGGACATCTGGGCACCGGTTCCATGGAATCAAGGGCTCTCCCACATCCTTTGACAAATCAAATCCAGGAGGTCGAAGGGTGGAGACACCCAGGAGGCAGAGGGTTGAGGTCCGAAGGCCTTGAGGAATACCGACTCCTCCTCAGAGGGGGTCTTGGATGGCCAGTCGCCTCTCTGCCTCAAAATCTCCAGGATGTCGGAGAAAGAGACATCATCGGAGGACAACTTGGGGGACCCCTCTGACTCCTCGAAGTTGGTATCAGATGTGACGGACTCGTCCTGGGAGTCTATGTGCTTCCTCTTGCACAACTTCTTTCTAGGGGGCTCCTCAGGCACAGAATCTGAGGGGCCCACAGAAAGTTGGGGACCACTCATGGGGGTATCCTCAGACCTTCGGGCTCTGCCATCCACGGATAGGGGGTGTCAGAGGCTCTAGCCGGGGTGTAGGGGGAAGGAGTGACCGATCCAGGTGATGTAACTGACGATCTGGCCAGTGTGCTACTCATGGCCTCGAAGGCAGGTCCCCCCGAATCCGAGGAATGACCCATCTCCAAGACCACAACCGGAGTTGGGGTTCCCCGAGCCGGCAAGAGTCCCGAGGTATCCCCCTCGGGTCCGACTGAGGAAACCCGAGTACCGAAACCAGAGGACGGAACCGACATGGTTGGAGCTGACGTCGGCTCTGATAAACTCGCAAGGGGTATTGGAGCCGACATGAGAACATCACTCGGCACGGAGCACTCTGGCTCCGATGACACTGGGTGCTCGGAGGAGGAATCATCGGTACAAGTATAGGGACTGGCTCCAGAGCTGACTGGGTCGGAGCCAAGAACAATTTTGCTAACATCGGTGACTGCAGGAGCCTCTGGACCACCCTATTCACATCCAAATCAGACAGCCTAGAGGATTTAGAGGAAATAGAAGGAGATCGGGATCTCCTACCTGGAGACACATGCCTGACACTGGGTGACCGGCTCCGAATAGACTCCAATAATATCGGGGCCGAAGTCAGTACAACAGATACCTCCTGCAGCCCCGAAGACAATGAAGCCGAGGAGGCAGTATCCACTTTTAAAACCTTCTCCGGAGGCTCCGAGGAGACAGATGGAGCCGGAGATCTTTTCTTGGCCTTGGAAGGCTTAGACTTTGTACTAGAAGAAGAAGAGTCTAAGGACTCCTCAGAAGAAGGCTTAACCAGGCCCTTCAAAATCAGCTTATTTTTTCTTTCCTGCAGCACCCTCGGGCTGAAGGAGTGGCAAAAATTGCAGGACTCTTGCAGGTGAATAGCACCAAGACAATAAACGCAGATGGAATGCCCATCTGTAATGGACATTTTGTAGCCACATTTTGAACATTTTTTAAACCCGGAGGGTTTATGCTCTTTCTGCTCATTGGACATAGTAATCCGCACACCCACTCAACTGACAACGACAGACAAAGGAGGAAGGTGGTAAAAACAAGCACTACTGATGGCCAAGGATACTTTAAGTTAAATGTTTCCTTGGTGCAGCAAGAAATCTAACTACCGACAAAGACAACCAAACAAGTTTTCACAGAAAAACTACACAGGAGAGGACTAGGTCCTCTAACTTAAACGGGCCTAGCCCACCGAAACAAAGGGATACCACAAAAACACACAACTCGCTAACACAGTACACTCACAATGAAAAAACTAGCTATTAAAATAGCTTTTACAAGAGAACAGACTGTTTATGAAAAGTTTTGAAAAGTTTGAAAAGGTACTTAGCCACAGCCAAGCGAGACCATGTCCTAACTCTACGAGCGGCAAACGAGATCTGGGGCTAGGGCGAGGTGCATCTTGGGATACAGGGTAAGCCCAGCCAATTAGAGACTTTGTGCTAGAAAAATAAGTTGGCCGACTCGGAACCCGTGAGTAAAGAATGTAGGCAAGATAGGACCACATAACATCTCCACTTTCTCCTACATCAAAATCTTTTCCTGTGAAGTGTCTGCAATATATCCTAAAAGATAATCTGGTGCAAATGGTCAAGGAGGATTTTGAAATCTTTATCTGGAATCTCAGATTAGTCAGAAAAGTTGAAAAAACAGTTATATATTTAAAATCACCTGGAATTTGTACTATCCAGGGTCATTCATCACGGATGGGGCTTGGATCAGACCTCGGATCTGAGCTGGCATCTGATGGATAGATCAAGAGCTCAATATCCTCCCCTTCCCATAATCCCCTCCTGACCTGCAACCCTCAGACTGAGTTTGTTGAATAAGGAAAAGGCAGCACTGTCTGCCCAAGAGACTAAACTATCCCAAGGAAAAATATCACTCCAGCTCTACCACATCCCCAGAAAGAAGGTGGAAGGAGGGTGGGAATGTGATGAATCCTGGGTGGCATCAAGGAAGGATATGCCAGAGCACATAGGAATCAAAGGAAGCCTTGTTCCTAGACACCAAGTCCAACTTACAGTGAAAAACAAAAGTGTGGGGATTAGACCAAGTAGCAGCAGCACAAATCTCATCCAAAGAAAGCCCAGCCAAGAAGCCCAAACACAGCCACAGACCTAGTACAGTGAGCTTTAACTTGTCTGGATAGTTCCATATAACTGCTATCATAAATGTAGAAAATACAGCCAGCAATCCATCTGGAAATTGTTAGAAACTGCCACACCTTGACCTTTTCTGTTCTGAGGAAAGGCCACAAAAATCTGGTCCAATGTCCGAAATTCCTCAATCCTCTCAAGATAAAAACATAGTTGCCTATGGACGTCTAAGCAATGTAAAGTATACTCCCCTTTACTAGAATAATTAAAGAAGAAAATTGGCAGTTGGATAGGTTGGTTGAGGTTAGTTTCTGAAGCCACCTTCGGAATGATGTATTTGTCCCGAAGGATACCATATCATTGTGGAAAACCATAAAAAAGGGTTAATGCTAACGGCCTGCAACTCAAGAAACTCTCTTGGCAGACGTAATGGCCACTTAGAATGCCATCTTCCAAGAAGGCAACTTAAGATCACAAGATGCAGTTAGTTCAAAGGGCTTTTGTATCAAAGACTGCGCACTCTAAGAAGAATGACCCTTAGAGAAAGGATTTGCATATTTCAGAAGAAAAAGTAGGACCCTCATTCAGATGGAAATTTGAGATCGCCACCAATTGGAGCTTAATCCTGGAGAAACTAGCACCTACCTCAAAAAAGCCAAGAACAAAATAGCAGGAATTGGGGCAGAAAAGGATCCAAATTACATTGTATGGCACTAATAGAAAAGCTTTTCCATTTACTGGAATACACCTTCTTCATAGACGGCTTCTGAGATCCCAGCACAATGCTTCCCCCACCAGAGAGGGGAGCATGGACTGCAACAAGATCACTGCAACTGGAGGAACCAAGCGATTAGACGAAGAGTCTGGAGGATGGGAAGAGGAAGCTCTCAGGTATGGGAGATAAGATCCGGAACGGGATCCAAATATCCTAGAAGAGTATTTCAGATAACGCTGAAGGGAGAACCACGCCTGATGAGGCCAAAAGGAGGCAATGAGAATGAGAGGGGGGCCTTCATGAGGTGAGCTTTCTGTAAGACCTTGGGAATTAGAGGAGTAGGAGAGTAAACAAAGCAGTCCCGACAGCCAAAAGTGAACCACAGCATCCCTGGGTGACTTCCCCATCAGGGGGATCAGGGCAAAGTACTTGCTGCATTTGTGGTTGACTGGGGAGGCAAAGAGATCACAGCATGGTTGACCCCAATGGTCAAATTTCTGACGTGCCACTGATGGATTCAGTGACCATTCGTGGGGACTCGAGACCTGCTGTGTTTGTCGGCCAGCACATTAGAACTGCTGGGAATGTGAGTTCCAAGAAGAAAGCGCCTGGAAGACATCATCCATTCCCACACTCTCATAGCCTCCCTGCTCAGGGGATAAGACAGTGTTCCCCCTTGTTGCTGTACAAGAGCATCACCATGTTGTCCCATTGAATTGCTATGGTCCCCGGAGGGAGGCACTCTTGAAAGCCTTGCAATGTTAGGACTGCTTACATCTCCAGCAAGTGGGATCACATGCCTTGAACCATCCTGCCTTGGAAATACCTCACCCCCACCCCAACAGGGAGGTGTCTGTGGTCACTGTGGCCTTCAGAGGGAGAAAAGCAAAAGTACAGTTTTGCACCTACCATAAATGTAGATGTTCGAGTGCTAATACAGCTGCAGTCATAACAGATGGGTTCTCCTGCCGTCAGGTGGGTCCACGGTCGGCCGAATTCCAAAGTCTAGGTCCGGCGTCGGTTGTCGTCGCCTCTTCCCTGACGTCAGTGCGACAGGGGTATAAAAGAACCAGCCGACGCCATTTTCTTCAGTTTTTCTTGCCCCAGATGTCAGGTGCCCTCAGAAGGAAGGCAAAATATAAATTTATGTAGTAAAGCAAATGCAATATAATGAAAAAACAGTAGTTGCAAGCAAATACACCATAAAAGAATACCCCAATGAGGTTGTATGAGGAGGTGTTATCCATAAGGCCTGTCCCAAGAGGGGAAGGAGTGAGGGAAACCTGGACGGAAGCTGTATTAGCACTCGAACATCTACATTTATGGTAGGTACAAAACTGTACTATGTTCATCGTGCATACAGCTGCAGTCATAACAGATGGGTAGAATCCCAAAGCTAATAAAGGGGTGGTAGGCACTAAGTGGAACTAGGTGGAGCCAGGATGCCTTGTAAGACTGCAGTGGCAAAGCCCGCTCTAGTTTTGGAGTATAATGGTAGGTGATAGTGCTTGGAGAAAGTATGTACAGAACTCCAAGTGGCTGCTTCCAAAATATCTTTGGTAGGAACCCCCTTGAGGAAAGCTGCAGAGGTAGCTGTGGCCCTTGTGGAGTGAGATCTGATGCCTGTAGGTACAGTTTTACCATGAAAAGAGTAACAAAAGCGTATGCAGTGGGCTATCCATTTTGAGATTGTCTGTTTGGAAATAGGCTTCCCTTGAGCACCTGTAGCATAGGACACAAAGAGTTGCTTTGATTTTCTGAAAGGCTTTGTTCTGTCCAAATAATAATGGAGCTGTCTGTGAATATCCAAGAAATGTAGTAGCCTCTCCCCTTTGTTTTGTGGATTAGGGTAAAACGTAGGTAAGTGGATAGCCTGATTCAAGGCTACCCTGGATACTACCTTTGGCATAAATGAAGGATTGGTTCATAAAGAAACTCTGTCCTGATGGAAAATGATGAAAGGCTGCACAGCCATGAGGGCTTGTAGTTCCGAAACCCTGCGTGCTGAGGTGATAGCTAGAAGGAAGGCTGTTTTCCATGACAAACATTGCAGATCTGTTGAAGCAGCTGGCTCAAAAGGAGGCAGGGTTAGTTTTTCTAGAATGAAATTGAGGTCTCAAGCCGGTACTGGTTGCTTCCTTGGGGGTTTTATATTCTTAGCCCCTCTGAGGAACTGTCTTAAGAGAGGGTGAGAGATTAAAGGAGGATCAGTGTTGTACTCTGCAGAAATGGCTGAGGCATGGATTTTGATGGAGGAGAATGAAAGTCCACTGCTTAGCAGCTCGGCTAGGTACTGTAGTATTTGAGGTAAATTCAGTATTCCAGGATTCTGACCCTTTTTCTGATTCCAGACACAAAACCGTTTCCATTTTGCGAGTAGGCTTTTCTAGTAGAAGGCCTTCTGGCCTCCAAAATGACATCCTGCACCTCCTTGGAGAGTAGGGTCTGCTGTGAATTTAAGGAATCCTCCATGTGGCTAGACTGAGTGTTTTCAGCTGACTGTGAAGAGTTTTGAAGTTGTGCTGAGTCAGTAGAAGAGGCATTAGAGGCAGGATCCATGGTGGGGAATGCGTCAGGCTCCTCAGGAGTGGGTACCAGTGTTGTCTTGGCCAGTCTGGAGCAATGAGAATCATCTTTGGTCTGTCTGCTCTGGCTTTTAATAGAACTTTGGCCAGCAGTGGAAGAGGTGGAAAGGCATAAACTTTTAGTTATGTACTTACCATAACTTCGGATGTATGGGATCCATCTCGCCTACATTCACAACAGATGGGTTCGGAGCCGATCCATCGGCTCCGACTCGGCAACTAATACACTAGCACGAAGTCTCTCATTGGCTGGGCTACTCCCTATCCCAGGATGCACTACACCTGCTTCCCCAGATCTTGTTTGTTCACTTTCATACATCCATGCAAACACAGAAAAACTAGTAGTCACTATAACCAACTAAAGTTCTTCAAGAAAAAACGCCAAGAAAAAAGGGGACTACAGCTCCTCTAAATCCAAATGGAAGGGGGAAGGAGGGTGGGTACTTATGAATGTAGGCGAGATGGATCCCATACATCCGAAGTTATGGTAAGTACATAACTAAAAGATGTAATGGGATCCTATCTCGCCTACATTCACAACAGATGGGACAGCGTCCCTAGCACCTACATCCCGGGTGGCTCATTGGAAAACACTCCTGAGAACTGTGGAACCAAAGGAAGCTCTGTCTCGAGAAACCACATCCAATTTGTAATGAGAAATGAAAGTGTGCGGAGAAGTCCAGGTTGCTGCAGCACAAATATCATCTATTGATAACTTGGAGTGAAAAGTTACGGAAGTAGCCATTGCCCTGGTAGAATGAGCCTTGACTGGAAAGGGGAGGTCTTTATTAGCCTGTGAATAAATAAAAATGATACAATCTTTAATCCATTTAGATATGGAGGTTTTTGTTACTGGTTGACCCAATTTGTTCACTGCAAAGGAAACAAACAATTGATTTGATTTCCGCGTTTGAGCGGTTCTATTCAAATAAAAACGCAGTTGTCTATGTACGTCCAATTGATGCAAAGTATATTCTGCGTTATTAGAGAATTCTGGAAAAAAGACAGGGAGTTCTATAGTTTGTTGAATACAGAAAGAGGAGGCCACTTTTGGTATAAATGCAGGGTTTAATTTCAATGAAACTCTATGCTTGTGAAAAATCAAATAGGGAGGATCAGAACAAAGAGCTTGAAGTTCTGAAACTCGCCTGGCAGACGTTATGGCTACTAAAAGGCCGTTTTCCAAGACAGAAATTTTAAATCACAGGTAGCAGCTGGTTCGAAAGGACGGGCAGTTAGGGCAGCAAGAACCATATTCAAATCCCAAGGGGGGACAGGATGAGATAAAGGAGGCCTAAGGAGCCAAGCCCCTTTAAGGAAAGCCTTACAAAGTTTGTGAGACATCAATGAAGGTTCAAATGAAGCTTGAAAATTAGAGATCGCCGCTAGCTGAACCTTAATGGTAGAAACTGAAGAGCCCGACTGAAAAAGGGAGGCCAGAAAATTCAGAACCTCCGATATTGGTGAAGTGAGAGGATCTATACCCCGTTCTTGAGCCCAGAAGGCAAACCTTTTCCATTTACTGGAATAAAGTTTGATGGTGGAAGGTTTATGAGAAGAAGACAGTATGTGGACCACGTCCGGCGAAAGAGCATTGTCTCGGACTAAGGATGGAAGTGGAGTAACCATGCTGCCAACTTCAGGGACCTGAGAGATGGATGAAGCCGTCCTGACTGATGAGTCAACAGGTCTGGCACCGGATCCAGAAACCATGGACCTTCTATCGCATGCCTCTGTAGGAAAGGAAACCAAACTTGACGAGGCCAGTGCGGGGCAATCAAAATCATCTCGCTCTCCATGTAAATGGCCTTCTGTATCACCCTCGGTAGGAGGGGGAATGGAGGGAAGGCGTAGAGAAGACCGGGGGGCCAAATGTGAGTCAGAGCGTCCCTGGGAATCTGTCCCTGAGAAGGGAACAGTGTGAAGAACTCTCTGCATTTCGCGTTGTGAGGGCTGGCAAACAGGTCGCAGCAAGGAAGACCCCATCTTTCGAAGATTTTCGCAGCTATACCCTGGTTGAGGGACCACTCGTGGGGTAAAAGAATGGTCCTGCTTAATCTGTCCGCAATCACATTGGACTTCCCCGGTATGTGCGTTGCCATTAGAAAGCGGTTGGTAGCTACCGCCCAGTGCCAAAGTCTCATGGCTTCTCTGCATAGTGGGTAAGACCTGGTTCCACCTTGCTTGTTTATGTACCACACCACCGACATGTTGTCAGATAGGATAGCAATCGGGCCCTGTGGGAGAGCGTGATGGAGAGCTTGGAGTACCAATAGTACCGCTCTCATCTCCAGGACATTGATATGCAAATGCGTTTCCTGGATCTGCCATGTGCCTTGGACCAACCTGTCCAGGTAATGACCCCCCCACCCTACCTGGGAGGCGTCCGTAGTCACAGTGGCAACGGGACGTTGAGGTATAAAGGGTCGCCCCTGGTCGAGATTTGATTGGAGAAGCCACCAATGCAGATCTCGACGGCAACTTTCCGTGATTATGATTAAGTGGTTCAAGGGAAGTTCCTGATAAGACCATTGAACCGACAGTAGCCATTGTAAAATTCGCATGTGAAGTCTGGCCAAGGGAACTAAAAGTATGGTTGACGCCATCGAGCCCAACAGTTGTAGGATCCGATGGGCCGGGGCTCTTAGTAGGGGAAGACAGGATTTGACTTGATCTTGTAGGACCTGAATTCTTGCTGCCGGTAAAAAGGCGCATTCTTTTTGCGTCTAAGTCTGCGCCTATGAAAGTAATACGCTGAGATGGCTGTAGTACAGATTTTTGCAAATTGAACGTGATCCCTAAGAAACGGCCCAAGGTGAACATGGCTCTGAGCGCTTGGAGTAGTAGATGCTCGGAGGTGGCAGTAAGGAGCCAGTCGTCTAGATAAGGAAACACCTGGAATCCCAGACTTCTCAGGTGAGCAGTTACCACTGCCAGACACTTGGTGAACACCCTGGGGGCTGTGGTGAGACCAAAGGGCAGTGCTCGGAATTGGAAATGACTGACTCCGAGGTGGAAGCGTAAATGTCTCCTGGACTCTTGAGCTATGGGAATGTGATAGTAAGCGTCCTGGAGATCTATGGAGCACATCCATGCATCTTTTTCCAGCAAAGGAAGAATAGATTGAAGAGTGACCATTCGGATTTTGGACTTCTTCTAAACGATTCAATGAACTGAGGTCCAAAATGGGCCTGAAGTCCCCTGTCTTTTGGTACCAAAATAATCTTGAGTAAGTTCCTGATCCGATCTGGTCGATGGGGACAGGCTGGATGGCTCTTTTTTCTAGCAGCTTTGACACCTCTAATGCTGCCTGATCCCGCTGACTGGGTGGTACGTCCGGGATTTCCCTTGAAGAAAGGGGGGGTTTGTTGAAGGGGATGATATAACCTCCGGTAATAATGCGAAGCACCCACTGATCGCTTGTTATGGATTCCCAAGCTTGTGGGTGCGCCGCAAAACGACCCCCGACTGGCTCCGGAGTTGCACAGTCGGGCAACAACTCAAGAACGCTGGTTGTATGAAGAACCACGAAAGGAATCGCGGTCTCCAGAGTTACGGGGGCCTCTGCCACCTCTGGGGCGGCGTCTTCCAAAATTCCCCCCCCCCGCCTCTGGAGGGGGAATCACTGGGTGGAGTAGGGAAAGACTTCTGAGATTTTCTAAACCACATTTTCCCTCCTCTCCGAGCCTTGGGGTAAGGCCTAGAAGGAGCGGAAAATCGGGCCCCAACGGCAGTCAAAGTCTTGCCCTCCTGCTCGCACCGAGTTAGTGTGTCCTTCACCTTGGGTCCAAACAAAGATGACCCATCAAAGGGGCGTCGGCGAAGGAAGACTTGAAGGCCTCCATGAGCGAACACAAGCGTAACCAGGCTTGTCTCCTGAGAGCAACGCCTGTTCCTCAGCTCTACTCGCCCCTTCGCCGCATATGAAATGAGCCTCATGGACGAGTTAACAATAGAAAAGAGGGTAGTCATCTGTGCGCCAACAGTCGGGGCCAGCGCCTCAGGTAGGTTACCAACAAGAGAGTCATTTAGCTCTTTGAGAAGATCCCTTTGGAGCCTCGTAAAATGACATAAGTAGTTCAGCGACCGTAAGGCAAAGGCCGCTGAAGACAGGGTACGCTTCCCGCATCTATCCATTCTCCTAGAATCCTTATTAGGAGGATGAATAGACGCCGAAGCCTCTGCCACGTCCTGCTGTGTGGCAGAAGCCACCACCAAAGCATCTACAGGCACACCCTTTGTGAGAAACTCCTTCTGGGGCTGATAAAATTTATTGGGCCTCGCAGGCACCGGTTCCACAGAATCAGGGTGTTCCCAGCCTCGAGAAACCAAATCAAGGAGTTCATCAAGGGCGGAGACACCCAGGAGGCGGAAGGCTGGGCCCCAAAGGCCTTGAGGAAGACTGACTCCTCAGCTGAAGGGGTTTTGGCCTGCCAGTCACCTCTCTGTCTCAGAATCTCCAAGATGTCTGAGAAGGAGATATCATCCGAAGATGATTTGGGAGACCCTTCTGCGTCATCGAGGTCAGTATCCGATGTAACAGACTCATCTTGGGAGTCTACGTGCTTCCTCTTACACAATTTCTTCCTTGGGGGTTCGTCCGAAGCAGATTCGGACGGACCACCCGGAAGAAGGGAACCGCCGATGGGGGTATCCTCAGGCCCTGGGGCCCCGCTGCCGGGGGGCTGCAACACAACAGAAGCACCAGTCTCCAAATCTAGGGACGGTGAGGTAGAATCTTGTTGAACCGGCAAAGACATGGCTAGCGCGCTCCTCATGACCTCAAAGGCCGGACCTCCAGAATCCAAGGAGGTCGCTGGTCTAGAGACCACGATGGCACCAGGAATTCCAGCAGCCGATGCTCCAAGAGGAAGACTAGGTACCGAAGCACCCAAACCTAAAGTGTTCCCTTCGGCTCCGGCTGAAGAGGTCGCAGTGCCAAACCCTGAACCGGAGGACAGGGTAGGAAGCACAGTCGGAACCGAGAGACCTGTAAGGGGTCTCTGCTCCGACCGTATGGCTCCACATTGCTCCACCACCACCGGCTCCAACGGCTCCGAAGAGGTTGGAGGAGGAATCAAATGTGTTGGAGGAGGGATCGGCTCCGAAGCAAACTGTGCTGGAGCCGAGACCATTTTAGTAAACACTGGAGATTGGAATAGCTTCTGTAAAACCCTATCCAGGTCCGAATCTGAAAGTCTCGATGATTTAGAGGAGGTAGACAATCGAGAAGACTTTCCTCTCGGCTCCGAGAGAGAAGGGGACCGGCTCCGAAACGGCTCCAATGCTATCGGCGCCGACTCCACCACAGCATGGACCTCCATCGGCACCGAAGGAGCCTTCTTCGGAGCCAAGGGGGAAGAGTCTGAGCTGCACACTTCCACCGGCTCCGAAGCCATTGGAACCGATGGAGGTGATTCACCTCTCGACACTCCAACTTGTTGCTGTACAAGAGCATCATCATGTTGTCCCATTGAATTGCTATGGTCCCCGGAGGGAGGCACTCTTGAAAGCCTTGCATTGTTAGGACTGCTTACATCTCCAGCAAGTGGGATCACATGCCTTGAACCATCCTGCCTTGGAAATACCTCACCCCCACCCCAACAGGGAGGTGTCTGTGGTCACTGTGGCCTTCAGAGGGAGAAAAGCAAAAGTACAGTTTTGCACCTACCATAAATGTAGATGTTCGAGTGCTAATACAGCTGCAGTCATAACAGATGGGTTCTCCTGCCGTCAGGTGGGTCCACGGTCGGCCGAATTCCAAAGTCTAGGTCCGGCGTCGGTTGTCGTCGCCTCTTCCCTGACGTCAGTGCGACAGGGGTATAAAAGAACCAGCCGACGCCATTTTCTTCAGTTTTTCTTGCCCCAGATGTCAGGTGCCCTCAGAAGGAAGGCAAAATATAAATTTATGTAGTAAAGCAAATGCAATATAATGAAAAAACAGTAGTTGCAAGTAAATACACCATAAAAGAATACCCCAATGAGGTTGTATGAGGAGGTGTTATCCATAAGGCCTGTTCCAAGAGGGGAAGAAGTGAGGGAAACCTGGACTGCAGCTGTATTAGCACTCGAACATCTACATTTATGGTAGGTACAAAACTGTACTATGTTCATCGTGCATACAGCTGCAGTCATAACAGATGGGTAGAATCCCAAAGCTAATAAAGGGGTCGTAGGCACTAAGTGGAACTAGGTGGAGCCAGGATGCCCTGTAAGACTGCAGTGGCAAAGCCCGCTCTAGTTTTGGAGTATAATGGTAGGTGATAGTGCTTGGAGAAAGTATGTACAGAAATCCAAGTGGCTGCTTCCAAAATATCTTTGGTAGGACCCCCCTTGAGGAAAGCTGCAGAGGTAGCTGTGGCCCTTGTGGAGTGAGATCTGATGCCTGTAGGTACAGTTTTACCATGAAAAGAGTAACAAAAGCATGCAGTGGGCTATCCATTTTGAGATTGTCTGTTTGGAAATAGGCTTCCCTTGAGCACCTGTAGCACAGGACACAAAGAGTTGCTCTGATTTTCTGAAAGGCTTTGTTCTGTCCAAATAATAATGGAGCTGTCTGTGAATATCTAAGGAATGTAGTAGCCTCTCCCCTTTGTTTTGTGGATTAGGGTAAAACGTAGGTAAGTGGATAGCCTGATTCAAGGCTACCCTGGATACTACCGTTGGCATAAATGAAGGATTGGTTCATAAAGAAACTCTGTCCTGATGGAAAATGATGAAAGGCTGCACAGTCATGAGGGCTTGTAGTTCCGAAACCCTGCGTGCTGAGGTGATAGCTAGAAGGAAGGCTGTTTTCCATGACAAATATTGCAGATCTGTTGAAGCAGCTGGCTCAAAAGGAGGCAGGGTTAGTTTTTCTAGAATGAAATTGAGGTCCCAAGCCGGTACTGGTTGCTTCCTTGGGGGTTTTATATTCTTTGCCCCTCTGAGGAACTGTCTTAAGAGAGGGTGAGAGATTAAAGGAGGATCAGTGTTGTACTCTGCAGAAATGGCTGAGGCCTGGATTTTGATGGAGGAGAATGAAAGTCCACTGCTTAGCAGCTTGGCTAGGTACTGTAGTATTTGAGGTAAATTCAGTATTCCAGTATTCTGACCCTTTTTCTGATTCCAGACACAAAACCGTTTCCATTTTGCGAGTAGGCTTTTCTAGTAGAAGGCCTTCTGGCCTCCAAAATGACATCCTGCACCTCCTTGGAGAGTAGGGTCTGCTGTGAATTTAAGGAATCCTCCATGCGGTTAGATTGAGTGTTTTCAGCTGACTGTGAAGAGTTTTGAAGTTGTGCTGAGTCAGTAGAAGAGGCATTAGAGGCAGGATCCATGGTGGGGAATGCGTCAGGCTCCTCAGGAATGGGTACCAGTGTTGTCTTGGCCAGTCTGGAGCTCATCTTTGGTCTGTCTGCTCTGGCTTTTAATAGAACTTTGGCCAGCAGTGGAAGAGATGGAAAGGCATAAACCGTCATTGTTGTCCAACTGAAAGAGAGTGCGTCCACTTTCCAGGCCTGTGGATGAAAGGTCCTTGAGCAGAATTTTGTCAATTGGTAATTTCTGTGGGTGGCAAAGAGATCTATGTCTGGCCTTCCCCATGCTTGAATTATCATTGTAAAAACTTGAGGATGCAACTTCCATTCGTGTGGATCTGTCATATTTCTGCTCAGGTTGTCTGCCAGTGTGTTTTCCTCCCTGGCAGCAATTGTGCTTGAAGTTGGATTTGCAATTCCAGAGCCGTGTTCCAAAGAGACATGGCTAGTCTGCACAGGGGATATGAATGAGTTCCTCCCTGTTTGTTTATGTACCAAATCACTGTGGTGTTGTCTGTTCTTATCAATAGCTGCCCTGGATGCAGTAGGTCTTTGAAAGCCATAATAGCATTTATTACTGCTAGCATTTCCTTTTGATTGATGTGTAGGTGCTTTTCTTTTTGTGACTATTTGCCCTGAATGCACCGAACTGTCATGTGTGCCCCCCCAGGCGTAGTCCGAGGCATTTGTTGCGATGACTTGATTTGCTTGAGGCTTGCAGAATGGGAGACCTATGTTTCTTTGGCATGCTTGAGCCCACCACAGAAATTCCTTTTGAAGACATGGAATCAGTGGTATGATTGCTTCCAAACTGTGGCTGTGTTGACACCATAAGTTTTTTAGGTACCACTGAAGTTTCCTCATATGCAGCTTTGCACATGGGATTAGTAGGATGCAAGATGCCATGAATCCCAGAGCCTGCAGGATTTTCCTTGCAGTCAGCCTGGTGAAGGTTGCCAGTTTTCTGAAGTATTGAGTTAATTGCCCTTATTTCTCTGGCGTGAGGTAAGCCATCTGGGTGTTTGTATCCAAGCTGGCACCCAGGAAAATTACTGTTTGAGAGGGTATTAGTCTTGACTTCTTTTTGTTGACTGTGTATCCTAGAGATTTCAACAACATTATTACAAACGCCAGGTGTTTCAGAAGAATGTGTTTGCTGTCCGCTTTGATCAGGCAGTCGTCCAGATATGGGTATATTTGTATCCCTTGAAGTCTGCAGAAGGCAATTACTGATGCCAGGCATTTCGTGAACACTCTGGGCGCAGTAGATAAGCCAAAGGGCAATGCAGAGAATTGATAATGGGATGAACCTGCAAGAAATCTGAGGTATCATCTGCAATCTTGTCTGACTGGGACATGCAGGTATGCCTCCTTGAGGTCCAATGTCACCAGCCAAGACTCCTTGCCCAGCATGGGAAGAAGCTGCTGTAATGTGAGCATCTTGAACTTTGGTACGAGTAAATATGTGTGTAGGATGGATAGGTCCAAAATAGGTCTCCAATCGTTGCCCTTCCTTCGTACCAGGAATAGTCTGGAATAAAAACCTTGACCCTGTTCTTGTGCAGGTACCTCTTGAATAGCTTTCATGTCCATGAGATCTGAAATTTGTTTTTGTGCCTCTGCCCTTTGATTGTGTGGCAGGTTTGGCATGCCTCTCATTTTTGGAATGGTGTGAAAGTGGAATCTGTAGCCTCTGTCTATAATGTCCAGGATCCATTTGTCTTTTGTGACAATATGCCAATTTTTCGAAAATAATGCCAGTTTTCCGCCTAAAGGTGCTGCCATTTGAGCCTTGCTTGGCATGCAAAGGGGAAAGTCATTGGGTCTGCTTTCTAAATGGCTGTGAACTATCCTCACCCCCTCTTGGTGTAGGTGTTTGCCATTGTCTGCCTCTAAATGATCCTTGAGATTGCCCTCTACCTCTCGGGTGCCTGTATCTACCTCTTTGAGGTCTGTCCGTGGCTGGAAATGACCAATTTTTTGAAGGCCAATTTCTACTGAAACGTGGCGGTTGTACCTGTAGGAAATCTTTCACTGTTTGCATTGATTTTGCCTTTTCCTCCATTTTCTTTAATACCTCCTCAGCTTTAACACCAAACAATACATCTTTTTGAAGAGGTGCATCTAGTAATTTAGCATTGACATGATCTGGTAAGGTTTGCTCTTTGAGCCAAGCATGTCTACGTATGACTGATCCTGTAACAGCAGCTCTACAAGAGGCCTCTAAAGCATCAAAACCACATTGCAAGGTATGTTTACCCACTTGCTCTGCACTATGCAACAAATCCTGCAACTCCTTCAAGTCTGGTTGTTCAGGTTGTGATATTTTGCTTTTCAACTGAGATAACAAAAATTGTTGATACTTTAACATATGGAACTGACAGTTTAATGCCCTCATGGTTAAAGTGGCCGAGGTGTATACCTTTTTCCCCCACCTTTCTAAAGCTCTGGAATCTCTCTCTGAAGGTAATGGATTTTTGGCAGTGGAGGCTTTAATTCCCTTGGGACCCTGTGAAATAGTTTCTGGGTCAGCCTAATGGCTTTTGTATAGGAATTGATGTGAATCAGGAACCAGGTAATACCTGTCAGGCTTGACTGGAGCTGGAGGTAAAGAATCTGGGTTAAGGCTGGCCTCTGAATACACATCATCTAGTATGTCTAAGACAGGAGGTATAGCCAGAGGCCTGTGCTGAGGGAGCAAGAGGAAATCCCTGAGACTTTTCTTGGAGTCTGAGTACTCTTGGCCTTCCCAGTGGAAGTGCTCCCTCAAGGTATGCAAGGTTTCCCCAAAAGAGTAATCCTCAGGGGGGAGACAGAGGGAATGGACTCCTCTGCATCAGAATCTTCGAAAGGGGAGTAAGAATGTTCCTGGTCCTCAGAATGCTCTGAAGTAATGGAGGCCTGGTCCGAGGAAAGATATTCTTCCTCCACTCTGGGCCTTTTGTCCGAGGGGGGGTTGAGAACCCCTGATAAGAGTAATCAAATCCTCAGCCATTTTGAGCATCTGCTTTTTAGGCATAGGGCCTTGAGAGGGGCCCTGTGGAGCTTGTCTTTTAGAATGCATGGATTTAGTGTAAGCCTTAATGGAAAAAGAAGAAGAAGAAGGCCTGAAGACACCTTGAGAGGTGGCAGGCCTGTCTGAACTCTGAGTTTCCCCACCAAGAGTGGCTTCAGTATCTGTAGTCGGGGTGTGGGCCGAAGAGCCTGCGACCTCGGGCACAGAAGACACCACTAATGAAGTATCATCTGTAGTCAGGGGCTGCGTAGGCGCCTCGCTGAGAACCGGAGCACATGTAGTCGGCTTTAGCGTGGTGTCGGTAGAAGTCGCGGACCTCGTATGTCGGTCCTTATCTTTACGTCGTTTACTCAAAATTGGAGTCGGAGTATCCGACGACATGTTGTAATTAAACTTTTTGCCAAAATAGTGTTGGGCGAACTCCGCCTGACGCTTAATAGTGCGTCTGTTGAATGTAGCACAAAAACAACAGGCCGAGACGTCGTGGTCTGGGCCTAAGCAAGGTATACAGAGGGAATGGAAATCCTTATGCGGTATTTGCTTCCCACATGAAATGCAATTATTAACTTTGTCTGACATCGGTCTGAGGCAAGAAAAGTTACGGGGTACTTAGCTTTCTAGAAGTCTTCGGTTGAAAAATATTCGTAATCTCAGGAGCTGGAGGACCGGCACTTGCGAACTGCTTCTGCTTCGGGCACCGCGCGGCAAAAAAGACTGAAGAAAATGGCGTCGGCTGGTTCTTTTATACCCCTGTCGCACTGACATCAGGGAAGAGGCGACAACAACCGACACCGGACCTAGACTTTGGAATTCAGACGACCGAGGACCCGCCTGACAGCAGGAGAACCCATCTGTTATGACTGCAGCTGTATGCACGATGAACATCTGGACAACCTAGAAGTAGATCCTGCGACTGTAGCCACCAAGCAAGATGATTTCTGCAAACATGAGTAATTCTGACAGTCATGCACCTGGGATGAACCTGAGTGAACCACTGGATTGCCAGGGTCCACTGAAGCACCCACATGTGATACCTGGCGTGTGGGACTAACTTGTTGGCAGCCACAATCCAGCATAACACTTGAAGAATGAGATGAACTTACAAGTGCTCTGGACCTTACCAGTGAGATACCTGATCTCGAATGAGATGGACCTAATGTAAGGATAGTGCAGCAGTCTCTGAAACTGTGTCCAATTGGACTCTGAAGAACTCTAAAGTTTCGGCATGGAGAAAGATTGAACTTGGGCAAACTGACTAATGCCCACATGCAGAAAAAGGTTGCGGGCATAACTGGTGGCCATTAGAAGTTGATACTTAGTGGGTGCCGTAAACAGCCAATCATCCAGGTACAGGAAGACCTGGAATCCTTGAAGCCGGAGATGAGCTGCCACCACTGGCATGCATTTGGTGAACACCCCATGGGGCTGTGTTGAGACCAAAGGGCAGGGCTCTGAACTGGTAGTGACTGACCCCTAACCGAAGGCACAGATGTCTCTTGGAACATCTGTTGATCTTGATATGATGGTACACATCTTTGAGATCCACTGAGCACATCCAATCGTCCTTTTGCAACAGAGGCAGAAAGGACTGGACAGTGACCACCCAGAACTTGGACTTCTTGATAGGTTGAGTTTGCTGAGATCCAACATCGGACGCAGGTCTCCTGTCTTTTTTGGCACCAAAAAAGAAGCAAGACTAAGTTCCAGACCCTCGCTGTCCTGTTGGGACCTCTTGAATGGCTCTTTCGTGAAAAAGGTCTTGGACCTTAAGATAGGCCAACTCAACTCATTTTGGCAGGGTGGAACATCTGGGAGAGATTTTGGAACTGGAGAGGGCTGAGAAAAAGGAATTAAGTATCCACTGGAAATAATTTTTTTAACACCCACTGATCAGAGGTCAGACTTGTGGGTAAAGAGAGAATCGTCCCCGACTGCCTCCAGGGCAGGACAGTTGGGCAGCTCTTCAGGAGCACTGAAGGGGCTTCTCTTAGAAAGGTTTTTAGTGCTCTGATTCTGCGGACCCACTCTGCCCATAGGCCGGCATCTGCCATTGAATCCTGTCCCAGCCTGTGGAAGACAATTTTTCGGGAGTATCCGGGAAAGTAAATTGAGTCCTGTGGAACCAAAGCTTCTTACTTCCCTTCTGAAACCTCGAAAAGGAATTTGGGGAGTAGAAAACCTATTCCTACCATGGGTAGAATCTTACTCTCCTGCTTGATGCAGGCCAATGTTTCCTTGACAGACCGACTAAATAAGGTGGAACCGTCAAAAAAGTTATGTACTCACCATATCGTGTCATGTTGCTAGTCCATTTCACCCTTCATTTTTACATATGGGTTCGGTGCCGATTCTTGGCTACGACTCGGCCAATTTACAAGCCAGAAGACTTCTGGTTGACTCGTGGCAAAGCAGGTATCCCATTGTGCACCAGTACAATCCGAAGATCTTATTTGCTGCTCACTATAATAACAACCATAAAAACAACCAATACTAAAGGGTCTCCAACCAAGGGCAACCAAATTATTACTTCCAGATCTTCCAGGATGGGGGCAGGAGGGCGGGTTGGTAAAAATGAAGGGTGAGATGGACTACCAACATGGAACGTTAAGGTGAGTACATAACTTCTTTCTGTTAGGTAGTCCGATCTCACCTTCATTTTTACATATGGGACAGCATCCCTAGCACCTTATTCTTGGGTGGATCACTGGAAAATACTCTTGAGCACCGTGGAGCCAAAGGATGCTCTACCCCTGGATGCCAAATCCAATCTGTAATGTGTAATAAATGCGCGAGGGGTAGCCCACGTAGCTGCTGCACAAATACTATCAAGTGGTACCCTGGCTTGAAAGGCTGCAGAGGTAGACAGCAACCTGGTGGAATGAGCCTTGATCCTGTAGGGTAAAGGTTTGCCCTCTGAGCTATAGATAAAGGCTATACACCTGGAAATCCACTTAGATAGTGTCGCTATAGAAACAGATAAGCCAAATGTAGAGTCAGAAAAGGAAATGAATAATTGATCTGATTTCCTGAAAGCCTTAGTCCGCTGTAGATAAAAACGTAGTTGTCTATGAAGGTCTAGCTGACGGTATTCAGCTGCATTACAGTGGTTAGGGAAGAAAACTGGGAGTTCTATTGATTGGTTTAAGGTAGCATTAGAACAAACTTTGGGGAAAAAGGAGGGATTAGTACATAATGACACCCTGTCTTTGTGAAAAATCAAATATGGTGGCTTAATAGACAAGGCCTGTAGCTCCGATACCCATCTAGCTGATGTGATAGCTACCAAAAACAAGGTCTTCCAAGAGAAAAATCTTAGAGAAGATGAGTGGGAAGGTTCAAAGGATGGAGAAGTCAATTTGGACAACACAAAATTGAAATCCCAAGAAGTCACTGGTTCTTGCAGACGTGGTCTCAATAGAGTGGCTCCTTTCAAAAAGGTGTTGCATAGCTTATGAGACATTAAATTGGTATCTGGAAAACCTAAGTGAAAATGAGAAATCACCGCCAGTTGGACTCTGATAGAGGCATCAGCAGATCCTTGGTGAAAAGGCACAGAAAGAAAATCCAGAATCACAGGGATAGAAGCAGTGTATAGATCTAAATTCATTCTCTGTGCCCAAAAAGAAGATCTTTTCCATTTACTGCCATACAGCCTCCTATTTGAAGGTTTATGGGAGGACATAAGAATATGTGACACTGAGGATGATACATCATGAAGACTGACTATGGATGGAACTGGAGCAGCCATGCTGTCAATTAGAGGGTGTGGATTGAGGGGTATAGCGAACCCGACATTGAGTCACTAGATCTGGAGCTGGGTCCAGAATCCAAGGATCGTGCAGGAGGAGAGGGTGAGGAAGGAGAACCTGAAAAGGCCAGTAAGGAGTAAGGAGCAATGAGGATCAACTTGCTTCCTAGCCGACTGGCTTTCTGAATCACTTTGGAAATGAGAGGGATTGGAGGAAAGGCATACAGAAGTCCCATGGGCCAATCGTGAGCCAGAGCGTCTCTGGAAGACTCCCCAGAAGGGGGAATGAGGGAAAAATAGCTGCTGCATTTGGTATTGACTGGGCTGGCAAAAAAGGTCGCAGCAAGGCTGTCCCCATTTCTGGAAAATCTGATCCACTGTTTCCCATTTCAGAGACCACTTGTGAGGCATTAGGATTGCCTGGCTGAGCTTGTCGGCTATCACGCTGATCGTCCCTGGAATGTGCGTTGCAACCAGAAAGCGCTGGGAAGAAATCGCCCATTCCCAATCTCACATGACCTCTCGACAGAGTGGGTACTATCTGGTACCGCCCTGTTTGTTGATATACCAAACCACCGACATGTTGTCTGATTGTATTGCAATTGTCCCTAGAGAAAGAAGGTATTGAAGTACTTGCAACACCAGAAGCATCGCCCTCATCTCCACAGCATTGATATGAAGATGAGCCTCGTGTTCTTGCCATGTGCCTTGGACAGTCCTGATGAGATAATGCCCCCCAACCCGATCTGGGAGGCACCTGTTGTCAAAGTGGCAACGGGTTGGGCTGGAACAAAGGGGGCACCAGTGATCAGTTGATTGGGAGCTATCCACCAACGAAGGTCCTTCTTGCATGATTCCGTCAGCAGGATAGGAAGGACCATTGGGAAGACAGAAGCTACAGGAGATCTCTCATGTGCAACCTGGCTAATGGTACCAATAGAATTGTGGAAGCCATAGTCCCGAGGAGCTTAAGAACCCACTTCGACTTTTCGCTATGGGAGAAAACGTTGAATTTGGCAGATTAAATTCTGTGCCCTTTCGGTGGGGAGACGAGCTGTCATGTTCACTGTGTCTACCTCTGTGTCTATAAAAATCAGTTTAAAGAGCAATAATGCAGATTTTTTCCAATTTATGGAGATCCCTAACTGAGCACAAAGTTGAATCATGGCATCCCTGTTTTGGAGGAGAAGATATGCTATTTTCACTGAAGAAGGCTGCCAAGCCAAAACTGGTTTGAAATTAAACCTATTTTTGTTCTGTGTTTATTTTCTAGGTAATAAAAGTATTTGACTGTCTATGCTGGCCTCTTGTGTCTACTTATATATTGGTTTGGCCGAGAATACCGTACCTCTGAGGAGTGGAGTTTGTTCATTGGAGGAGAAGATGCCTGGTGGAGGCGGTCAGGAGCCAGTCGTCCAAATATGGAAACACCTGGAATCCCGGACATCTCAGGTGAGCTGTCACTACTGCCATGCATTTGGTGAACACCCTGGGGGCTGTGATGAGACCAAAGTGCAGAGAGCGAAACTGATAGTGACTGGCTCCCAGCTGAAAGGGTAGATGGCTTCTGGACGCCTTGTACATTTTTATGTGGTAGTAGGCATCCTGAAGATCCAGAGAGCACATCTAAAAGTCTTTCTCTAACAACGGGAGTATAGACTGCAGTGTTAACATCCGAAACTTGTCCTTCTTCACTGATTCGTTCAATCTGCTGAGGTCCAATATTGACCTCCAATCTCCAGTTCGTTTTGGAACTAAAAAAAACCTGGAATAATTTCTGGATCCTATCTGGTCTGCTGGGACGGGCTGGATGACTCTTTTTAAGAGCAACTTGTTGATCTCTACAGCTGCCTGATCCCTGTGATTGGGTGGTACATCTGGGATCCTTTTGAGAACAAACGGTGATAGAGAAAAGGGTATGATATAGCCTCTGGAAACAACTCTTTGAACCCACTTGTCTTGGGTGATATTTAGCCAGGCTTCTTGGTACAAAAAAATGTGACCCCGACTGGCCCCAGAAAAGCGCAGTCGGGCTCCACATCAGGAGCACTAAGGCCATCATCAAAAAGAATCACGGCCTTGTTGGTATTGCGGACTGCCACTGCATCTCGGGCGACGTCTGCCGTTTCCTCCTCCTTTGCCTCTGAAAGAGGATTCACCCTGTGTGTCAGGAAAGACCCTCTGGGACTTCTTGAACCACATTTTACTGCCCCTCTGACCCTTGGGGTATGATCTGGAAGGGAAAGTAAAACTCACTCCCACAGCAGAAAGCGTCTTTCCTTCTTGCTCACACCAAGTGAGCGTATGCTTCACCTTGGAACCAAACAATGAGGAACCATCATACGGGGTGTTGGTGAAAGTAGACTTGGAACGGTTCCGCAAAATTACATAAGTGCATCCACGAGTGGCACCTCAATGCAACTCCGGAACCCGCTGATCCACTCGCTCCATCTGCAGCATAAGAGATAAGTCGCAAGGAGGAGTTAACCCCAGAATTTAAGGTGGACAACTGAGTAGAAATGTTGTCAGGAACTCTCTCAGTACATGCACCTTTTATGGAATCTCCTAACTCCTTGACGAGATCCCTCTGCAACCTTGTGAAGTGCGTGAGATAGTTGAGTAATAGAAGGGTAAAGGCCGCTGAACTAAAGATACGCTTCCCAAATATGTCCATCTGTCAAAACCCCTTGTTTGGTGGATAAACAGATGAAGAAGTCTCCACTAACTCCTTCTTCGTGGTCACTGCCACCACCATGGCATCTACGGGAATGCCCTTGGACAAGAACTCTTTATCAGGAGGGGCAGAGAAGAACTTATCTGGTCTCCTCAGAACTGGCTCCATGGTGTCAGGAGTATCCCACACCTTTCGACTTACTACATCCATCAATTCGTCAAAAAGGTGGAGACACCCAAGAAGCAGAAGGTTGAGTCCTGAACTTCAGGTACACCAACTCCTCATCAGAAGGGTTAACAGTGGACCAGTCGTATCTCTGCCTAAGGATCTCTAAAATGTACACAAAGGAAACATCATCAGAGGATGACTTGGGGGACCCTTCCGACTCCTCGAGATCAGTGTCTGATGTCAAAGACTCATCTTGGGAGTCAATATGTTTCCACTTACATAACCTCTTCAGGAGAGGCTCCTCGGAAGGATATTCCGGAGAAACCTCGGAAGAGTGAGGGTCACCAGCCGATGGCTCCTGAGGCTGCGGGTCTCTGCTGTCTCCAGAGAGTCTAGGGGCTGAGACTGAAGTGGGTGCTCTCAGGGGAAGAGTGCTGGTGTCACTGGTAGGGGCTACAGAATGAGACAGCACGCTCCTCGTCATCTCAAACGCCGACCTCTCCGGCACTGAAGAGAAGCGGGACGGAGCAGGAGCCAGAGCTGATGGCTCTGAGATGGATGCAGGGTCTGAGCTCACCCTGGCAGAAGCATCGAGAGGAAGGCTCAGAACCGAAGATCGATTCCAACCCTGCCTGTCAGTGCCGACAGGAGAGCTTCGGCCCCTGGGCATGATGGATGACACTGAGCGTGTCGGTGCTGAATCTGGCTCGAAGGCAGCAACAAGGTGAGTTGGAGCCAGCATTTCCTCCATTGGCACCAAGCTCTCCGGCTCGGAAAGGACAGTATGGCTCGGAGAAAGAACAGCAGACAAGGACAAAGCTGAGCCAAGTGGCTCCTGAGCCGACTAGGTTGGAGCCAACAATAATTTTGGTAAGACAGATGATTTCAGGAGTCTCAGTACTACACTCTCCACATCTTCTTCTGAAAGGCTCCTGGAAGACCTGGAAGACAGAGTTGGGGATCTTGACCTGGGGGGCACTGGAGACTTTATTGCTATGGAAACCGGTAGGGAGCTTACAGACCAGCTCCAAATAGCAGAGTCAACTGCTGTATCAACAGGTTCAGAGATCGGTTCCGACACACCTGTAACCAACTCTGACACCACCATGATGCTTTCCTATGGCTCCGAAGGCTGAGGAGTCAAGGAGGCAGATTTGCATTGTTTTGAATGTTTAGGAGATGGCTCAGAGACACCAACCAGTGCCAGAGAAGGCCTTTTTGAGGATTTTGATTTCCCGGACTTATCGGAAGCCAAAGAACTGGATAGTGCATCCTGAAAGCATGGTTTCAATAGACCCTTGAGAATGAGTTTGTTCTTCCTCTCCTGTAACACTCTAGGAGAGAAAGCATGGCAGAACAAACAGGACTCCTGTAAGTGAATGCCCCTAGGCAGTAGACACAGCTACTGTGGCCATCCATTACTGACATCTTTTGGGAGCATTTCATGTGATTTTTGAACACCGAGGGTTTATTCTCCTTACTGTCCTTAGACATATTACACACACACAACCCAGAGAGACTGAAAAAGAGAAAAAGAAGAAAGACTAGGTCCTCTAACTAAAATGGGCCTAGCCCACTGTAGAGAAAGCTAGCTAAAGGAGTTACACGAGGACAAGGTCCTCTAACTTAAACGGGCCTAGCCCTGTGTAGTGAAACTAGGTCTTCTAACTTAAATAGACCAGAAAGGAAAGCCCATGCACACAAGAGACATTTGTAAATGACAATAAATTTCTATGTTCCTAAGAAAAAACAGGTAGTATACTTGCAATCCTAGTAACTTCACCAGCGGATCCCTGCCAAAACACACAAACAAAATAGCAGAAACTAACTGCTAACGGTGGCCAAAAAAAGGTCAGAAAAAACGACAACAGGAGCTCCTGTTGACTAAGAGCGGAAAAAACACCAGAAACTCTACCTAATAATCAAAAAATGTGCAACGGCGCCCAGAGCCAAGAGAAGCACAACCGAACTTGTGGACGTGGCAAACAAGATCTGGGGATTGTACTGGTGTACCATGGGATACCTGTTTACCATGAGTCATCCAGAAATATTCCAGCTTCTAAATCGGCTGAATCGAGCCGAGGATCAGCACCGAACCAATATGTAAAAATGAAGGTGAGATCGGACTACCTAACATGGGGAGTTAGCAAAGAACACCTTAAATGTTTCTGCAAACCCACAAAGGAAAAGCCAAGAATGGCAATGCTGATGCCTGCCACTTGAGATGTAGCCTCTGTCGCATTGGAGATCAGCCTCATCGAAGTATTAAATAAGAAAGTCAGAGTAGACACCTTAGTAGAGACAGGTTTAGTACTTTCTGGGGGCAGCAACTCTGTAGGGGAAGTGATGAGTTCTGATACCAGATCCCTCTGAAACCGGGTAAAATCTGCCATATAGTTGCCTGCCAAAACACGCGCTTTCCAAAGTGCTCTATCACCAGAGACTCCCTGTCTGGGGGATGTACTGAAAATCTCTGTTCCACCAACTCCTTCTTAGCTGCAGTGGCCACCACGATGGCATCAATGGGGACACCCTTACTCAAGAATGCCTTACACATGGGAGGACTTAGGAATCTGACAGCTTTCATGGGCACAGATTCCACTGTCTCTGGCTCCTTCCAAACCCTGCAAGCGAAAAGTTCCACAAACTTGTCGGCACAGGGGAACACCCAAGTAGAGGCAGGCCCTTCCCGAATGGCTTGAAGAACACAGATTCCTCTGCAGATGAGGTTTGGGAAGACCAACCCCCCCTTTCCATAAGAATTTCGAGGATGTCCCCAAAGGACATCTCCTCGGATGGTAGACTGGGGGAACCAGTCTCCCTCCTCGAAATCTGTGTTTTTCATGAGGGACTCTGGAGGTGTGAACATATCTCCTCTTGCATGTTTTCTTCCAAGGGGTTCCTCTGTGGTGGGCTTGGGGGAGGATTCGGAAAAGACAGGGACCCCCAAGTAGGGTAGTGCCTGCCTGAAGGAATTCACAGGAGGGTTGACCCTGGAAGGATGAGGAGGTCTTTGCACCCAAACCTCAGAGGCCGGGGAGGACCCATAGAAGGAGAGATAACTGTCAGGGTGGAGAAGGTCCTCTCTACCTAGTGGAAGGCAGATGGACTGGTCAAGGCTCCCCTCTCCTTCCCAGTGGCTACAGCTGTCCGAGAAGGGAGAAGGACCGCGACGCAGCACTGAAGCCTCCTGATATCGGCCCCAAGCTGTCCAGTGCTGAACCTCTGAACAGAAGAAGTTATCTGAAAATTTCGGGCACAACCCCAACCCCAGGGAGCCAACGTTAACCTCACTGGGCCAAGGCACAGCATGCTCCAAGGGCAGTGAACAGAGCCCACCAAGGATCTGGGACTTAAGGAAACTCCATATCCATATCTGTGGGTGGCAAACTTCTAGAGGACCCGAAAGATACTGGATTACCCGACCTTGTCAGAGATCCTGCCAATGTCCTACAATCCCTGGAGGGGCACTGACTCTGATGCATCCAATCTCTTAGACCTAGTGGGGGAACTGTCAATGACTATCTCATCTGACAGTACAATTGGATCCGAAGCCCTTAGTGGATCAGATGCCTTAGCCAATGCACCGGACAGATTCAACAAATGGGTTAGATCCGGTGAAGGCTTGCACCAAGTCATATCCTAAGGCCTCCGAGTTACCAAGTCCTCAGAACCGAGAAATTGATTTGAGGCTCTCTGAGCAGAAAAAACAGGATATGAAGCTATACAGGCTGGGCTCGGATCCAGAGATTTGCAATCAGAGAGCCTAAGCTTTTTTGAGACACAAGGAAATCCCTTGGAGAGAGGGGGTCTTTTCTTTGGGTTGTGAGCAGCTTTAGAGGGAGAGTTCGAAGCCAGTGGACTACCCTGAGCTAACTCTTAACAGCAACTTATTTCTACACTATTAAGAGCCCTGGGGCTGACTGCAGCACAAATGTCACTTTCAGCATCAAGGTGAAGCTCTCCCAAACAGTACACACACTCCTCGTGCGAGTCAGAATGAGGCATTTTCCGACTGCACGAAGACCACCTTTTAAAACCCAAAGGTTTCATCCATTGTGCGCCCAATACACACACACTAGAGAAAGTAGTTGAAAGAAGGTTTCTTTAAAATAACAGAAGGAGGAGACCCAAAGCTAAGAAAGGGAGAAAAAAAGCACCCTACACAGATAAAGTAGCAATAGGAGGGAAGGAAAACTAAGGTAGAAGGTAAAATATCACTTTCACTCACTCAAAATAAAGGGGAGAAAAAGAGTCAAGTATCTCTACATGAGGAAGTTCCAGCCTGGATCACATCCTATGCATTCAGAGGCAAATGAGATCTGAGGGTTACAGGTCAGCAGGAGATTATGGGAAGGGGAGGAGTCTGAGCTCTCGATCTGTCCATCAGTTGCCGGCTCAGATCTGAGGTCAGATCCAAGACCCATCCATGACAAATAATGACACAGATAGCAACAGACCGCAGGTTATGGAACACCTGGAACAAAACTCAAGGAAGAAAACTAATCAATTCAACTAAGTGCTGTTTTAAGGCAGACACATTAGTGCTATGCTGCTTGGGTTAAGCTAAGGCTGGAGCACAAACATCCAAAGAGTAATGCAGAGACACTGAAATAGGAAGGGAATATTTAAAACTGATCTCCATGAAGGTTCTTTACCTGGTACCAGAGGTATTCATTCTGGAACAGAAGCATTTCCCCTTCAATAAAGGGCACAGGTTAATGCCTACGGTGAGCAAAGCTGAAGACCCTGAGGGAAAAATTCTGTCTAGTTCAAAGTGAAGGATGGGGTGGAACTGCCCTGAATCTGAGGTTGAATACTGCTACTTTATTGGAAAGTTTCTTTATTTTTTTCTTGCCTTCCTGCCATTATTTGTTTCTTAGGTGTGAATGAGAATCTTGGATATTTGAAAGGTGTGCATGTGTGCGTGTGATAGGGGTGGTACCACAAAGGTTTTAGTAACTTCCTACAAAAATTCCCTCTCATCAAATGTTGGCAGACAAGAGCAGCAGATGGGAAAAATCATAGCAAGCATAGCACCCTTTTCTCTAAAGCTGAATTTAAAACGTAACACTTCTTTTCAAAATAATTATTTTACTTCGAACACAGGCATATCTCCTCAAACAGCGAAGCAGAGCAGTGACACTAGACTCAGTATTTACACAACCTGCAGACCTTTCAGACATGTTTTGAAACTAAATATCAAAAACAAAAGGATAAGAGATAGGTATGAACTTTCAGATAAGGGACTGATAGTAGTGAAAGAATGTTGTTGTGTCTTTCGGCTTTTCCCGATTAGGGGTCACCACAGCAGAAATTAGGGGTCACCACAGCGGAATTCCGGTCCGCTAATGATTGGCAATAGATTTTTACGTGCCGAGTTGCCGGCCCTGACCCACAACCTTCAACGAAGGTACGCCCATTCACGCATGTCTCCAAACAGAAGACGCTCTAGCTGAGAATAGAGCAGGACGTCTTATTGTAAGGCGACAAGTAGTGAAAGAATAAAAGTTTTAAAATCGGATCTGCACCAAATCTTCCTCTCTAAATACAAATGGAAAGTAATATACAACAGAAAAAAGTGTATGTTAGTTTAAGAAACTTTATAAAGACAACTGTCTTCTAAAAGTATTAAAGATCATTATACTTGATAAAAGCAATATAAAATGCATCCTCCAAGGCTGGCAATAGTGCAAGAACAAGTAAACCCACAAACAGGACAATAAATCCTGTGTAAAACTACTCAGATGTAAAATGTAGTCTGACAGAATAAATGGTAGATAGGCTGTTGTAACATGAACTACATACTCTGTCAACATCCCTGCTCACATGACAGGATGACCCACATTTAGAAGTATTAAAACATCTACTGAAGTACATTTATATGTTAAATAAGCCACCACACCACCTGTAGATAAAATTAAAACATTTATATCTACATGTAAATAGGTTGTACAGATAGATATTAAAAAAGAAAAAGAAAATTTTTTTTGCATACACACTAAAACTAAATGTTTTGTGTGGAAGTGTACCTAGAATGGGGTCAGTCTTCCGGAAAGAAGCTGAAGGACTGTTTTTTCCTCATAATGCCTATGAGCTGCTTCTTCATGAGGAGTCAAGAAAATACTTGAGATTTTCCACTCTTAACTGCTTATCTCCCTTCTCAGGGCTGATAAATCAGCAGTCAGAGTGGAAATGTTGGGAGACAGTCAAATCTTTTAGAAGTTGGACAGTTGTACCTTGGGGTTAGACACAAACCCTATAGCTTAAAGGCTACTGCTTCAGAAGGAATAATGAACATTTACCTTTTTATTCTTGCAATACTACAAAAAAAAAAAAAACATACAGCATTCAGCACAGAATTAAAACACATATTGAATACTAGTACCAAGATTAAATATGGAACTAATACCAGTATTTGTACTGTCCACCAAGTGCTTCAGCTGCTTATTTTGGTTGTGCAGCGTCAAGACATCTCCTGTTGAATTAAAATTTCAGAGTAAAATGTGAAGTGCTTTTCTTATAAACAGATTTGTACTTTCCTAATTTATGACCAAATTTACTTCAGTTTTCGAAATCATCTCACAATCTTTACCCTTCCATTCGCTTTAAAAATACTGCCCATATTATTTACATCTCTATCCTTCCAGATAGCAGCACCATGAATTTTCGTACATGAAAGCAGGGGGTTATAATGAGTATGTGATAATGGTCATGTAAGTGCAAAAGAATGAGTTGTATGGACATGATAATATTGTGGTGTCTCACTGTGTTTATGCACAACAGTATGTCTGCATTCATTAACAATGATAAACTGGAACATCACATGATTTGCATCAATCAGTGTGTGAATTACAGTGGGAGAGAATCTGTGTGTGGGGCAAACATTTTGAATCTACTGAGATACTTTAATCTTAAAAATGCTGAAATATGAACCGCCATTGCTTCGGAGGGAACTACTTTTATTGTCAAAGCCACAGCTTAATAAATGGTTACGGTATGCTCTAGCTTTATCTGAAGCATATAAATGCGTCTCAAAATTCTCTCTGTGGATTATTAAAAAGACAAATGCACATATATCTGTTTTCTTAATAAGAACTAAAAGTTTCCACTCCAAAAGGTAGAGTTGTGAAAGTAAACGTAGCACAACAGTAAATGCTTGAATAGTCTCTTCTATGAATAATGTATAATCAAGAGAAACCATAAGCCCTGAATGGGTGAGGGCTCTTATTTCCCCACCAAACAGAAAAGCATTTCTCTTTACTAATATATGATTTTATAGTAGAAGGTTTTATTGTCTCCTTTAATACCGCTGCACAATCTCTTAAAATAAGTCACTTAAAGAGGGTAAGGATTCTACCATCCAGGCCGTGAGTCATATACTATGGTCAGGATGTATCAAAGACACCAAGTCTTCCGTGAAGAGCTCATGGTAATTCCCACTGGCCATTCAAAAAGAAGGGAGAAGGTACACTAGTTTTTGAATATCACTGTAGCAGTAGCCTAACTATATTGGTTTTATCTTGCCACCTTCCAAAACCTCAGAGCATATTCAAATTGCACAAACCATTAGTTAGCTTAACTGTATTCATAACCTGCAGTATCTCCAGCCAATGATAGCACACCATCCTGCCAGTATACACAAGCCTTTGCATCCTCCTAGTGTCATACATCGGGAATATGATAATCACATAAGCATGGTCCATAAAAGTGACATGCAAACGTTCCATACACACTACTGAAGTGGCACAAAATACCTAGAGTCACTCCAGTAGGAAGGAAACATGCATATCCAGATGGCAAAAATCAAAGCCTCCTCAACCAGCAAAAAGTTCCCAATAGAAGAATGTAGACAAAAGGGGTCCAGAGGGATGGACTGAAGAATTTAACAGTGAAGAGAAAAACATCTATTGTTATGGTAAGATTTCACACAAATGTACTATGTCCTTTAACATCACTGTTGCAGTATTCATAATAGGAGATTACCAAAGTTATTTAAAAGGGGAGAGAGAAGGCAAAGAGAAGCCCTCCACAAACTCAAGGTGGATAGCCCTGGCAAAACCTGCCCTGCCTCTGGAAATGATATCAAACTTCTAATGTTTAGTAAAGTGTGAACAGAGGATCAAGTGGCAGCTTCCAGGATGGATCTACTATCCAAACTCTTGAAGAACGCTCTATTAGAGGCAACTGCCCTCATAGAATCAATCAGCCCTAAAGGAAGCAGAAAGCAGATTTCAGTGAAAGGAATAACAAACGGTTTAAAAATCCAGAAAGAGATGGTTTGCTTAGAAACTGCCAAAACCAATATCCTTGTATGAAAGGAAACAAAAAGTTGCTCAAATTTGAGGATACTCTCTTATCCAAATACCAAAGTGGTCTATGAAGATTCAAGGTATGAAGAAACTTCTCACCAAGATTCTGGGGAAGGAAAAAGGAAGGAATGAAGATGGATAGACTAACTGAGACACAACTGACCACCTTGGGCCTAAAGGATTATTACAAAGCAACATCCTGTCTCTGAAAAATCCAAAAGGGAGAACAGCCATCACAGCCTGAAATTTAGACACTTGCCTGAAGAGCAGCCAACAAAGCAGTCTTCCAAGTGTAGTGTTGCAAAAAAAGTTATGTACTTACCATAACCTGCGTTATCCTGCATCACTATTCATCACTCTTGGGTCATAGGCTCCGACATCAGATCCGAGCCAGGAACTTTTCAGGCAGCTTCTAGGCTCAAGCTCCTCCCACTCTCGTGATCCCTTGCTGCCCTCTAACCACACAGATAGAGTTATGTCCTACAGCTAGAAAAGAGTGATGCAACATCTTGACCACCAGATAGGACATCTCCATTTCCTCTAGGTCCCACAGGACAGAGGAAAGAGGGAGGGATAGTTATGAATAGTGACATATCATAACTTAGCATCTGTGTTATCCTAAGTACATAACTATCTGATGTTATCAATGTCACTATTCCTCACTCTTGGGTCAGTGTCCTCAGCTACCCTAAAATCCTGGGTGGTCCCATGGAAGGACATGCTGAAGAACTGTGGAGCCAAAAGAAGTCCCGTTCCTGAAGACAATGTCAGGATTATAATGAGTAAACAAAGTGTGAGGAGTAGACTAGGTGGCTGCTGCACAAATCTCATCCATGGAATTACAGGCCAGATAGGCAGCTGGTGTAGCCCCAGATTTAGTCGAATGAGCTCTGACTGATCCTGGTAAAGGTAAACCTTTAGATGAATTGACCAAAGAAATGCACTTCGAAATCCAGTGAGAAAATAGTGACCTTAAAAACCTCACCACCTTATCTTTTAAGAGAAAATGCTACCAACAGTTGATCCGCTTTGCAGAGACTCTTGGTTCTATCCAAGTGGAACTGTAACTGTCTATGAACATCAAGAGTATGTAAAAAGAAGTTATGTACTCACCATAGCGTTCCATCTGAGTAAGTAACTTCATTTGTCTGCAACCTGTGGGTATCGGATCTGTACTCGGATCCGAGCCGGCAGCTTTCCAATCTAAAAGATCTGAGCTCTCAGCTCCTCCCCCTTACTCATAATGCCCTGCTACCTCCCTCCAGTCCTCAAATCGAGGACTGCTGATCAAATGAAGTTAACTACTTCAGATCAGATATTCCCCTTTACTGGAAAAGTTAGGGAAGAGATCTGGCAATTGAACTGACTGATTCAAATTCGTCTCTGTAGCTATCTTAGGCATGAAGGAAGGACTGCTTCAGACAGCCACTCTGTCTTTATGAAATACCATGTAGGGTGGTTTGATAGAATGAGCCTGCAACTCTGAAACCCTTCTTGCTGAAGTTATAGGCACCAGAAAAGCGGTCTTCCATGATAAAAATGTTACACTGTATGTAGTAGCAGGCTCAAAAAGACTCTGTGTAAGAGACTGCAACATAAATGAGAGGCCAGAGCATAAAAACACCTTTCAGAAATGCCTTAAAGGTCAGAGAATGTGGGTTCCTTGCAAACATGGAAATTAGAAATAGCCTGATAGTAGAAAAACTAGTCCCATCTTAAAAAGTGAAGATAATAAGATATCTGGAATGGGAGTGAAGAAGGGGTCCAGATTACGCTGCTTGACCCAAATAGAAAACCTTTTTCCATTTACTAACATATACCTTTCTAAAGGACGTTTTCTGAGAAGCCATAATAATGTTCCTGACATGCGATGCAAGCCTGGACTGATTCAGGATTACAGGAAGTGGACAAACCACACAGAGTCTGAAGGTTAAGGGATTGAAAGCTGGGAGGGGTGGGAAATCAGATCTGGAAGGGGATCTAATATCCAAGGGGGTACTTCAGATGAGACCGTAGGAGGAGAAACCACACCTACAAAGGCCAAAAGGGTGGGATGAGGATCAAGGTACCCCTGAGGTGATGAGCTTTCTGGAGCACTCTCGTAATCAAAGGTACAGCAGGATAGGCATAAAGAAGAGCCATAGGCCAATCATGAACCACAGTGTCTCTGAGGGACTCCCCGACTGGGGAATCAGGGAAAAATACTGGCTGGATTTGTGGTTGTGAAGAGAAGTGAGAAGATCACAGCTTAGCTTTCAACATGAGAAGGACTGCTCTCATCTCCAGTACATTTATGAGCAGTTTGGTCTCTGCACAGGACCACGCACCTTGGACAGTCTTTCCCTGGTAATGCTCCCCCCACCCCACCCCAACAGGGAAGCATCCAAGGTCAAGGTGGTACTGGGGAGGAACAGAAAAATGGTCTATCAGCTAGGTCATCAGGAGAATGAATCCACCAAAAAAAAGGACGCCTGCACACTGGAGTGAGATGGACTGAGGCAGTTATTGAATGAAACAGAAGACTACCAGACCACTAACGGCACCAGATAGATTGCCACCGTCATGGGTCCTAAGGCCCTAAGAATAAGGTGGACCTGAGGACTAATCAGATCTAGAAGGCACTGAACATGAGCTCTGATTAGATAAACACGGAGAGGGAGTGCTGCAGTCTCTGGAGACAGTGTCCAACTGAATTCTGATTAATTTTGGAATGGAATCAGATTCGATTTTGGCAGATTCACTGTAATTCCTAAATGACCAGGCTAAGCCAAGTACATAGTGGCTGTGACCAGTTAATGCTTGGAAGCTGTGAGCAGCCAATAGTCGAGATACAGAAACACCTGGAATCCTTGCAGTCTCAGGTGAGGTGCGAACACTGTCAAGCACTTGCTGGAAACCCAGAAGGCTGTGGTGAGACCAAAGGGCAGTGTCCTGAACTGGTAATGATTGCCCCCCCCCACATGCAAAATCGGAGATGTCTCCTGGAGAGTCCGTCTATTTTTATATAATAGTACACATCCTGGAGATCCACTGAGCACATCCAATCATTCTTGTTCAGCAGGGGCACAATGGACTGGACAGTGACCATCTAGAACTTGGACGTTTGACAGTTTTAACATGCTGAGGTCCAGAATTGGATGTAGGTCCCCTGCTGTCTTTGGTACCAAAAAGAAGCGAGAGTAAGTTCTGGATTTTCTTTCTCCTGGAGGAACCTCTTGGATGGCTCTCTTCTGAAGAAATTTGAGCACTTCTAGCTGAGCTAACTTCCTCTGATGTGGTGACGCATTGGGGAGGCACTTCCTGAATGGAGGGTGAGGCTAAGAAAAGGGACTAAAACAGCCCCTGGAGATAATGTTTAGCACCCAGCGATCTCTTGTAATACTTGTCCAGGCCAAATGATGCAGTGATTAATGACCCCCAACTGCCTCCAGGGCAGAAACATCGGGCAATGCCTCAGGAGCATTGGTGGGGCTTTTCAGAGTAAGGTTCCCTGGAGCCCTGATTTTGCGGACCCCCTCTGCCCCTGGGGCGGCATCTGCCATTCAACCCTCTCTCCCAAACTCTAGAAGAGGGCTCATCCTGAGCATCCTGGAAGGAAGACTGCGGCTTCCGAAACCCATTTTTCTAGTCCCTTGTTGCGTATTGGAAAAGGAGCACTGAGGGGTAGAAAACTCTATTCCCACAGCCGACAAGGTCTTGCCTTCTTACTCACTGCAGGTATGGACCAAGAAGGCTAGATCCATCAAAGTAGCATTGGTGAAGGATGCCTTAAAGGACTCTGCAAATCCGCAAAGGCACAGCCAGGTGTGGTGCCGAATAGCTATGCCTGTATTGGCTGCAAGAGATGCACCTTCCGCAGTGTTGGAAATCAGCCTCATCAAAGAATTAGCCAGGGAAGTGAGAGTAGACAGCTTGGAGGACACCTTACTTAGTTCCCAGCAGGCCACAATTTGGAAAGGAAAGTGGTAAGCTCCTTGACAAAGTCCCTGTGGAGTCAGGTAAAATGTGCCAAGTAAAGCACCTGCAGACGAAGGTAGCAGAGACGAAGACCCACTTTTCGTGTTTGTTAATCACCCAGGACTCTCACTTAGGGGATGAACAGATGTACGTTGCTACGTCACTTCTTTCTTTTTGGCGGCAGCTACTACAATAGCATTGACTTGCATGCCCATTGACCAAGATTGCTTGTCGGAGGGGAGACTCAAACTTGCCAGCGTGTTTCGGTACCAGCTCCACAGTATCCATCTCCTTCCATGCCCTGATGGTGGTGAGGTCTATGAATTCGTCAGTGGGAGGGGGGGACTAGAGAGGTAGATGGTCCCATCCTGAAAGCCTTCAGGAACATGGACTCCTCAGAGGATGGGGATAAGGAAGATCATCCACCCCTTAAGCTTAAGGGTTCCTAAGATATCCCCAAAGGAGACATCCTCAGGCGGAGATCTGAGGGACCAGTCACCTTCATCTAGGTGCATATCCTCAGTGAGAGACTTCATAGGGAAGTCTAGGTCCCTCCTTTTGCATGATCTCTTCTGAGGCACCTCCTCCAGGTGGGCTCCAGGGAGGATTCCAAAGAGAGGAGAACACCTTTTGATTCCCACCTGAAGGCTAGTTTGAGAGGGCTGACCAGGGACAGGATGAGAAGGGTCCACTCTCTGGGGCTGGAATTTTCCCTGGAAAGTCGGGGAGGAAACTCTAGTGGAGGAAAACCTCCTCTCTACTACCCAGAAGGCCGAAAGGCTGGACGATGCGCAATCCACACTCCCAGCAGGCAGGCTCACCTGAGAAGAGAGAACAGTGCATGCCAGTGCCTCCCGGCCTTCGGACAGTACTAGCCCATTGCTATTGAGGGCTAAAGCACCAAGAGGAAGGGACCAGTCCAAAAACACAGGGCCAGAGCCTTCACCCAAGGATCCAGGGCAACCAGTTGGTTCCTGGACTCAGTCTGCCCAGGGGGAGGTCGAGCAGAGGTCATCAGGGAGTCAGATAGGATAGAGACAGAATGCCCTCTAGGGACCCCCATCTCCTCCTCGATGCATCTCAGGGCCTGGAAGTCCAAAACCTGGATTGGATGAGAAGACAGCGAAGGGGTGGGAGACGAACACCTGCCCAGATAGGCAGGGGATGCAAGAAGCTCCAACTCAATCTGACTCTTGAGGAAGGACCTCATCATCCTGTCCATATCAGAGGGCAGCTAGCTCCTGGAAGACGTAGAATAGGCACAGCACCTAGCTGGGGATGGATGTCTGGATTCCAAAGACCTCCCATACCTGTCCAGAGATAGAGTGCTGCAGCTGGGGTCATAAGGGGACCTTCCCAAGGCAGAACCTGAAGGAGAGTCCTCTAAAATACTGGAAGAATCAGACACTAATCCTGGATCCTTTTGGCTTGGATCCAAGAACAATTGAGGATCCAAACATTTGGGTCCCACACGACTCTGATCCAAGAAAGTCAGATCCATGGCAGGTCCAAATCTGGCCATATCCTAAGGCCTCGGATCTGGGAGTAGACTCCCACTGACTCAGATCCGAGTGCCTCAAAGCAGAAGCCTTGGATCCGGTGGTGGAGTTGCAGTTCCTAGAATCCAAGAAAGTTGGATCAGACTGAGCCCAGGCTGAAGTCACAATCTGAGAAGCTGCAATCTGTCAGCCTGGCCTTTTTAGAGGAAGACAACACAACAACTTTCAAAACTGTAACCAGGACTTGATTATTAATCATTCCAGTCACATGCTTATGGACAATGAAAGAAAGATTTTGAACAAAGGTTTGTCCTTCATTCCCTCTCAGGGGACTGATGTAAGTGATTTAATTGTTGCGAACCAAGAACAAGTACAAGCACTCCAAAAAAACGATAAATCCAGTAAAAAAGTGCTAGGGCACGCTGGTTAGTAATCAGAAAGTTTATTCCACAATAAGGTAAAATCCACTCTGGGTGCTTCACTCGAGAAACAAATCTGCAGATTTGTTTCTCGAGTGAAGCACCTAGAGTGGATTTTACCTTATTGTGGAATAAACTTTCTGATTACTAACCAGCGTGCCCTAGCACTTTTTTACTGGATTTATTGATTTAATTGTTGACATAAAATGTTTTGTTAGAAATATTGCACTTGGTTTACAGTTTGGCAACAATGCTTCTAATACTGATGTTTTGTCTTTTAAAAAACCTTCTACATATATGCCTGCTATACATCCTTTATTGGAAAGTTTTGAAAGAGCTTGCAGTGATGATTTGTTGAAGTTTTTTGAATCTGACAATACAAAACTTGATTTTTACAATATTACCAAGGAAGAGAAATTAGCCCTTCATGATTTAAAGAACAATACTAGTATAGTCATTCGACAAGCTGACAAAGGGGGAGCTACAGTGCTTCTAGATACCGGCTACTACCATGATACTATGTTAGAAATGCTTTCAGATACTACTACTTATAAGAGATTGAGCATGTCAGATTTAGATAAATTAATAAAAACAGTACATGCAGATTTATATGACATGTTGATGTGTGGGATTATTGATGAAGAACTGTACAAATATTTTTTGATAGAGAAACCTGTGATACCAGTAATTAGAGGTTTACCTAAGGTACATAAGACTACACATAATCCTCCACTTAGACCAATAGTATCTGGCAAAGGCTGGTTAACTGAGACAATATCTATTTTTCTAGAAAACAATTTGAGACCAGTCATAGAATCCACTAGATCTATATTACGTGATACGAAACAGTTTTTGGAAACACTAGCACCTTTCAGTAAGAACAATATTCTAGAAACTACAGATTATATGGTAACACTAGATGTTGTCTCTCTTTTCACTTGCATACCTAATGATGTAGGGATAGATTTCTTAAGGTTATATTTGTTAAATAAAGGACTTAGCAATAATCAAGTTATTAAACTCACAATGTTGTTAGAAATGGTTCTTTGTCACAATGTTTTTACCTTTAATAATGAATACTTCCTTCAAATTAAAGAAGTAGCTATGGGCACATCTTGTTCAAACTCTTATGCTAACCTTGTGTTAGCATATTGGGAGAATACGTATGTTTTAGAACATTTGGCTTACTCCACTTCTATAAAACATTATGAACGTTTTGTAGATGACCTTTTTTTAATCTGGGGAGGCACATTAGAGCTCCTGAAAGAGTTTGTTCTATATATTAATGGAACTACCACATTTCTTAGGTTGACTGAAATGTATTCACATAACACAATTGATTTTTTAGATGTGACATTGAGCAAAAAAGACAATACTCTAGAAACAGAAGTATTTAGGAAGGCATGTAGGAAGAATGCTATTCTTCACAGAAGTAGCATGCATCCCCCCATATACATAAAAACATTGTAAATAATCAGGTGAAACGTTTTTCTAACATAACTAGTGATGATTTGTTTTTTTCTAATGCATTAAAAACTATAGAAAATGATTTTAGACATAGAGGCTATTGTAATAGAGATATGTGTTCATTGGATACTTTTGAACGTACACATCTAGGACGTCCTTTTATTAAAAAACAAGGCAGTATAGATGAGAGACCTATAGTGAGGAATAATGATAAGAGGAGACTAGTGATACCCTTTACTAATAATAATACTTCTATTGTCAACATTATTAAGAGACATTGGAATATTCTACAGTTAGATGATGGTATAAAAGACTTAGTGGGTGAGAAACCATCTTTTAGCTATAAGAATACTAAATCTTTGAAACGTATGCTTTGTTATGAGAGAGTGCCTAAAAATAAGATCTCCTCTGAGAGAAAGGGTACATTTAAATGTCACTCTTAGGTTCATAGATTAGTACTAGACTGACTGCTCTTGCGAGCCATTTTAAACCTAGCCAATTATCCCTTGTGAGACTCAAACCCTGCACCTTGTGTTTGTAAGGCAAACACCTTAACCATTAGGCCACCCTCCCAACCGCATACTAAAACATATATTAGATAATGAAACATGCATTCATCTTGCAACCAGTGTATATATATAATGAAATCTAATGTTTTTATATATCCAGACACTGGTGTTAAATATGAGTTTAATGAATACGCTGATTGCAAGTCAAGAAATGTGATTTATTTAGCATCCTGCATAAAATGTTATTGTTTCTATATAGGAAAGACTAATAGAACCTTAAGAGAAAGGATACGAGAGCATTTGTATGCTATACATAGAGAGAATGAAGGGAATGCCCTAGCCAAGCATGTACTACAAAATGACACCACACATGCCTTTAGATTTTTAGTAATAGGACAGTTAACAGAGACAGAAAGACTTGGTAATATTGGCAATAAGACAGAAAAAGCTGAGGCAAAGTGGATAATTAAGCTATCTGCGAATAAAGGTCATGGTCTCAATGATAAATTTTCATTGAGACCATTTTTATTAGATAAACCTTTGAAACATTAAACAGTAGTAATATGTTTCATTATCTAATATATGTTTTAGTATGTTTTAACATTTTACTTCTACTATTCATTTATTAGCATGAGATTTTTAGGATATATATATTTTATTTTATGTAATTTTTATGGAAAGGAAATGATGTATTTTTGTAACTTGCATGTGACTTGCTAATGTGATTTTCATTGGTGTTTCACTTATATATAAGTTGATTCAAATTTTTATGGTTTGTTGAAGTCTGATGAAGCGTTCTGAGCAACGTGAAAGCGCTTACTTATTCGAATAAAGGACTTGTCTTTTCATTCATCTGGTTTGCTTCGTTTGTTGTGGAGTATCAACCTCTTCTGATTTTGGATTTGTGCTTTTTTTGGGAGGTGATACCTTACCCTGACAGTGTTCTTTTCTTGTTGAAGCCAAAGCAAGCACAACCTGGAAAATAACTGCAGTGAAACTGAAATAGTCTAAAAGATTAGAAGACATATTTCAAATGTGTGAACTTGCGAATCAAGTTCAATGCCAAAAAATAATTAGGTACAAAGGCTCAAAATCAAGGGATCAGTTTTAGATACTACTTTTGCATATGAGCAGACAAATGGTAGAAAAGGTTTTATATTGGTATGTTTTTTTTTCTGAAGCGTGTGAAATCTGAAAGCCAAATGTCATAACTGCTTACAATGATTTACCAGACAATTAAAGAAAATGAGTAAGAGACCAATAGTATGAGCAGAAATCAAAGACATTATGTGAAATCACAGACAGTTGAGAGGTCAGATCACATCTAGCTTGTGTTTATTAAAACTGAACAAAGCAAATTCCTTGCACGTCAGTGCTGAAAACCTAATGATGTCATGCAACTCTCCTTGTAAAGAAGTTACCCCCCCCCCCCAAATTCATGGTTTGTAAGATATGAAGTTTATCCTATTAGCACTGGCTCCTCATCATCTAGTCCATATCCAATGGGAGCAAACTCCTAATGGATCGAGAGAAGACTGAAGAATGGCCAGAGTCCTGGAAGAGGACCTGCTAGATCTTCTCACCAATACACTTATGACAGACATGTTTAAGATGAAAATTAACTTTGAAAATGCATCACTTTAATAAATAGTGAGCAGATACATTTGGAAGAGTCCTTCTGAATCTTCAGACATCTTCTGGATATCAGTAGAAAAGGTGAAAATGCATTAAGGAGCATTCCCATCCAAGGCAATGAGAAAGCATCTGTCTCAAGACTTCTCTACACAGAGTCCAAGAGCAGAATCTGCTGTCTGTTTTGAAAGGAAGCAAAGAGATCTACCTGAGGTGTTCCCCATGACTGGTTCAATTAAGACCCCTTCATTCAATCCCCCAATAGAGTCTGTTCTGGTCCAGTTCCAACATGTCTTTCACTATGTTTTGCTCTGATAGACTATAGGATGTTTGGAGAAGAGTTGACAGCCTATAGTATGCTTGGAGAAGAGTTAAAAGAGTACTGAAGTACTAACTCCCAACTAATCACAGCTACACTACAGAAAAGTGGAAACTATGTGCAGCCTTGCTGGTTCACGTACCACATCACTGCGGTGGTGTCCGTTATCACCCGAAATCCTGGGAAATCTACATAAAGAGATTTTAAGACATAGATCACAGCCATCTCTGCCATTTTTGTCCTTTGGTCTGTATATAGAATCTCATAGGCCTTGTACCTTTACCCCCACTGAAACTGCCCAAGCAAAATCAGAGATGTTGTGTAAGACTCAGGCATTCTGTCCCTTTTTATCAGTTTGGTTCCCTCGTGGTTGGGCATCAGACAGACAGTGTCAAAAATGTGAGTATAAATCTGCATTAATTAGATAAGTATTTTTCTTGACCTATTATAATACAATAATCAGCATGTCTTTAATGATCCTGCAATAACTGAACAGAGTTTTGTTTTAACTATAAAATATACAAGACAAATATTTCCCAAAAGCAGTGGTATGTGCATTGATCTTTACAACCCAATGTCAGTGTGCTTAAAAACGGAAAGTAGCCATGCTTCCCAGACATTTTAGAAAATATCTGACAGAATAGGTAAGCTAGAATGAAGTGCAAAGAATGTGTAAAAAACAAGTAAAACAGAGAGCCACACCTCGAAAGACAAATGTAGTATTGCCAGCAAATAAATACAATATTCCAATAGCAGCAATGAGTGTGACACTACACGAGCCAAGCAGTTCAAATGAAGATATAACAATGAAACATATAACAAGAAAATCTTTAATGAAGGAGGTAAGTGCTTTCACACAAGAGCTTCTTCAGACCAAAAAAATCCTTCAACCTACATTCCCTTTAAATAGTATTCATTATCCAATCAAAATGTGTGCAACTTGCATTCATTTGAAATGGTGTTCACATTTACTCAAATTTAAAAAGATGCACACCTACAATAATTCTACCTAAGCTTACTAAAACAACATATGAACTCCTACGCATCTTCCTAGCAGCATATAATCACTTGTAAAATATATTTGTGTATAAAAAGTGTGCGTCTTCTACAAAACTTCATCATCTATGAGAAATATATACACTTATAAAACTCAGGTAACTAACATATGTATTTCAGGGTACGGAGCCTAGGTGCCGCTTGCACATCCTCTTCCGAGAAGGCACTTCCACCGTGGGCTCAGGAGAGGACTCAGAGGAGGAGGGAACCCCTCTCGGTGGTATGCCCTTCTGAAGGCGATCCCGGGGGCCCTGACCCCCAGCAGATGATGCAGGCTTGCCACCCAAAATGGAACAAGGCCCAGTAAATTCCAGAGCTGAAAAAGAGGCTGTCGACCAACCGGTGATGGCCCTCTCTATGGCCAGTAAGGCAAACTGACTGAATGAAGCCCCATCCTCTTCCACGCCAGCAGTGACCTACTAGGGTGGGAGGGAAGACCCCGGCACAGTGCTGCCTCCAGACGATATTGGCCCTGAGTATCCAAGGTAGAAGCCCCTGAGGGAAGAGAATGGACCAACAACTCCAGAGTGGAACCCCCACTTCCAATGGCCTCTGGGGATATCCCGGGCCCTAGGAAAGGCCAACGCAGCAGGCAAGTGGGTTGTGCCAGCCAGGGACCCATGAGTCGTGAGTGGGGATAAGAGCACCACCCAACGCCAATGGCCTCTCCTTAGACAAGCTCTGATCCCAGGGGGGCCAAACTCCCAGGAGTTGGGTGGGAGGAGAGGAGATCACAGGTGGGTGAAATGTGCCCTGGCAAGTGGCTAGGAGAATGCAGAAGACCCAGTTCCATCTGGGCTTTGAGAAAGCTCCTCATCATCTAGTCCACATCCAATGGGAGCAAACTCCTAATAGATCGAGAGAAGACTGAAGAATGGCCAGAGTCCTGGAAGAGGACCTGCTAGATCTTCTCAGATCAGAGAGCCTGGAGGGTCAATAATAACCATAGGCTCAAAAGGAGTTGATGGACCAGAAAGCCTGGACGGATCTGAGTGGACAGGGTTTCCCGCCAACAGATGTAAAGAGGCTGTCTGAGCAGAGGAGTAGCTCGAATCTGTTGGATCCGAGGACCTCCCAACTTCAGAGGAGTCTGATCTGGCAGGGGGAGATGAGGCTTTCATAGCCGATGACCCCGGATCAGATACCCCAAAGGCTGGACTCAGTCCCAAAGCACATGGATTGAGAGCCGGAAAGTACAGTTTTTTACCTACCATAAATGTAGATGTTCGAGTGGTTATGCTGCTGCAGTCATCACACTTGGGTTATCCTGCCATCAGGCGGTCCCACAGTCGTCCAGAATTCCAAAGCCTTGGTCCGGCGTCGGTTGTCGACGCTTCTTCCCTGACGTCAGTGTGGCAGGGGTATAAAACAGGCAGCCGACACCATTTTCTTCAGTTTTTCTTGCCCCAGATGTCAGGTGCCCCAATCTAATAAGGCAAAATAAGTGGCTTGCAAACCATACCTTAGAGAAAAAAATAGTGGTAGTTGTAAGCAAATACACCATATAGACATGCATGCAGAAGGTTGATGTACCTGTAGATAAAAGAAACCCTGTTAGGAAGTGGGGATGGAGGGAGGGTAACCTGGACTGCAGCAGCATAACCACTTGAACATCTACATTTATGGTAGGTACAAAACTGTACTATGTTCATCGTGCTATGCTGCTGCAGTCATCACACTTGGGTTGAGTCCCAAAGCTATGGTTGGGTGGTAGGAACTATACTGGGTTAGGCGCTGCTAATATGCCCTGCAGAACTGCAGTGGCAAAGCCAGCCCTGTTTTTTGAGTATAGTGGAAGGTGGTAATGTTTGGTGAAGGTGTGCACTGAACTCCAGGTGGCTGCTCATTTGTTGGGACTCCTCGGAGGAAGGCTGCTGAGGTTGCTGTAGCCCTGGTAGAATGAGACCTAATATTAGCAGGCACTGGTTTCCCATGGTGAGAGTAGCAAAAGCGGATACAATGTGCTATCCATTTGGAGATGGTTTGAACCTGCTGCATAGGATACAAATAGTTGGTCAGATTTTCTGAAGGCCTTTGTCCTGTCCAAATAGTAATGCAACTGTCTGTGACTGTCCAAAGAGTGAAGGAGTCTTTCCCCTTTATTCTGTGGGTTTGGATAAAAGGTGGGCAAGTGTATGGTCTGATTGAGAGCCACACTGGAAACTACCTTTGGCAGGAAGGAAGGGTTGGTTTGTAAAGACACTCTGTCCTGATGGAAAATGAGGAAAGGTTTCACTGCCATAAGCGCCTGCAGTTCTGAGACCCTGCATGCTGAGGTGACAGCTAGCAGCAGAGCTGTTTTCCATGATAAGTACTGTAGATCTGCTGAAAAGGCTGGTTCGAAAGGAGGTAGTGTTAGTTTTTCTAGCACAAAATTTAGATCCCAAGATGGAGTTGGTGGTTTTCTGGGGGGTCTTATGTTTTTTTGCCCCTCTGAGAAACTGCCTTAGTAAAGGATGAGAGAAAATGAGAGGATCCATATCATATTGAGCTGAAATTGCTGAAGCATGGATCTTTATAGATGAAAAAGAAAGTCCTTTGCGTAGCATCTCAGTTAAATATTGGAGTATTTGTGGAATGTTTGGGATGCCAGGATCTAGACCTCTGGCCTGGTTCCATGCACAAAATCGTTTCCATTTGTCTGGGTAAGTTTTTCTGGTGCTGGGCCTCCTGACCTCCAGAACGACATTCAGGATGTTCTTTGAGAGAAGTGTTGATTGATAATTTAAGGTATCTTCCATGCAGCTAGGTTTAAGATCCTGAGTTGACTGTGAAGGATCTGAGAGTTTTGTTGAGTTAAGAGCTTGGGGAATTGAGGTAAGATCCATGGAGGACTGTGAGCCAGGTTTCGTAGTAGTAGGTACCAGTGCTGACGTGGCCAGTCCGGAGCAATGAGGATCATATGTGGTCTGTCTGATCTGACTTTCAGTAGTACCTTGGTCAGTAGAAGCAGAGGAGGGAAGGCATAGACTGACAATGCTGCCCAACTGAATGATAGGGCATCCACTTTCCAGGCCAGGGGATGATAAGTCCTTGTGCAAAATTTTTGTAGCTGGCAATTGCTGGTTGAGGCAAACAGATCTATGTCTGGTGGTCCCCATCTTTGAATTATCATTGCAAATACTTGTGGGTGTAGTCTCCACTCGTGAGGATCTGTTAAATTTCTGCTTAATTCGTCTGCCAATATGTTTTCCTTTCCTGGCAGGAATTGTGCTTGCAATTGTACTTGGTAAGTTAATGCTGTGTTCCACAAGGCCATTGCCTGCCTGCATAATGGGTAGGAGTGCGTTCCTCCTTGTTTGTTTATGTACCACATTACTGTGGTGTTGTCCGTCCTTATTAGAAGTTGTCCTGGATGCAAGAGGTCCTTGAAGGCTGTTAGTGCATTTTGTACGGCTAGCATCTCCTTTTGATTGATGTGCAGATGCCTTTGGTTTGCAGACCATTTGCCCTGTATGCATTGTCCTGCCATATGTGTACCCCAGGCGTAGTCTGATGAATCTGTTGTCAAAGTTTGCTTTGCTGGAGGTAAGACAAAAGGGAGACCCTTGTTTGCTTGGCATGCTTGAGCCCACCATAGAAACTCTTTTTGAAGGCAGGGAATGAGAGGTATACTTGCTTCGAGGCTGTGTCTGTGCTGGGACCATACACTTTTTAGGTACCATTGTAGTTTTCTCATATGCAGCTTTGCATGTGCAATTAGTTGAATGCAGGATGCCATGTACCCCAGTGCCTGCAGGAATTTCCTTGCAGTGAGCTGGGTAAAAGTTGCCATCTTTTTGAAGTATTGAACCAGTTGTTTTTGCTTGTCTGGCGTGAGGTAAGCCATCTGGGCCGTTGTATTCAAGCTGGCACCCAGGAAAATTATTTCTTGTAAGGCTATTAGTTTTGACTTCTTTTTGTTTACTGTGTACCCTAGGCAACTTAGCAACTTTGTTACAAATGCCAGATGCTGTAGTAGGATGTCTTTGCTGTCTGCTTGGATCAGGCAGTCATCCAGATATGGATAAATTTGTATCCCTCGTTGTCTGCAATATGCAATTACCGATGCCAGGCATTTCGTGAATACTCTGGGCGCAGTAGATAAGCCAAAGGGCAATGCAGAGAATTGATAATGCGTTGTACCTGCCAAAAATCTGAGGTATCTTCTGCAATCTAGTCTGATAGGGACATGCAGATATGCCTCTTGGAGGTCCAACGTTACCAGCCAAGACTCCTTGCCCAGCATGGGAAGAAGCTGCTGTAGTGTGAGCATTTTGAATTTGGTTATCTCCAGGTAAGTGTTTAGAATTGAAAGGTCTAAGATGGGTCTCCAGGCTTTGTCCTTTCTTGGTACTAGAAACAGTCTTGAGTAAAAACCTTGACCTTGCTCTTTGGAAGGTACCTTTTGAATTGCTTTCATGTCCATGAGAGCTGTAACTTGTCTTTGTGCCTCTGCCCATTGGTTTGTTGGCAGATTTGGCATGCCTCTCATCTGTGGTAAAGTGTGAAAATGAAATCTGTAGCCTCGGGCAATAATATCCAGAACCCATTTGTCCTTTGTTATGATGTGCCAGTTTTGTGTAAAAAGAGCCAGTTTTCCTCCTATAGGTGCTGCCTGAGCAATTTTGCTTGGCAGGCGAAGAGGAAAGTCATTGAGTTTGCTTCCTGAAGGGTTGAGATCTGTCGTCTCCCCCTCTTTCAGTCGTTGCTTGCCATTGTCTAGGCCTGAAGGGACCTTGTGCCTGACCTCTGGCCCTAGGGCATCTGTACCTGCCCCTTTGGGGTCTGTCTGAAGCAGGAAAGGACCAGTTCTTTGATGGCCAGTTTTTGCTGAAGCGAGGAGGTAGTACCTGTAAAAAATCTTTAACTGTTTGCATTGATTTTGCCTTTTCTTCCATTTTCTTTAAAACCTCCTCTGCTTTGACACCAAATAACGCATCCTTTTGCAGTGGAGCATCCGGTAGCTTTGCTTTGACATGTTCTGGTAACGTTTGCTCTTTTAGCCAAGCATGTCTACGTATCACAGACCCTGTAACAGCTGCTCTATATGAGGCCTCCAAAGAATCAAAACCACATTGTAGGGTATGTTTTCCCACCTGTTCTGCTGCATGCAACAAATCTTGCATCTCTTTCAAATCTGGTTGATCTGTTTGAGGGATCATTTTCTGTTTTAACTGAGTAAGCAGGTACTGCTGGTATTTAATCATGTGGAATTGGCAGTTTAATGCCCTCATGGCCAAAGTGGCAGACGTGTACACCTTTTTCCCAATCTTTCTAATGCCCTGGAATCTCTTTCAGCATGTAGTGGATTCTTAGCTGTAGAGGCCTTAACCCCTTTGGGACCCTGGGAAATGGTTTTGGGGTCTGCCGGAGGGCTTTTATACAAAAACTTATGAGAGTCAGGAACTCAATAGTATCTGTCTGGCTTTGCTGGTGCTGGTGGTAAGGAATCTGGATTTAGACTAGATTCATTATAAACATCATCCAAAATGTCTAAAACTGGAGGGATAGCTAGGGGTCTATGCTGAGGAAGAAGAAGAAACTCACGGAGTCTTTTCTTGGAATCAGAATAATCTTGTCCTTCCCAGTGGAAATGCTCTCTCATGGTGTGTAGGGTTTCCCCATAAGAAAAGTCCTCAGGAGGAGAAACAGAGGGGATAGACTCTTCAGCATCTGAGTCTTCGTAGGAAGGGAAGGGGTAATCCTGTTCCTCTGAGTCTGCTAAGGAAATGGATTCCTGGTCAGAAGGAGGGAATTCTTCCTCCAGTCTAGGCCTTTTGTCAGGAGGGGGTTGTGATAAGGGTGATCAGGTCCTCCACATTTTGAGCATCTGTTTTTTAGGCATAGGGGCCTGCGTGGTAGTCTGTGGACCCGTTTTTTTAACCTTAGTCATCGCTTTAAGCTTCGCGTAGGACTTTACCGAGAGAGTCATCGGTTTAAATACACCTTCAGAAGCCGAAGGCCTGCCCCTAATATCCGGATCGCCGGCCGGGCTGGCGTCCGCGTGTTGAGGAGGATCGGGCTCCAGAGGCCCAATAGTCTCTGTCTGAGAGGTAGTCGTATATTCTAAATACGCAGTAGTCAGGTGCTGTGTAGGCGCCTCACCGAGTACCGGGGATCCGGCGGCAGGCCTAACTGAGACCTCGGTATCTGGTCTAGGCCTAGGCTGCCTGTCTTTGTCCTTGCGTTTTTTGAACATAGCTGATGTCCGTTGCTCCGATGACATAATATAATTGAATCTTCTACTAAAATAATGTCGGGCAGTATCAGCCCGACGCTTGATAGTGCGTTTATTGAACCTAGCGCAAAACCGACAACCAGAGACGTCGTGGTCTAGGCCTAGGCAAGGAATACAATAGGAATGAAAATCCTTATGAGGTATTTGCTTCCCACAAAAAATACAATTATTAACTTTGTCTGACATCGGTCTGAGGCAAGAAAATTTTCCCCAACGGAGTACTTAGCTTTATAGAAGACTTCGGCTGAAATTCTGTTCGGAAATCTCAGGAGCTGGCCGAACGGCACTTGCGAGCTGCTTCTGCTTCGGGCACCACGCGGCAAGAAAAACTGAAGAAAATGGCGTTGACTGCCTCTTTTATACCCCTACCGCACTGACGTCAGGGAAGAAGCGACGACAACCGACGCCGGACCAAGGCTTTGGAATTCTGGCCAACTGCGGGACCGCCTGACGGCAGGATAACCCAAGTGTGATGACTGCAGCAGCATAGCACGATGAACATCAGGGTTTCCTCTTGGGATCTGAACTGGCCTTGGAGGGGGAGCCAGATACCAGGGGACCCCCTCTGGCCAGATCTTTTAAAAGGAGTTTGTTCCAATGGTCTAGCAGAGCCCTGAGCTTGAATCCTGCACAGATGCCACATTCAATTTCTAAATGACTCTCCTAGACATTAGACGCACTCCTCATACATTTCAATAGGAGCTAGTTTCAGACCACATGAGGACCAGTGTCCAATCCCAGAAGGTTTACTGGCTATCACAAAAAAAAAAAAAAACATAATAAAAAGATGCAGACACACACACCAAGCCCTCATACCAAAAGTAGGAGAAGAAAGAAAAGGGAAAAGGGTAGTAAAAACCTTAATGCCAGCGACAGACTAATGGGGTGGGGGGACAACTAATAACCCTAACAACTAGCACTAAAACTTTTAAATGGAGAGAAAAGGGAGAAGAAAAGTATAGAAATAAGTGGAAAAAAACACTTATCTAACCAAAATCGAGCTAGAACTGCAGGAACACATCCGTTCACGATCACAGCAAACAAGATCTGAGGATTATGGGTAACAGGAAGTAAGGGAAGGGGAGGAGCATAAGCTCAGGCGCTGTCTCTCACTTCACCAGCTCAGATATGAGGTCAAATACAAGACCCATCTGTGATCCAATAATGACACTGATAGCATCAGATTAAATTGTTTTAATATCCACAGAAAAGTACGATTTATTAACTCATTTTGTTGTGTGCAGTTTACTGAGTTAGATCAGTACACATACTCTCATGAATGTCTTTCCATTTTGATCTAGAATTTTTATTTATCCATAAAAGAAGTGTTTCTATAACTGATGATTTCAATTATGATTCTATGTCTGGCATACCAATTCCACCTAGTGACCTGTCCCTTACATGATGACTTAATTCTAGTCTAGGCTTATTAGGATGCCAAAAAAACATTTTAGTAGAAAATAATTGAATTCTTTAATATTTTTTTTAGATGGGGTTAATGATAGGGATTGTATTAAGTATAGAATTTTGGAAGTATAATCACTTTTATTATAGCGAGTCTTTCCTCCATTGTAAAAGTAAACTTGTTCCATTTATTAAGAAGCATGTTAATGCTGGCCAGGTTATTTTTTATAATTGTCCTCTATTATGTTTTTAACATTTCCTTTCAGAAATATTGCAAAATATACAATTTTATCATTCTCTATGTATTTAGAAAATCTCTCTTCCATATCATTAATATTTCATTTATAAGTATTTTTTTTGTTTTGTTTTCATTTAAAGGAAGTCCAGCTTTTTTCTGAAATGTTTTAACTGCATTAAACATTAAGTGAGTTTCTATTATCCTTTAGGGTCAAGAAAATATCTGCAAATAGCAGTATTTTGGAATTTAAGTTATTTATCTGTATTCCTTTATATCCTTGATCTTACAACATTTGCAAAAGTCTCCGTAAGTAGTGTGAAGAGTAATGGTGAGAGTGGGCAACCTTGTTTAGTCCACTTAGCAATTGGAACTGATTCTGAAATATATGAAACAATTTTTATGTAAAGATGATCAGTTTTGAAGGCATTTAGATCATATGGTTAGTGAGCTCATGCAATAAATTATTAAACTAAAACAGCAGGTGCACCAACATCAGTTAGACATAGGTGCCTTAGAAAAGGTGAATCAAATTAATGAGAAAGCAGAATATAGATTAATAAAAAATGAATGGCTAAAAACACAAATTGACTTTATTACATAAAAATCCAACTGGTAAGCATTTTCATTCCCTTCATGGAACTTCTTCAGACCAAGTTGTATAATAAATAAACTTATTTAAACACTTAATATTATGTGACCCAAAGCACTTAATACCCTAACCCTTTCCTTCTAAGAACAACTTTAACATTTTCCCATTATTTAAACCAGAATATACAGATGTATACAGATGTATTCAGCCTGATTTGCCAGCAATATTCTCTTCACTCCAGTTCATCTTCAGCATCAAACCTATGATCAAAACCATTGACCATCAATTGCTACAAATTTGAAGCATGTCTTATTTTTTCCTAACAAATGTTTTTGCTTAACATGTTTTGCCAAGGCATTGCTTGCATCAATCTGTCTACTGCTCTTATAAGCTCATTCACTCGCATGTAGAAATCTTTTATGGTTCTTCCTATATAAAATACTGGGCATAATTCATACAGAGCCATGTATACCACATATTTGGACCTGCAATTATATAAATTATTCAACCTAATTTCAAAGCTTCTTGCTGTCACTACAAAATTCTTAACTTCTTTCATATATTGACATAACTTACAACTGTTACATCTTTTCATCTTCTTCTTCTTTCAGCTTTTCCCGGTTAGGGGTTGCAACAGCAAATCATCTGTCCGCTCATAAGTGACATATTTTCATCCCGACTTCCAAAACATCAGGCATACTTGAGCATAAATTCCTTTTCTTAAAAAAGTCTTTTAAACTCTTTCCTCTTTTAGAGACAGACAAGACAGGGTCTCCCCCTATAACATTTTTAATTTCTTGAAAATTCATTATGAATCTCCAATTATTCTTGTTTTATTCCTTTGATTTTACTTTCATCTACTGAATTGTCTAAAATTCATGCTAAGGAAAATCCTTTTAATTTTCTTCTGACTTGCTATTTACATTTGCTACCTTATGTCTCCTTACATTTTTTTACTTCCATCCAATAATTGTTAATGTCCTTGGGGTACCCTCTTTCTTGAGATTTCCTTTTTTAAGTTCTTCACATTTTCAAAAAATACTGCCTCGGTGGCCAAGGATGAACACAGGGTAGCAGCAGATTTCTTCAGCTCCACCAACATAACTACATTAACAGGAAATTATTACTTCAAAACTCAACTAATGGAATAATTTTCTTTCTAAAAATGTTTGGATTATCATTACTTATAACAATATCCAAAAAAGAAAGAAAATTTAACTGACTTTCCTGTCAGAAATCTTATTGGAAATTTCTCTCTCATCACTTCTGTTCAGAATGAGTTCCAGCAAGGCTAACAGTCAGGATTCCATCATTAAGAAAGAGCTTCAGACATTATTATCAACTATACAGCAACTAACAACTAAAATGGACAGACCGGATGTTAAAATTGACAATTTTATAGAGAAAACCACAAAACAAATGGATGTGCTACACCAAGATCTACAACATCAGAAAGCACAGATAACAGGTATAGAAGAGGCACTTAATGATATGGACAACAGAATTAAGGAAGAAGAAATGAACATTCAATTTTTATTGAAACAAAACACCCACCTTCAATCCAAACTAGATGACTTGGAAAACAGATTCAGACGTAACAATATCAGGATTTCTGGACTGCCAGAAAATATAGAAGGTAATAACATTACATCTTTTTTAAACACTTGGCTTCCCAAAACTTTAGATCTGTCAGAGGCATTTTCTTTTGGCATTGAAAGAGCTCACAGGTCTTTATCCATTTCTAATACAAATAAAAATTATCCTAGATCAGTTATTGTAAGATTTTTATCATCTTATGACAAGGAGATGGTATTAAAATCTGCATGAGCTAAATCACCTATAAAAATTAATGAAGCAACTGTGCGCTTTGACAATGACTATTCCTCTTTGGTAATATCAAAAAGAAAGGTCTTTTTACCATTAATAAGAGAGCTTAAGAAAGCACAGTTCAAAACTCATCTTTTATTTCCTTCCAAACTGAAAATCTTTTTACCTGATGGCCCTAAAATTTTTGAAGACCTGGACTCTGCTTTGATATATATATAAAAAAATAAAATACTAGACAAAATAGAGGATATGGAATGGGCAACTCCTTCGTTAAAAAGAATGGCATCAGGAACATCTTGGAAGACATCAGAGAAATAAAAAAGACTAAAAAACAAATGACATGTTTTATATTTCTTTGAACTCTTTAATTACAGTTTCTGCATTTACAAGAAAACCATAAATATCTTAATGATTTGTACAAAGTTATACTAATGTGCAAGAACTGAAGTTTGTATTATGGATAATCAAACTTTCATGAGGAACAAATAACCTGATATAAATCGACTTGTTTCTCTTCTGTAATTAAGGGACCTAAGGTTAGTAATATGTTATATCTTTCTTTTTTTCTTTATTTTAAATAATAGCACTCTATTTAAACTAAACACATATGGGAGGGGGAGGGAGGGCAGGGAGGGGGGAAAGATGAAAAGAAGGAAAAAAGGGGAAAAATAAAATATTATCTCTTTAAAATTACTTATGCTGTTTAAATAAAACTGCTTTATATTATACTATGATTAAATTGCTTAAACACATAATATCAAATAATAAGTTATGATATAACTGTAGTTGACTAGAACTAAAGCAGTTGTAAGTAATGTGTTTCAGGTTTTACTTTACTAAAAGAAACAGCAAGTAAATATATGTGTAGGTAGGTTTTTTTTTTTTTTTAAGAAGTAACAAGGTTCTGATAATACTGATGTGTGTTTGTAACATACTTTCAATGAGAAAATGAAATGGGACACATATATATAGAAAAATGTATATTAAATAATTTTTTAAGGCTTTTTCACTGTCAGAGAGAGACTGCAATGACTGTTGCTTGAAAGAGAAGGTTTTACGCTGTATTTTATTTTTTAAATTCAAAATGTGTGTGTCACTTTACTTTAAAAAAAATTCCACCAGAATGTTATAAGAGACAATTTTATTTATAGGTATCCTTGTATAGTGTCCTCGAGAGATTTAAAAGCAAAGCAATTCAGCAAATGCACACAGAAGAGAAAAAAAGCAATTTTTTTTTTTGACTTTTTGATTTCACACAGACCAGACAACAGACAAAAAAAGTAGTAAGTAAAAGTGAAGTAGAATGCTAAACTGCTGTAAAAAATGAAAAAAAAACTTTTGACAACAAAATGTGAGTTTTTCTTTATAATAATTTACTTATTTAAGATGTAACTTATAAAATGTAAAAGTTATAGTGATTTTTAATGTCTTAATATGCCATAGTAAACAAATGAAATAACTTAGAATACATAGAAGCTAAACTCATGCATATATGACTCTGAAAGCTTATATAGTTGTTGCATTTCAATGCATATAGGTGCTTATAATTTAATGATATATAACATTATAATGCATTTATTTTAACAAAGATAAATAAGTATGTGCATTATTATGATTTTATTTCAGAAGAAAGTGTCATGTGATACATTCTAAAGCTGCAGTGCAGATATATGAGATATAGCAGGCTTTCATCACAATGATTCATGCATAACTAGAGATCAACATTGCTTTGTAGTCTGTTCTTTTTATCTCATATACTGAGAATAATTATTTTTATTTAAATGGTAAGAACAAGTAAGAGAAAGAAGCTTGTAGTGCATGTAGTTTAAAGTTTTAAAACTACTAATAGTACTGTTATGGCAGAAAATATGAATACTCTAATGTAAATAATATTTTGAGTCATAATAGCCTTAGATAATAAATGTTATTAAATTCAAATGAACATAAACATATAATAAAAACCTATCACTACAAGTTTATATTAAACAACTAAAAGGGTATCTTTTTTTTTTCTTTTTCTCTCTCCTCTGCTCTCTCTTTCAAGATTGCTAGAATGCTTTGATGATAATGTACACATTATGTAGAATAGATATACATAACATTGTTAAGATGACTATAAAAGTTTTATATGATAATACAAAGGTATTCTCAAGAATAATGTTGGTAATGCTTCTATTTCTCAAAGATGATTTATAATGAGTCATTTATTGTATAAGTTTTAAAGTAAACAAATATGAGATATACATAATACATGTTAGTGATATTGATTATAAGTTCTATTTTAGTTTCTTATATATTATCATAAAGATTAGTTAGTGTAAATGTTATAATAACCTATTTCTTAACTTTCATATCTAACTATTACATTAATTACATAATTGATCTTTTATTTATTATACTGTAAAATAAGAAGCTGTTATATAAATTGTTTAAGTCCTGCTATAATAGATAATCAAAACAATGAGCTTAACTTTAGTTAATAAAAGTTAGTATTTAATTAATTTAGGTGGCAGCTGGGGTACTGCTGCTTAGGATAGGGAGATAACTTGAGTGGTATTTGCTACTCGAAGTTGGAGTTTTTAACTCCAGGCTGGATGCAATGTTTAATCCAAACAATATTTTCATCTGATTTTTGTTATGTGTACATAGTTTTGACATCCACATCACATTTTATAAACTCACTGTTACTACAAATAAAAGTTAAAATTTCACAAAATTTCATAAGATTTTCACTAATTGCAGCTATAATTAATATAATACCTAAAGGAGGAGACATAATAATACTTACTTTAGTAAATGCTATTCTAATTATATGTTTTATATGTTTATAAAAGTTAAATGGTAACTTTAAAAGGAATTTCTCTAAACATTAATGGATTAAATAACCCATGTAAAAGGAGAAGTTTAATGAGATATATTAATCTGCATGGAGCCAACATAATATTCCTTCAGGAAACACATCTCCTGAAAAAAGATATAGATAAATTAGTCACTAATAAATATACAATCTTGGTTAGCTCAGAACACACACAGAAAAAAAGAGGAGTGGCTATTTTATGGAACAAAAATATACCCACACCAAAAATTATTAAGTCATATAAAGATGACAAAGGAATATTCTGCCTGGTTACAATACAGATTAATGGGAAAATCTATACATTGATTAATGTATACTGGATACCAGGAATTGGCACTAATACAGTGAAATACCATCTCAATAAGATTATATCATTTTCTAAAGGAGATATTATTTTAGCAGGAGATTTTAACTGTATCCTACATGAAAAAGATACTACTACTATAGGAAAAAGGAAAATCACATCTAATGCAAAACATTTAAAGGATTTCATTAATTTATATCATTTGAATGATATTAATAATCAGACAGATTCTAAATCATTACCATATACCTTTTTTTCTAACAGACATAGAACTTATTCAAGAATAGACAGAGTCTTTATTTCTAACCAACTAGTAATTGACCTAACTAATTCTAAGATCATTTCATGCCCTATATCGGATCACAATTCAACTGTCTTTGAATTTATGGTAAATATTACTCATAATGTTCAGATCAAAAGAATACCTGCATACCTAACTCAACTAAAAGATTATAAAGATTATATACTTACAGAGGTACAACATTTTTTGGACATAAACACTACACCTGACGTCTCCATTATTTACATTTGGGATGCTCTAAAATCTTATTTATATGGACAAAGTATCAGATGGTATAATAACAAAAGGAAAACTTGGGACAGGGAATTAATAGACATACAAAACAAATTAGACTCATATAAACATAATAATAAGGAAAATATTATGGACAAAAAAGTCATTGAGGAAATAAATAAATTAAATGAGAAATACAAAGAAATTTTAAATCATAAAGTCAAAATAACATTAGAGAAATATAAATTTTTGTCTTACTCAATAAGTCCCAAATACTTACATAGACTTAAAAATAAAACGAAAAGGCTTAATAAACAAAATCACATCAAAGAAATTTTTTCTTCAAGGAAAAAGAAGAATGTTTCTAGTTTACCAGAAATATTAGATGAATTTAGAAATCACTTTCATAACATTAATCATAATAACATTAAGATGGAATCTAAAGACAGAATAAAGAACTTTATAATTACAAACATGAACAAAAAACTTAATAAACAACAAGCTGGATTAATAGATAAAAATATTTCATATACAGAGGTTATCACACAAATAAATAAACTTAAATTAAACAAAGCACCAGGTAATGATGGTATTATTCCTGAGATTTATAAAATCCATCCTAAGAGTACCTATTCATTAATACATAAGGTTTTTATTTCAGCTCAAAATAAATTGATAATTCCCCCATCTTGGCAATACACATTTATTTCACCAATCTTGAAACCCAATAAAGATCCAACTAGATGCACATCATACAGACCCATTTCACTACTTAATGTTGACTACAAAATGTTCATGAATATATTTGCTGACAGATTAAAGATAATCATTCCAAGTATAATAGATATAGATCAGACAGGCTTTATTACTAATAGAAATACTTTTGATAATATAAGGAGAACTTTAACTCTGATTGATTATGCAAACAGAAAAAAGAAAGATTTGACACTCATCAGCCTTGATATAAGTTCAGCATTTGACTCAGTAAGTTGGGACTATCTGTTTATCTTATTGAAGTGTACAAATTTCTCTAATACATTTGTGAATTTAATTGAACATTTATATAAAGGAGCGTTGGCATACATTAAAATTGGAACATATGTCTCACAAAAGATACCCATATTAAAAGGCACAAAACAAGGGTGTCCACTTTCACCATTGTTATTTACTTTAATAATGGAGCCTTGGGCTAATTTGATTAGGAACAGCAATGATATAGATGGATTTGGTATAGACGAAAATACAATATCTAAAATCCAACTTTTTGCAGATGATGTTTTAATTACATCAACAGGGGCAAATTCTTCTATGCAGTCATTATTTGATAAGATGACAGATTTCAAGAATATTTCAGGTTTGATATTTAATGAAGAAAAAACTAAAATATTACCACAGGGAAAAATGTTCTCACTAGTGATTTTCTTAAATACAAACCCAATTCAGGTCAAATAACTTATTTAGGCATAATATTAACTAAAGATATTAAATCCATTATACATCATAATTATAGTAATTGTCTTCATAATATACAAACTCATTTCAATAGCTGGAACAATATGTTTTTTACCATGGAAGAAAGACTCACAATTATTAAAATGATAATATTCCCAAAGATATTATACACAATACAATCAATAATACTCCCACCTACAAAAATAATTATTAAGAAATTAAATTCACAAATGTTAAATTTCTTATGGGCACCTAATAGACCTAGGATTGCATTAAAGAAACATACTAATAGTTGGTCCCAAGGGGGTATAGCATTTCCAGACTCTGATTTATACGCTATCTCTTCTATTATAAAAGTTATAACATTACTAATAGATCAGTCATATGTTGCAAAATGGAAGGAATATTGGGAATTAATTAGCATGCACTTCACAAAAATATCGTTAACACACAAAAATACTATTATAAACAATCCCATGTTATGGTTACTTAAAGAGTTTTGTACCTCATCTATTACACCAAAATATATAACTAGTTACCCATTAAATATTATTATTAGATATCGTAATTTTATATATACGCATCTTAAGTATAAGGAATGGAATTTTATCTTATTTCCCATAATATATACACAAGGTATTCTTTTATCATCCACCTCTGAAAGTACTCTTCTAGTCACAGAGAATAATTTAAAGTATTGGTATCAGATGCTGTCAGACAATAAAGTAAAAAAATTTAGACTTCTTAAAGCAAGAATTTGATTTGAGAGAAACATGTTGGTTGGAGATTCAGACTTTTAGACAACATCCTGCTAACAAACTTGACTTAATGTCTTTAACAGTTAAATAATCTGTTCCAATACTGATTGACTACTTGATACTAAATTTACAACAAAGGGTTTCTGATAAAGGTAAGCTCTCACACATACATAAAATTATTAGAGATGAAACCTATTATAGTTCAGATAATTACTGGAGTTATTTCAATTCCATTAATGGTGAATTACCAAAACAACAAGATAAACAATATATATTGGAATCTGCTTATAAAACTACTTCTTCTATTAATTGGAGACTTTATACCTGGAAATGTTTACATAGATCTTTCTATACACCCCTAATGATGAAAAAAATTAACAAAAAAGATAACATATGTAAGAGATGTACTGTAGAAATAAATGCTGATTGGGCACATATGTTTTACGATTGTATAAAACTGAAGGAATATTGGATGTTAATCAATAATTTTTTGCAGGCTCTTTTTACAGATAATTTCATAGTCTCTAAGTCACTTATATTATTTAACACCCCTGTTCCTAAATGTGTTAAAAAAGTTAAACTTCCTTTACTATGGTCAATTCTAGCAGTGGCTAGAAAAATAATAACCAGAAACTGGACTTCAGATACTCCTCCTTCATTTAATGAATTTAAAAATGTTATGATTGAAGTGTGTCATATGGAACTAATGACAATAAAGTCAAGAACCATTAGGAAAACATCTTACTATAATATATGGGTTACCTTACAAAACTTGTTAAAACAGTCTTAGTTTTATTAGTAAGATGTTACAGATTAATTAATTGATTTAATTTAGAGTGGATGTCTTTGTAAATACTTTAGTTGTTTTATTAAATGTTATAATTGTTTATATGTTAACTGCTTGCATAAGATTGTCATAATATTTATTTTGTATGTTAAAACTAATAAACTTGTTTTTTAAAAAAAAAAATACTGCCTCATCTGTTAAAATAGAGCGTCTTCTGCGTGGAGACATGAGTGAATGGGCGTACCTTCACTGAAGGTTGTGCGTCAGGGCTGGTAACTAGGCACATAAAAATCAACTACCAGTCATTAGCTGACCAGAGTTCCACTGTGGCGACCCCTAACCAGGAAAAGCCGAAAGACACAACAACAACTGCCTCATCTCTTAACCTGCTTATTCTAGTGAATTACCCCTTCACTATGTTTTTTCAGGCTAAACTTATGCATGCAAAGTGGAGATAGCTGTTTCTTTGCACTTCCTTTTTATAAATCTTAACTTTTAAAACATTGCTAGATCTGCACACATTCAGGTCCAGAAAATTAATGTTGTCCTTCCTATAAGTAAATGTCAACAGAAGGTAACTTGTGGATTCATTCACATGTTTACTAAAATCCAACAGTTTTTTTTTTCGGAACCCTCACAAATAAAAAATAAATCAATAAAACATCTGTACATGATGATGTTTTGCAAAAACTGATTCTACAATAACTTTTTCTCCAGTTCATCAGGACTATATTTGCATAGCTGGGGACCATAGCAGATTAGTTTACAGATTAGTTTGTCTGTCAGTATGATTCAACAACATAAACAAAGAAAATGCAAAGGGGAAGGAAAACCTCCCTCAGGCTATAGTGTATGCACTATAATTTATAATGGGATTCCCTCTCAGGCTATAGTGCATGCACTAAACTGTAAGTGGATTCCCTCGGTCAGATTTTCCTCCAGCCACATGGGTTGGCAACTGTCCATTATTTGATAAGGAGTGAAAAGATGATGAATTCCTAGGTATACAAACAGTAGTGGCACACCCTGTGATAGAAAAAAAGCATTACTTCTGCCTCTTAAAAGTACTCAGTTGTATTTATTCTGCTGCATTTATTGCTGCTTGGTAGTAGCCTGATAAAATTGTAACTGTTATTCTAAGCCTTTTAGTTTAAGTACTTGGCCTTCAGACCAGTTGTTTTACATTAAGAAGGTTTGTGGTCTGCACTGTTGTGGCAGGACATGTAGCTTACATCCTTCTAAGTTGGGAATTGCTGATTGAAGGCTCAGTGTCTGTTATTCTAAAAGTGTATTAGTTCTGGTTTAAGCACTTGGGCTTCAGGCCAGTTATTTTTCCAGTAAGAAGATTTGTGGTCTGCACTCTTGTGGGAGGAGAGGCTAGATTCTGCCCTTCTGAGCTGAGAATTTCTGGATAAAGGGTTATTGTGCCTGCTTATTTGAACTGTTTCTTTCTGAAATTGGTGTGCCTTGCTTGCTGAAACATAAACTAGATTCAGGCATGCTGAAACTAGCTTTCTTTGCATAACTTGAGCAGTAATCCAGGCCATCTTTTTTGGAGAATGTTCCCCTGCACCCTAGTGGCAGGAGTGTGCAGTTAGAACTTGTCTGATCGAAGACCGCTGGAACGGGGCTCAGATTTTAGCTTTTTCTTGGTTACTTGGTTAATTTGTTTAAATCAGTTTGCTCATTTGCTACTGTTATATTAAAAATAAAATACACTTTATGCATCGCCACTTAGCTATGATTAAACTATTCCTGGCGCCATCAAGTCTGCTGTTCAAATTTTCCCTTAGTACTAGCCAGTTTTTTAGTTTTATCACTCAAATCAGTTTCTTTGAGTTCAACACTTGTTCACAACTTGTTGTAAGCACTAAATAAGCTACAAAGCACTCAACTTTCCTCACTTGTCTAGAGGAAAACAGTTTTTAGTACTTAATAAGCACACATCCAGACATTTCTAAAGGTCAGCTCCCAGTGTTTTCTCCTGCCAACCTGATGAATCTGGGCATCTTGGGGCAATGCAGCAATTGCCTCATGTACACAGACAACCCTCTCCTCCTACCACCCAACACTAAAATCTGTGTGAGATGCACTTATATAGCCAAACTGGAAGCAAAGCTCTCTTCCCCCCAAGACTGGACTACACAGTCACGAGGAGAATTAAACACTTGCACCACACCACACTCATCACATAGTCCCTCAAAACCTACACCACCAAAACACACACGTAGCAAATCAAAACACACACCTACATTCGTGGAGGCTCTCAATAAAAATATCTTCATGCAACAGAGACCTCTAAAGCAGAAATGCAAGCAACCTCCACCCACGACACAATCCAAATGACACAGAGCCCACAAACTCAGTGTGCCACTCAACCACAGCCCATAAGGTATAACAACGTACCCAACACTCTAGACATAGGTGACTCTATAGTCAGGCACACTGATGTTCCACTTACCAGGCTAAAGGAGAAAGTTACTGTCAGCTGCCTGTCTGGTGCCAGGATTCGCCACATAACACATGCACTCAGGTCACTCCACAACAAGTACAAATAGGACTCCGTTATTGTCCACGTTCATGTGAATGGCCTGAGACGTACCTCCCTGGACTACATGAAAAGAGACATGGAGGAGCTCTCTGATCTTGTAGCACAGGCAGGTATGACCTTAGCCCTGAGTAGCATCCTGCCATCACCCAGAATGCTACCACAGTACAAGGACAAAATGACTGACTTCAACAACTGGCTAAGCTTCAATTAGCTAAGCTTCTGGTGTCATTCTAAGGGGATCCAGTATCTGTCTGTCTGGGATGACACGATCGACAGACCACGATGCTTTGCCAAAGATGGTCTGCACCTGTTGCCCTTGGGATTCCGGATACTGGCTAAGGCTCTTGCCACCCCTATAGTGCCTTTTTTAGGCAAGGTTCAAATGACAAATTCACTACCATAACAGGTACAAGCAAGCAAAATCTGAGGGTAATGCTACTCAATGCTAGAAGTCTAAACCTCAAAATGCATTCACTCGAGGTACTCCTTAAAATGGAGAACATCGACATCTGTGAAATGACACAGACCTGGTTGGAGAGCACCCCTGCATTACCAAGCTAAAATTCATGCCACACGTTTCGGCCACCTAACATGGACCAAAACACTAAAGGCGGAGGCATGTCCATATTCATTAAGGATATCCACACCTCCAGGTTAGTTGTTCAGCATAATGCATCCAAAATTATCCAAGTGCAACTAACTCTGGGCAAGACCGCAATCCAAATTGTAACTTGCTTAAGCTCCCCCACCATGCCCCAGGATTCCCACTCCTGATTTCTTGATACAATGGAAAATATTAGGGTACAACCCAACAACTTAATAATGGGGGATTTCAACTACCCCACCATTAACTGGGAAAACTACTCATGTACCAACTCTTTTGCTCAACGTTTTTTGGAATTCATAAATTCCATTGCCTTGGATCAACTTATCCACACCCCCACCATGGGGTAGTAATATCCTAGACCTGGTCATTACCAACATGGGCGACCGGTGCTCCACACCTGAGGTCAATACTTTGTTGGTCAGATCCGACCTCAAGCTAATCACCCTAAACATCCACATTCTGCCCCCATCCCATTAGGGAAACCACCATAAAAACTTTCTCCAAAGCCAACTTCACACTTCTTAAGACAGAAGTGGCAAACTTCACGACACCCATGCAGACGGACAATAGAGGTATGACTGCTGAAGCCTACACAAATGCACCTTATAAGCACTTACACAACTGCATGGATCATGCTATCCCTAACAGAACCAAGATGCTATCCTCCAAAAACAGTAAGACAATCTGGTGGTCCCCTGCCATAAACAAACTTTACAACAGAAGAAAGAAACTGTTGCAAAAAAGAGTAAAATCCCATGATTGGAGGAATTCTCTGGTCAGCCTTAGTAAGAAGCTGAGATCCCTCATAAAATCCTCCAAAGCTAGCTACGAAAACAACATCGCCACTGATTCTAAAGACAACCGCAAAAGCATTCTACAGCTATGTTAAGAATCTCAATGGCAACACTCAGATCTGTTCTGCATTACAGCACAATGGCACAAAATATACAGAACCAACTGATATTGCAAACATTCTGGCAGATAGGTTCAGTGCTAATTTTACACCCCTCACACCCCCTAAATGGCCCATCTCTATACTGGAAGAATGCAAAGTTTCTGTAATTACGGCTGCACAGGTAAAAACCACACTTTACAATGCCAAGAACACAGCATCCATGGGACCTGACAACATCCCAGGCAGCATTCTACACAAACTACAGAATGAACTGGCACTCCACCTAAGCACCATGTTCAATCATAGCCTCACCTCAGGCTTTGTGCCCACTGAATGGCGCACAATGACTGTTATCCCACTCCACAAAGGGGGAGCCACCACGGACCCTGGGAACTACAGCCCCATTAGCCTAGCAAGCCTGGTCTGCAAGGCCATGGAATGTATCATCATGGAACTTATAAACAAAGACATTGGTAATCTCCAAACTCTGGACCCCATCCAGTTCGGGTTTGCAAAAGGCAGATTATATCTCCTAAACCTGATAGACTTCTTTGAAACAGTCACCAAACCTGTAGATGACCTTAAGGTGGTTCACACAGCCTATCTAGATCCTGTCAAGGCTTTTGACACCATCCCCCACTCTGGAATTACAGATAAACTCACTAAACTAAGTATAAATCCCTATGTCACAAGATGGGTTGCCAACTGGCTCACTGACAGAACCCACGCTGTGAAAGTAGCAGACTCTAAATCTGACTTCAGACCAGTGACAAGTGGAGTACCACAGGGTTCAGTCCTGGGTCCTCTCCTGTTTGGTATCTACTTTTCCTAAGTACAGGCTAACACAGAAGGTCTTTGGCTAACGAAGTTCGTAGATGACTGTAAACTAGGAGCCATAATCGAAACTCCTAACGATGTGGACATCCTACAAAAGGGCCTCACTGAGACAGATGCCTGGTGTCAAAGCCATGGCCTTAAGCTCAATGCCAAAAAGTGCATTGTCATCCCCTTTGGTAAAAACTCTGTACCCATGAGCTACCACATAGGTGGTACTCTACTTGACACCGAAAGTGTGATAAGAGACCTTGGGATACAGGTGGACAGTAGTCTCTCCTTTGATAATCACATCACCACAGTAATCAGGAAATCCTTCTACGTGGCACACCTCATCACAAAAGGTTTCTCATCCAGGAAAAAAAGAGGTAATTGTTCCCCTCTACTCGTCACTCATTAGACCCATTATAGAGTACAATGCCCTTTTTGGTAAGTACATCACAAGACATCTACAACAACTGGAAAGGCCGCAGAAATACCTCACAAAGAGGATTACCAGCCTCAAACAGATGCCCTACACAGAACATCTCAAAAAACTCCAGCTTTCCTCCATCGCATATCGCCTACTCAGAGGCTATCTCCGCCTAACATACAAAGTTATGTCAAACCCAGAACTGTTGGACATGCTCCAGGTAAAGCAATCCCAATCCTTCCCAGCTACACGCTCTAGGGACCTCAACCTTGTCACCACAATAAACAGAACATGCTGGAGGGATAGATTCCTGTCCCAGACACTTCCCATACTCTGGAACAAACTACCTCTCCATATCAAACAAAGCTCCTCATTAGCACTCCAAGAAAAATCTTGATGACTGGATGGGAAATACGAAATTCATTCCAGGGATCACCTCTGTGGCTCTGCTCGACAGGGGCACAGGAAAATAATTTTCTTGGGTGGCAAAAGCCAGGGTACCTTTTTGGCTAGGCTTATATAGACCCTAGGGCCAATAGCCTAGTACCTACCTACAACCTATAAATGAGGCTAGGTTCCAAAAGTGAAAGGACATGATCCCATGTAATTTTACAGAACTTTTAAATCTGATACAAACTTACTATCAGAAGCCAGGAGAAAGTTTTAACTGGGCATCACTGTGTTTAGGACTCTGGAGGTAATGCAGTGCAGTTAAATGGGGAGGAAATGCATCCATACTTAAAGCAGATTATTAATGTGGTACATCAACACACCCTGAGAGATCTAAACAGTAGGGTAAAAACCAGACTAAACAGTTTTTGAAAACTGTGTGCCCATGTGAATCATGGCTGTTACAGTGCTGTAAGGCATAGATGTTTTGGAAGACAGAACCCTGGAAACTACAGTAGAACCTTCCGTGTAGCTTTGCCTTGTCAACTCACTCAAAGCTGTAGTTCACTGTAATGTTGTGAATGAACTGATATTTACATCTCCCTTTTGAAGACTGTCATGCCCCTGCACTGGCCCAGTAATCAAGGAGCCTCAATCCTCACCACAGGCAACAGTGGGGGACATACACACTGGGAGAATGACAAGTACACACACACAGTATAGTGCAATTTCCCTTGAGATGACAGAGACCACAGTCAGTCTGGGGGTGCTTTCTGCCTCTTTCTCCACATCCCCAACAAGACTCCCCACTGGCACAGCTACAGAGTTAAGTCCTTAGCCAGGGTTCGAAGCCATGTCCTCCAACACTCTGTCCAACCAGTGCTTCGTGTCCCTATCCAAATAGCCGACACACACACACACACACACACACACACACACACACACACACACACACACACGCACACAAACCCACAGGTTTAAAATTTATGATCCTTTCTGCAAAGACTATAAAGGTAGTCAAACACAAAGGGTTTCATATCCTACTGCGTAATGTTACTATTAATCCAAATGGTTGTCTGATCAATCCAGGCTATTAGAAGTGGCCTGTACAGTGTCACCAAATAGATATGCAAGTACGCTAAGAGCTTAAATATGTCTCACAAGTATCAGCCATAATTAGAAGTTATGTACCTACCATAACGTTCCATGTTAGTTGTCTTCTCTCGCCTTCTTTCTTGCTGGATGGGTTCGGAGCCGATCCTCGGCTCCGACTCGGCACTTGCTAAGCTCGAGAGTCACTTTTACCAGCTCGAGGCAGCCCCATATCCCATGATGCAAGGCGGTAATTACCCAGATCTCGTTTGGTATCTAGAGGAAAAAACTGCCTACCAAAAATCTTTCCACTAAGGAAAGAGGAACAACTAACCTAAAAGGCTGTAAAGGGAAAACAGGTAATCAAGGCCAAGAACTAACTGGTGCCCAAGGAAGAAGAATCTTCCAGAGAAAAAGGCAGATCAAGGTCTGTCCAGGCAAGGGGGACAGGAGGGAGGGACGCAAGAAAGAAGGTGAGAGAAGACAACTAACATGGAACGTTATGGTAGGTACATAACTTCTAAATGTTAAGTTGTCAATCTCGCCTTCACTCTTGCTGGATGGGACCGCGTCCCTAGCACCTCTATCCTGGGTGGCTCAATGGAACAGACTCTTGAGAACTGTGGAACCAAAGCTTGCCCTGTCCCTGGAGGCCAAATCCAATTTGTAATGAGAAACAAAGGTATGAGGAGTGGCCCAAGTGGCTGCTGCACAAATAGTATCTAAGGGTAGCCTAGCCTGAAAAGCTGTAGAAGTGGCTAGGCCTCTTGTGGAATGTGCTTTAGGTTTTGAGCTCAGTTGTTTGCCCCTAAGATGATAAATGTCAGAAATGGTGGAAGATAGCCATCTGGATAAGGTCACTTTAGAAACAGGGAGACCTTTTCTATTTTCAGCATAAGAAAGGAAGAGCTGATCAGATTTCCTAAATTGCTTCGTTCTGTCCAAGTAATATCTGAGTTGGCGGTGAACATCTAGGTAATGTAATTTTTGTTCCGCCCTGTTAGAATAATTTGGAAAAAATACAGGAAGATCAATGGATTGGTTTAAATTTGTCTTAGAAGCAACCTTGGGCAAAAAGGATGGATTGGTTCTCAAGGATACCCTGTCCTTGTGGAAGACCAAATAAGGGGGACGAACAGAGAGGGCATGAAGTTCCGACACTCTTCTAGCCGAGGTAATGGCGACAAGAAAAAGTGTCTTCCAAGAAAGAAACTTTAATGAACATGAAGCAGCCGGTTCGAAAGGGGGAAGTATCAAGGATGTCAGCACTAAATTTAGGTCCCACTGTGGTGGAGGATCCCTAACAGGGGGCTTTAGAAGGAACACTCCTTTAAGAAAAGCTTTACAAAGTTTGTGGGACATAATGTGGTCTGCAAACCCGACATGAAAGTTCGAGATTGCTGCCAACTGAACTTTGACTGTGGAAGACGAAGAACCTGAGTGAAAAATTTCCGCTAGAAAATCCAAGACTGACTGAACAGGGGCAGTAAAGGGATCTATGTTCCTAGCTTTTGCTCAAAGGGAGAAGCGTTTCCACTTGCTAGAGTAAATCCTCCTGGTAGAGGACTTAAGAGAAGCTACTATGATGTCTCTAACGGGGTTAGAGATCATAGGAAGCCTGGCTAAGGAAGGAAGTGGAGCAACCAAGCTGTGAGGTTGAGGGAAGGAACGGACCGGTGCAGTTGACCCGACTGGTGGGTCAGAAGATCTGGCGCTGGGTCCAGATGCCAAGGCTGCACCAAGAGATGGCAATGAAGGAACGGGAACCAAATTTGTCGAGGCCAGTAAGGGGCAATGAGAATCATTTTGGCTCTCAAAACGGCAGCTTTCTGGAGTACCTGTGGTATCAATGGATAGGGAGGAAAAGCATAAAGGAGTCCCTGGGGCCAATCTTGGGTAAGAGCGTCTCTGGGGGGATGGCCCGGAAGTGGGAAGAGAGAGAAGAAGTCTGGGTATTTGCTGTTTTCAGGAGTAGCAAAAAGATAGCAGCATGGGCGGCCCCACTTCTGAAAAATCTCCTCCATTATGGATTGCTTGAGAGACCACTCATGAGGCATGAGTATAGCTCTGCTCAATCTGTCCGCTATTATGTTGGTTTTCCCAGGGTATGCGTTGCTACCAGAAATCGATGAGAGGAGATCGCCCATTGCCAAAGTCTGAGAGCCTCTCGACACAAGGGATAGGACTTGGTTCCGCCCTGCTTCTTGATGTACCACACCACGGACATGTTGTCCGTGTGAACTGCAATAGTTCCTATGGGAAGAAAGTCGTTGAGGGCTTGCAATGTTAAAAGCACTGCTCTCATCTCTAGGACATTTATGTGCAGGTGGTATTCGAACGGTTGCCACGTGCCATGAACCATCCTGCCCTGATAATGCCCCCCCCCACCCGATCAGGGAGGCATCCGAAGTGACAGTGGCTACCGGGGCCGGGGGAACAAATGGTCTGCCCTGGGACTAGAGGAGAGGAAATCCACCAAGATAGATGGTTCTTGCAAGTCTGTGTCACTAGGATCTTGTGACGCATGGGAAGCTGCTGGAAGGACCATTGTGTGAACAACATCCACTGTAGGAGGCGCATGTAAAAACGGGCCAGAGGAAGAAGTGTGATAGCAGCCGCCATGAGGCCCAACACTTTCAGGACCAACCTGGCTTGTACCTTTTTGCTGGCAAGGATGATCCAAACGTGGTTTTGGATATCTAGGATTCTCTGACTTGTTAGGTTTGCTGACATCCGAGTAGTGTCTAGATTTGCGCCTATAAAGGTAATAGATTGGCAGGGCGATAAGGAGGACTTTTCGAAGTTTACCGAAATTCCCAACTGACTGCAGAGACGTAGGGTGTAGTCTCTGGCTTGGATGAGTTGATGCCTGGTGGTGGCTGAGAAGAGCCAGTCGTCGAGATACGGAAACACCTGGAATCCTTGACGTCTCAGGTGAGCCGTGACCACTGCCATGCATTTGGTGAACACTCTGGGGGCTGTAGTGAGACCAAAGGGCAGGGCTCTGAATTGAAAATGACGTGTCCCCAGCCGAAAGCGGAGAAACCTTCTGGAGCGTCTGTGGATTTTTATGTGATAGTACGCATCCTGAAGGTCTATGGAGCACATCCAGTTGTCTTTGCCCAGAAAGGGCAAAATCGATTGAAGTGTGACCATCCGAAATCTCATTTTTTTGACAGACTTGTTGAGCCTGCTGAGGTCTAATATTGGTCTCCAGTCTCCTGTCTTTTTGGGAACCAAAAAGAACCTTGAGTAGATTCTGGACTCTAAATGGTCTGTTGGAACTGGCTGGATGGCCCTTTTTTCTAGAAGCTTTGAAACCTCTAGTTTTGCAATTTCCCTTAGACCGGGTGGAACGTCTGGAAGGGAACTTTTGTGAGGGAAGGGGCTTTCCTCGAAAGGAATCTTGTAACCCTCGGATATGATCGACTGTACCCATCTGTCTTGAGAGAGGGAAAACCAGGCTTCTGGGTACAGCGATAATCTCCCCCCGACTGCCTCCAAAGGCGGACAGTCGGGCAACACCTCAGGGATGCTGGAAGGGCTTGTCAGAGAGAGGCTCTCTACTGCCCTGGTTCTGCGAACCCCCTCTGCCCCTAGGGCGGCGTCTATTGTTATTACCCCCTCTGCCTCTGGGGGTAAACTGACCACGTGCCTCCCTGAGATTTTTGGAACCACATCTTCCCCCCTTTCTGACCTTTGGGATAAGGCCTAGAAGGGGTGGAGAAACGGACTCCTACGGCAGAAAGAGTCTTGCCGTCTTGCTCACACCTGGTCAACGTGTCCTTCACCTGAGGGCCAAACAAAGTTGACCCATCAAAGGGAGAGTTTGTGAAGAACACCTTAAAAGGGTCTGCAAAATTACAGAGCCGCATGCAGGACTGACGTCTGAGAGCCACTCCTGTGCCTGCAGCTCTACTCGCCCCATCGGCTGCATAGGAAATGAGCCGCATGGAGGAGATGGTTATGGAGTTAAGGATTCCCAGCTGAGAAGCAATCTTTTCCTGAGCCCCTGCTGCTGAAGGATCCTGTACTACTTCACCTAATTCTTTAAGGATGTCCCTTTGAAGTCTGGTGAAGTGACATAAATAATTCAGCGAACGCATAGCAAAGGTCGCTGAGGAAAACATTCTCTTACCATACCTGTCCATAGTCCTAGACTCCTTGTTAGGAGGATGGACTGGTACGGAAGGATCTGCAAGTTCCTTCTTAGTGGCGGCCGCCACCACCATGGCATCAACCGGGACACCTTTAGTAAGAAACTGCTTTTCTGCGGGGGCCGTAATAAATTTTGAAGGTCTCCTGGGGACTGGTTCCACCAAATCAGGAGATGCCCAAGCCTTTTGAGCTATGACCTCCATGAGAGGGTCGAAAGGCGGAGACACCCAGGAGGTGGAGGGTCGAGATCCAAAAGCCTCCAGGTATACCGATTCATCCTCGGAGGTGTTAATGGAGGGCCAGTTCCCCCTCTGTTTCAGGAGCTCAAGGATGTCTGAAAAGGAGACATCCTCAGAGGGGGATCTTGGGGACCCCTCCGACTCATCTAAATCGGTATCCGATGTTGTAGACTCAGGGGAGTCTAAATGCTTCCTCTTGCAGGTCCTCTTACGCGGGGGTTCACCTGAAGGATCAGGAGAAACGTTGGAAGAGGAAGTTCTTCCCAATGGGGAAACACTAGAAGCCTAAGAAAGGGGGTTGAAGAGAAGGGGTATGGAGCTATGTGAATAAAGATTCACTAAAAGACTAAGAGAATAAAAATTCTAGGGAATTGGGTCTAAAATTCTTGACAAATAGTAATATATAAATCACTTACCAGGAGCTGGTAAAAAGGATGACCTCATTAGCGAAGCGGCAAATGAGATCTGGGTAATTACCGCCTTGCATCATGGGATATGGGGCTGCCTCGAGCTGGTAAAAGTGACTCTCGATCTTAGCAAGTGCCGAGTCGGAGCCGAGGATCGGTTCCGAACCCATCCAGCAAGAATGAAGGCGAGATTGACAACTTAACATATATAGGTTTAAATATATTTAATGATAAATAAAAGAACAAGACAATACTCCGTACACAGTTACTTCAGAATTCAAAATCACAGCAAATATTTAAAACATTGAAGGACATACAAAACAAACCAAAAGACTAAAAACTTGAAAACTATACGAAGAGATGCTGAGAGATGAACGAAAGATGCGGACACAATCCTTTAGCTTTAATTAAATTTTCTGATGAAGTTCAAACTAATAAATTGAACAAAAGTGCTAAAGGACTGTATCCACATCTTCTGTTCATCTCTCAGCATCTCTTCATATAGTTTTCAAACATTACAGGACAGTCGCAAATAAAGAAAGAAAACATCTAAACTAATCTTTACTATATTCCTATCTGAATCTAAAAAGAGCTACTATGCCCAAAAAACTTACTTACAGAGTAAGGCAAGTTCAGATATGATGATGAGTGGATGTTATATTACTGCTGGGTTAGCGTGGATGACATCATATTTTGTCACCTGACTTCAGTTCCCAGCCTAAAACTCCCACTTTAGCTTTTGACATCTCCTTGTGAAAATTGCATCTCTCTCATATATTTGTAGATTTTGGAAGTTATTAAACAAAAAAGAAGTTATACACTCACCATAATGTTCCATCTGAGTAGTTAAGACTTCATTTGTCAGCAACCTGTGGGTTACGGATCCAATACGGATCCGAGCCGGCAGCTTACCACGGTAAAGATCCGAGCTCCAAGCTCCTCCCCCTTACCCATACTACACTGCAACCTTCTTCCAATCCTCAGATCGAGTTTGCTGCCCAATACGTGACACACAACCTAAGACACCAAAAACCTGATCTGAACACATACACCAGGCTTGTCAAACTCAGGACATCAAGCCCAAACAGAGAAATAACCACCAAGGTCAGGGGGAAGGAGGGAGGGAAGGCTGCTGATAAATGAAGTCTAACTACTCAGATGGAACGTTATGGTGAGTACATAACTTCTTTTATCTGAAGTAGTAAACTTCATTTAATCAACCTGTGGGACAGAGTCCTCAGCTACCCGAAATCTTGAAAGGCCCTTAAAGAAGGATATTCCAGAGCACTGTGGAGCCAAAGGAAGCCCTTCCTCTAGACACCATATCTAGCTTATAATGAGTAATATAAATATGAGAGGAGGCCCAGGTAGCTGCTGAACAAATATTATCCAGGGAAACTCTAGATCAGAAAGCAGCAGAAGTAACCACAGAGCGGGCAGAGTGAGCATAAACCCCTTCTGGTTCTGGTAATCCAAGTTCTTTATATGCTTGTAAAATACAAAGCAAAATCCATTTAGTGAGAGTCACATTCGAAACTGGTTTTCCCAAACAAGGTTTAGCAAAGGAAATAAAAAGCTGATCAGATTTATGGAAGGGTTTGGATCTATGCAAATAAAAACATAATTGCCTGTGAACATCCAACAAATGAAGTTTGTATTCCTCTTTATTTTGAAAATTAGGGAAAAATACAGGCAAATTAATAGACTGATTAATGTTAGACTCTGAAGCAACTTTAGGAAGAAAAGACAGGTTAGTCCCGAGTGACACCATATCCTTACGAAAAACTAAGTATGGGGGTTTCATACATAGCGCCTGAAGCTCCGAAACACTCCTGGCTGAATAGCTACCAGGAAAGCTGTCTTCCATGACAAGAATTTCAAGTCAACTGATGCTGCAGACTTGAACGGGGGCGCAACTAAGGCCTGCAGAACCAAAGTCAAATCCCACAGAGGGGAAGGATTTTTGACAGGAGGTCTCAGAAGAAAAGTATAATAAATGTCTTGCAAATTCTGGCAGCAGCTAGAGAGTCTGAAATTTCCCCTAAGTGAAAATGGGAAATAGTTGCCAGCTGGACTTTTACTGTGGAAGAGCTGGCCCTTTGCTGGAAAATATGAGACAAAAAGTCTTAATACCAGTGGAACTGGAGAGGTAAAAGGATCCAAATTACTCTGTGAAACCCAAATGGAAAAACGTTTCCATTTACTACTGTAAACTTTTCTGGTAGAGAACTTGTGTGCCGCTACCAGAATGGATTTAACTGTGGAAGAGATACTGGGAGTCCTGGAAACTAATGGAACTGTAGCAACCAAGCTGTGAACTTGAGGCTGTCCAGGTTCGGAGGAGGAATTCTCGAGGGATGACGAATAAGATCTGGAATGGGATCCAAAATCCAGGGCGGAGATAGAAGATGAAATCGCAGGCAAGGGAACCAAACCTGACGAGGCCAGAATGGGGCTACGAGGATAACCCTGCCCCCAACAGACGAGCTTTCTGTAAGAATTTTGTCATGAGATGAAGCGAGGGATACACATAAAGAAGACCAGGTGGCCAAGCATGGACAAGACAGTCTCTGGGGGCTTCCCCTGTCAGGGGAATCAGAGCAAAAAACTCGCTGCACTTCACGTTGGGATGGCAATGCGAAGAGATCGCAGCAAGGCTGACCCCAACTGAGGAAAATCTGTTCCACCACATAAGGGTTCAGAGACTACTTGTAAGGTGAAAGGATAGTCCTGCTCAATTTGTCTGCTAAAATGTTGGACCAACCCGGGATGTGCATTGCTATTAGAAAGCGGTCAGTGGAGATCGCCCATTCCCACACTCTCATGGCCTCTCGACAAAGTGGATAGGACCTGGTTCCCCCGTTTGTTGATGTACCAGACCAGTGACATATTGTCTGACTGGATCGCAATAGTTCCCAGAGGAAGGGCCTGCAATGCTAAAAGGACCGCTCTCATCTCTAGAACACTGATATGCAGAACATTCTCACTTGGGGTCCACGTGCCTTGGACAGTCCTGCCGAGCAATGCTCCACCCCACCCCACCCTAAGCAAGAGGCTTCCGTGGTCACTGTGGCTTGGGGTGGAGGCATAACAAAGGGGCGTTCTTCTCGCAGATCCTGGGATTGAAGCCACCACATGTGAGAAGCTTTGCACACTTTGCTTAGAGGAATCAAAAAGTCTACAGACTGATGTAGTAGAGACCACTGAACTTGTAAAGTCCACTGTAACACTCTCATGCACAAGGAACCAGATTTACAGCTGCTGCCATGGACCCTAGGGCTCTCAGGACTAACTCTGCTGGGGGTGCAGGAGTCTGAAGGAGCGCCAAGACATGAAGGGCCAGGCCATTGGTTTGTCTGGGGTCAAAAATATCCTGGCCTCAAGAGAATCTATCCTTGCCCCTATGAAGTCTAGAATTTGAACAGGTTGAAGAGAAGACTTCTTGAGGTTTATCGTGATACCCAGCAGAGTCAACAACTGAAGAAGCGTTTCTGGCTAATACACGTTGATGCCTGGTGGGTGCAGTGAGAAGCCAGTTGTCCAGGTACGGAAAGACCAGCATGCCCTGAAGCCTCAGGTGGGCTGCTACAACTGCCATGACCTTGGTAAACACCCTGGCGGTTGTGGTGAGACCGAAGGTTCATTGTGGATAGGTCGAGAATCGTCCTCAAGTCCCCCGTCTTTTTGGCACCAAAAAGAACCTGGAATAGATGCCTGATCCGGACTGGTCTGGGGGCACTAGCTGGATTGCTCTGTTTTCTAGCAACTTTCTTATTTCCAAAGCTGCTGCCTCCCTTTGAGCGGGTGGGACGTCTGGGAGGCGTCTTGTGTATAGGGGACTGTTTATGAAGGGGAGACCCAAAATACTCCTTCATGAGGTCACACTGGAGTCTAATTACGTGGGCCATGTAATTCAGCAACCTTATAGCAAAGGTAGTTGAAGCAAACGTCCACTTTCCAAGACAATCCATCTCCCTAGTCTCCTTGTCCGGGGGATGGACCAAGGAAATTTCCTGGGCCAGTTTCTTTTTGGTGGCCGCCGCCACCACCATGGCATTAACTAGGGAACCATTACTCCAAGGGGGCTTGTCCACATGAGGGCTCAATACTTTGTCTGGCCATTTGGGTATTGGCTCTACAGTGTCCCGTTCCTTACAGGCTCTGGTAGTAATGAGGTCCACCAGAGGGTCAGCCAGGGGGACACCCAAGAGGGAGAGGGGCCTGCGAATGCCTCCAGAAATACCGACTCATCTGAGGAAGGTTTTTGGGCAGACCAACCCCCCCACCCCCCGACGAAGAATTTCCATTAAGTCGCTGAAGGCGAAGTCTTTGGGGTGGGGGGATCTGGAGGAACCTTCCCCTTCCTCCAAGTTGATATCCTCAGTGAGGGACTTGGGGTGGTCCATGTCCCTTTTGCATTAGCATTTGTGAGGGGTCTCCTCGGGGGTACTCTCCAGGGAGGGCTCGCAAACCATCTCATATTCCTCAAGTGGAACTGTCTGGGGCGTATCGGACACAGGCTGTCCCTGGGACGACTGGATGATGGAAGATAAACTCAGTTGCAAGGGAGCAGGGGCGGACTCCAAGGAAAGAGTGAGGGAGCTCGATCCTCCAGAGAGAACCCTATCCACAACGTTGAAAGCCGAAGGGAAACCGGCTTCCCGTGTGGGTAGCCATGCCCCTTGGATCTGAAGAGGGGATCAGAGTAAAGGCCGGAACAGCCGGACCCAAGGAGATGGCATGCCCCGATCACAACTGGGCCGACGTCACACTCATCACCTCAGATCCGATGCCCAGATCTCTGCTCCGAAAGCTCGGATCCAACAGTGGATCAGACAGGCTCAAGGCCATGGCGCCGTTGAGGTTGGAGGAACCATCGGCGCCGACCCCTTGAGTCCGGGGTTCCTCGGATCCATGGAGTCCGAAACCTGATGGTGGATCTGAGAAGAAACTATCGGGGCAAATGTCAGAGCCGAACTCCCCGCTCCGGCGGTGGGGTGGTGGGGGCAGCAACACTCCCATCTGCAATTGAGTTTACAAGAACCTCCACATCATCTGGTCCGTATCAGCTTCAGACAGGCTCCTTGTGGATCTCGAGGACGCCACCAAGACCGGCCGGGAGGGCTGATGCGAGAATGATTTCTAAGTGGGCAGAGCCTCCTCCTCCTCCAGCTCTGGGGAGAATTGTGGAGAATGGAGCCAAGGGGAAGACAGCCTAGCAATTTTTTCTGATGTAGAGATGATGGATCCGAGTTTGCTTGCCTCTTGTGACCCCTCTCCCTGTCTCTCTTTCTCTTTTTCTCTGTGTTTGTCCTTCCTGGCCTCTCTCTCTCTCCCTGTTTAGAGGTGGGAGTGGGAGTCCTGGACAGGGGAGGAGGGCTGGAAGACTGAACAGTCACAGCCATGACTGATGAAGATGCTGCAGAAGAGGTAGTTGACTCTGGTGGGTAAAAGACCCGCCAGAATCAGCTTGGTCCTGCGATCCCGCAGGGCCCGGGGGTTAAAAGCTGCACAAATTTTGCAGCCCGATGTTTGGTGGAGAACCCCTAAACAAACTTCGCACAGAGTGTGACCATCGGCCGGCGAAAGCTTATGGCCACACTCTGTGCACTTAGAAAATGTCGGCTTCTGACCTTCCCACATATCTTAACTTAGACTATGCTAAGTAGTCAAGCACACACATGCACACTAAGGGTGGGAAGGGGAGGCCTACACAGATTTTTTTTTTTTTTTTTATTTATTTATCATTTGTTGACCGGGAAAGTCTGACTAGGTTCCACAGAGCCTATTTTCAGCAGAGGCCCGGGGAGAAAAGCTCCAGATACATGTCTTTGGAATGTGGGAGGATACCGGAGGAAACCCACGCAAACACAGGGAGAACATGCAAACTCCACACAGAAGGCACCCCAGCCGAGAATCGAACCGGAGAACCTCTTGCTGTGAGGTGACAATGTTAACCACTGCACCACTGTGCCGCAACACTACACTATATATATATATATATATATATATATATATATATATATATATATATATATATATATATTTATTTATTTATTTTTTTTTTTACGCAAAACCCGAGGTAAAGAAAGGACAGAGTTAAATATTTTAACACTCTAATGAAAACACACACAGACCAAAAAGTTAGTTGAAAAACCTAAACAACCTGCCTGGAGTTCACAAATCCCATGCTGGCGAAGCAGTGGCAAATGAGATTTGAAGATTGGAAGGAGGTTGCAGTGTAGTATGGGCAAGGGGGAGGAGCTTGGAGCTCGGATCTTTAGCTTGGTAAGCTGCCAGCTCGGATCCGTATCGGATCCGTAACCCATAGGTTGATGACCAAATGAAGTTAACTACTTCAGATACACTTTTACATTTTAAACCTAGTAATTACTTCTCTTTCAAGACAATACAAAAAACTTTTAGTTCTAGACACTGTGTCTGCTTCTGCAATGAAACAGAGAACATCTCTGGTTTATGGCCCACCTATAAAATAACAACGTGAACCATTCTTAAAGTTTTGCAAGTTAATCTTCTATGTGGCAGTAGGGTACACTGTGAATATACCTTTGAAGCTCAGTATTGTACAAACCCTGTTCAACACATACATATAGTTCTAATACATATAATTATTTACAACATTCCAGTCAGCTGTGCTGACTGTATTTGCTTTTGTCACACTTCTATATAAATCATTTCAATATTCACAAATGACATAAAATTATTCACAAAATTCCAGATAGCTGGGTTGGCAGTGTGACAAAGACAATCATAAACACTGAAAAATATCAGCTTCCTGGAGGAAATTCTGAAACAGAGACAATGCAAAAACTGTTGCAGGTGGGCAAAACTAAACTTGCTTTGAGTCTGTACAAATGTTCTACGCCACTGAAAAAGACTGATCAGTCATGACATAACTCAGTTACGGAAGACTGAATGTCACCCTACTACTCAGTTGCTTTTCCAGATATCAACACTATTGTGGAAAAAATAACTTTCAGTTGTTTAACTACATCATTTGAGCTTGAACTTGACAAATGCCTTTTTCAACATTCTGAGATCTGAGGTGAGTAAAGTTGCATTTGCATTCACTTGAGATGGCAGACAATGTATTTTCAAAAACAAATATGTATAACTTTTTATTTACTGTTTCATAACTTTTAGAAAGTATGAATTGTGTTTTTATAAATGGTCGAGATGTGTGTGTAGCTCTTGGAATGGGTTATTTAAACTAGCACTCACTAGTTTTGAAACTTAGTTCTGATGAAGTCCTGGATATTGACAGGTCAAAAACACTTCACACAAAAGTTATTATTAAATTGGAATTTACAATTTTTGGACCCATCGTGGTTTTTCCTTGTCAGTAGTCCTAGCAGGAATTCATTGTTTGTTGTTTTTGGTCAACTTCGAATGCTTCTTTTTGGGTTTTCTGAATACTGCCTTAAAGGTATCTGCTGTTTCATAATCTCCCCACTAGTAATATGGTTAAACTGCAACTCAAAAATTGGCTGTATTTCATTATATTAATGACATCATGTCTACAAGTAAACAATCTGATGTGGACATTGATTTACAGACTAATTTCTACTGCAGAGCACAAAATAACTAATTCTAATTGATTTCTAAGAATAATGCGATGTAAAGGACAGCTACAAATATGAATAATCATGCCTACTTGCTAAAAGTTTGTGAAAGAATACCAAAGATATCTTCTAAATCCTGGAAGACTACTGCTGCATTCTACACAAGTTCATCAGATTTATAAGCTGCCACAGCTCTATAAAATGCCTCCTGCAGACATTATTTTAATTGAAAGAAGACACCATAGATCGCTTTGCTTTTAAATGTTTTATATGTTTTGGGCAATAAATCAGCTGTACATAATGGACTGGGACATATGGTATGCCACAGACAACATATCCAATATGGACAGAGACGTGGTAAGACAAACCAAAACTTAGAAAACAGTGAAAAGTGCTACAGTAATTCAATGCATAAAATTATGGTCAAAATAACAAATATTAACATAAATGTTAATACATATTGTAAAACTAAGTATGTAAGACTTATTAGCCACTGCAATGAGGGTTGCAAAAGTATAATGAGTTAAACTCTGTAGACTAAAATGCCTTATAGAATAAGACAAAATGTATTATATACAATTTAAATTCAACATTTCAATTGTTACCCGATTATGATACAAAAATCCAGACTTTCAGCAACTTACTCAAGGAAAAACTGTGTGGCAGCTAGCGATGAAGATTGAGAGATATGCATTAAACTGTGATCACAAGATTCAGAAAAAAACATCATTTCCCACAAGTAAAATAATGCTAATATCACTGAATCACTTCTAAACTGTTGCATGTTCTTATGTTTTGTCTTGCTGACTGTGTTACAGTATAGTTTTAAAAAAAAAGCAATTGTTTTAAAGCAGTTTTCTTTGGCTTGTTGCCCAAAATTAGTTAATAGAAACAGGGTCAGATATGTATGACCCATGCATTCTGTCCTAGTTTGTAAGTTTGTTTCCCTCATGGCTGGCCATTAAACAGTAAAGACTCAAGTATAAATCTGCATTAGATAATTCAGCTTGTTAGCCTCTTATATGATATTTGTGAGCATGTTTTCAATAATCATGCATTAAATTAGAATTTTAAGTATAAAATGCAAGACAAACACTTCTGTGACCCTTTCAACCCATTGTCTGTGTGCTTAAAAAGGGGACAGCCATGCTTTGTAGAGACATGTTTTAGACAATGTTTACAGAATTGGGAAGCTAGGGAACAAAAACAAACTGAAAAACTAACGTGTTAGTTCAGATGTTCAAGATAAGTCATGAAATAAATTGCACTTTTAGTTACGGTCAAGTTGACAGTCACAAAATTCCAGACAGTACTGGCTCAAACTGTCATTATGTATCAGCAGATATGACTTTTCTATAAAAATCATGACAAATGCTTAGTTAACAGACCCTCCTGATTTACTTTCTGAACTGTCTACTTGATATCAGGACTTGAGTTTGATAACCAGTGCCTAAATTTATTAATCAGCACATCAGGATTCAAGTTGCAACAGCCGTGGTGGTGCAGTGGTTAGCGTTGTCGCCTCACAGCAAGAGGTTCTCCTGTTCGATTCTCAGCTGGAGCACCTCCTGTGTGGAGTCTGCATGTCCTCTCCACGGTCGAGTGATGTTAAAGACATGCAGGTAGGTGCGTGCGTGAATGGGCGTGCTGTCTTTGAAGATTAGGCGTTGGGAAGGCAACTCGACACCGTAAAAATCTACTGCCAATCATTAGCGGACGGGAGTTCTGCTGTGGCGACCCCTAACCAGGAAAGGTCAAAAGACTTATACCAGGATTCAAGTTGCCAGTCTGAACCTCATTTGATTTGATTTAATTTACTGGATTGTTTGATACAGAAACCACCTTGTCCAAGAAGGTGCAACTATACATACATGAAAGAGGGTCCCTTGTACAGTTTGTAAGATAACTAAGCTGATAATTTTAGTAAGAAGCTGATTTTGCATTTTGTTAAAGTTTTTTTTTTTAATGAAACTGCTTTTAGCTGCAACTCAGTGTTGTCTTTTTCCCTATTTGTACCGTTGTTTACTACTTAACTGCAGTACCAAAATAAGAACCAAACACAACAGTCTGTAATGAAAGACTGACTTTGAGATAGACGAGAAAAGGGGAGACCTGCATTTGCTTGTATCTGTAGTCTCCATCAGTACATTTTTTTAAAATAAGCTTAAGACTAGAATATGAACTTCCAAAGGATGCACATGTTGAGCCACATGATTTTTAGAAACTACTAAATCCTTGTCATGTGCAGACAGGTGAGAGGAGTCATGAGAAAGTACATAGATGTCTGAATGATCACTGTTGCAGTAGCCTGAGATATATGGGTTATATCCTCCAACAGCTGTCCAGCTTCCATAAATTCAGGGCAACTTCCAAGCATTCAAATTTGCCAGAAAGTTCAAGCTCAGTTGACTAAAAAGACAAGTTGGGGCGCCAAGCCCTTCAGACATCTCTTGCCAGCAAAGAGGGAGGCTGAGCTCTGAAAGAACAATGCTAGGAACAAAAAATAAATGTCCACAGCCTAGAACAAACATGCCATAAGAGTGAGGGGGAAGGAGGGCGGGAGCAACAACTGCAACAGTGAACCTGAAAACACCTGCTGTTGCTGTAAGTTTAAAGAACTGTACTATGTTCATCATATTCAACACTGCAGCAGAATCCTGAGCTATATAGGTTGATTATCCTAGATTTGTACATTTTGGAGGTGGAAAAGGAAAGGGAAAGGTCCAAGAGCCCCTGATTGGTCTTAGTAAAGCCTGATCTGGACCTAGACAAGGAATCATTCTTGTAGTGATTTGTAAAAGTATGTACAGAGGACCAAGCAGCAGCTTCTAGAGTACTTCTATTATCCAACCCTTTCCAAAAAGCCATAGAAGCAGCCAAGGTCCTTGGAGAGTGGGCCTTGATGAGATTTTTCATTACAAGTATAACTAAAGGTAATAGCCTTAGACAACCATCTGGAAATAGTCTGGCACAGGTTCTCCCTGCTTCTTACTTTTTTGCACTTTAAGTTTCCAATTGTTGCAAATTGTATCTCTAGGCTACACACTCAAGTGCGCTAGCCGAGTTATAGCATTTAAAGCATTTATTGACTGTTTTTCTTCTCTGTTTCTGAAAAAAAAAAAAAATATATATATATATATATATATATATATATATATATATATATATATATCTTGTTTCCCGTCTTACTGAACTAGAATAGTCCAGTATCAGAGTTTGCTGATCTCTGGGCTTTGTCTTGGTTCCTGTAACTGTTCCATATCCTTACTTGGAAGAAAGGAAGCTTCTTTGTTTACCAGTGGGAGTGGGAAGCACTGAGCAGCCTATTTGTCCATTTTGGAGTGGTATCAGCCAGAAACTAGTAGTCCATTAGCCATTTTGGGTCAATTCCCAGCTCTTTTCAACCCCCTGCTATAAAGCACGCTAAAGCGCGCCTTTTTAGCTTGATATTAACTCAGCACAGCTCCTCGTGGTGTCCTGCAGAGTGATTCAAGCAGCAGAGAGCAAAAGAGTGACTTTTTCTTGATATAAGTATAATTTTTGTGGCTTTTCTACTGTTTACTATCTAGCGACTGCATTTTCACCTGTTTGCTACTGCATTTAAACTGATTTATTGTGTCTAAACTGTTTTTGCACTTTAAGTTTCCATTTGTTGCAAATTGTATCTGTAGGCTACACACTCAAGTGTGCTAGCCGATTTATAGCATTTAAAGCATTTATTGACTGTTTTTCTTCTCTGTTTCTGAAAAAAAAAAAAATATATCTCGTTTCCCGCCTTACTGAACTAGAATAGTCCAGTATCAGAGTTTGCTGATCTCTGGGATTTGTCTTGGTCCTGTAACTGTTCCATATCCTTATTTGGAAGAAAGGAAGCTTCTTTGTTTACCAGTGGGAGTGGGAAGCACTGAGCAGCCTATTTGTCCATTTTGGAGTGGTATCAGCCAGAAACTAGTAGTCCATTGGCCATTTTGGGTCAATTCCCAGCTCTTTTCAACCCCCTGCTATAAAGCACGCTAAAGCACTCTTTAGCGCGATTTAGCGCAGAGTTGCCACAGGAGCACACAAGAGCAGCGGCGGTTAATTGGGGTTAAACTATTCAGGCTACCTAAAGTCAACTCTTCATTTTTTCCCTTAGAACAGCTCTTCTTGAACTCTACTTCTAACCAGAACAGCCTATTCTCTATCTGAAAGATCCAGATCTACTTGATTCCTAAGGAGACTATTCTCTAGCTAGGCAGCTTGCACTTGCTCCTAAAGTACTTTCTACTCTGATATAGCACTTTTTTATTATACATAGTACCCCACCAGCCTAAAACCCCTCTTTCAATCACCCACATCCCCCGGAGTCTTTTCAAACTCAATTAACAGAAAGTTCTTTGTCCTCTCCTTCTAGCATGTCGAGGGGTCAGTTGCTAGCGTCCTCTCCTGCCCAGCTGGTGAATCTGGGAATATTGAGGCAATGTTACAATTGCCTCATGTACACAGACAACCCTCTCCTTCTCCCACAAAACACAAATACATGCGAGAGATGCAACTATATAGCCAAACTGGAGGCTGAGCTCTCTCAACATAAGACTGGCAAGACCAGACAGGAGGAGAAGGAAACCACACACACCACAAACCCAGTCTCACATAGTACTATCACAACTTCAAATCATACACATAAACACACAAAGACATACTCGGAGGCTCTGATCAAAAATCTACCAAAACAGCAGAGGCCACCAAAGCAGACACCCAAACAACTGCCACCTCATGACACAACACATGCAACACATAGACCACAAAGTCAGTGTGCCAAACAGTCACAGCCATTAAGGCCAAACACAATGCCAGACGCACTTGTCATAGGTAACTCCATAGTCAGACACACTGACATCCCACTCACCAGATTGAGTAAGGAGAAGGTCACAGTAAGCTGCCTGTCGGGCGCTAGAATCCGCCACATAACGCAAGCACTCAGGTCACTCAACAGCAAGTACAAGTATGACTCAGTCATTGTCCATGCTGGTGTGAATGACCTGAGACGTACCTCCCTGGACTACATGAAAAGAGACATAGAGGAGCTCTCTGATTATGTAGCCCAGGCAGGTATGACCCTGACCCTGAGCAGTATCTTAACTTCACCAAGAATGATGCCACAATACAGAGACAAGATGATCAGCTTTAATAATTGGCTTAATCTCTGGTGTCATTCAAAGGGGATCCAATGTCTGTCTGCCTGGGATGACATGCTGGACAAGCCACGCTGCTTCGCAAGGGACGGCTTGCACCTGTCACCCCTGGGCTTCCGGATATTGGCAAAGGCTCTTGCCACCCTCATAGTGCCTTTTTTAGGCAAGGCTCAAATTCTAAACCTACCACCCTAGAACACAAAAAAGAAAATAAACTAAGGGTAATGCTGCTCAATGCCAGAAGTCTAAACCTCAAGATGCACGCACTCGAAGCCCTTCTCAGTATGGAGAACATCAATGTCTGTGCTGTGACTGAAACCTGGTTCAAGGCTCCTGAGAGCACCCCGGCACTATCAGATTTTACCTCATATCATGCGTTCCGGCCCCAAAATCTGGACCACACCAAGAAAGGAGGGGAGGGGTATCCATATTCATCAAGGATACCCACACCTCCAGGTTGGTGGCAAAGTACGAAGCATCTGAGACCATCCAGGTGCAGGTAACCAAAGGAAAGACTGCTCTGCAATTTGTAGCATGTTACAGGCCACCCTCTCAAATGCAGGAACATCACACAGCTTTCCTGAAAACACTCGAGGGGATAAATGTATCTCCAAACACCATCATATTAGGTGATTTCAACTACCGGAATATAGACTGGGATCATTACTCAAGCCCCAACACTCTAGCCCAAAGGTTCCTGGAGTTCATAAACTCAAATGCCATGGAACAACTAGTCACCATCCCCACAAGAGGAGAAAACATACTAGATCTCATCATCACGAACATGGGGACACAATGTTCAGCTCCAGAGGTGTACCCCTCATTGGTGAGATCAGATCATAAACTAATCTCACTAGAAGTCCACATCCCGCCCCCACCCCAGATAAAAAAGACCACAGTGAAGAACTTCTCAAAAGCCAACTTCACACTTCTTAAGACTGGTGTGGTTTCCTTCAAGGCCCCCGAGCCAGCGAAAACCATTACCCAAACAGCTGAATCACTTACAAATGCTTTCTATCAGCACCTCCAGGACTGCATGGATCAGGCAATCCCAAACAAAACAAAGACTCTTTGCACCAAAGGCAAGCGCCCAGTCTGGTGGACCCCAGCCATTAACAAGCTCTACAATAAAAGGAGAAAGCTACTACAAGATAGAGCAAAATCCTTAAAAGGAAAGACACCCTTGATCAATATAAGTAAAAAACTACGATCGCTCATAAAATCATCCAAGGCAAATTTTGAAAGAAAAGTCACTAAGGACTCAAAAGACAATCATAAGGCCTTTTTTAGCTATGTTAGAAACCTGGGAGAAAACTCCCAGATATGCTCAGAATTAGATCAAAATGATATAAAAATCACTGAACCAACAGACATTGCCAACATACTGGCTGACAGGTTCAGTGCAAATTTCTCCCCCCCTCCCCCCCAAAAGGAGAGATATCTATGCCAGCAGATTGTAGCCTCCCACACATCTCAAATGCTCAGGTGAAAACTGCTCTCTCCAAGGCAAAAAACACAGCATCTATGGGACCAGATGGTGTCCCCGGTTGTGTGCTCCACGAACTCAATGAGGAATTAAACCCGCTGTTAGGGCAGCTGTTTAATCTTAACCTCACCTCAGGATACGTACCCAAGGAGTGGCGTACGGCAACTGTGGTCCCACTTCACAAAAGCGGTGCCTCCACTGACCCTGGTAATTACCGTCCCATCAGCTTGGCAAGCCTAGTCTGCAAAGCTATGGAGAGGATCATAATGGAACTCATAAATAAAGACATAGGGGACTTACAGACATTGGATCCAACCCAGTTTGGCTTTGTCAAGGGCAGATCATGCCTTTTGAACTTGGTTGATTTTTTTGAAACAGTCACCAAGGCCATTGATGAGGGCAAGGCAGTCCCCACAGCCTACCTTGACCTTGCAAAAGCTTTCAACACAATAACCCACTCGGGTATCATAGAAAAACTCACCAACTTAAATGTAAACCCATACGTCACAAGATGGGTTGCAAACTGGCTAAGTGACAGAACCCACAGGGTCAGAGTGGCTGGCGCCATGTCAGACTCCAAGCCGGTCACAAGTGGTGTCCCACAGGGCTCAGTCCTAGGCCCCCTCTTGTTCAGCATCTACGTTTCAGAAATACAGGCAAACACAGGAGGATTATGGCTGACTAAGTTTGCAGATGACTGCAAACTGGGCGCCATAGTTGAAAACACATCAGACACAGATATCCTCCAGAAGGGTCTCATAGAAACGGATAACTGGTGCCAGAGCCATGGCCTAAAGTTAAACACCAAAAAATGCATAGTCATACCCTTCGGGAAAAACAAGGTTACCCCTAGCTACCATATAGGTGGCAATCCACTAAGCACAGAAGAGGTTATCAGGGATCAGGGGACCCAGGTTGACAGTAACCTTTCATTTGACACCCACGTTGCCAAGGTAGTTAGGAAAACCTTCTACATTGCCCACCTGATCATGAAGGGATTCACATCTAGATCAAGGGAGGTCATTGTTCCCCTGTACTCATCACTCATCAGACCAATGATTGAGTACAATGCCCCATTCGGAATGTATCTTACCCGACACCTGAAGCAATTGGAAAGGCCCCAAAAGTTCCTCACCAAAAGGATAAAGGGTCTCAAAAATATGTCTTATGCTGCCCGACTGATGGAACTCCAGCTCTATTCGGTCGCATACCGTCTGCTCAGAGGTGACCTGTGCCTAACATACAAGGCCATGTCAAACCCGGAATTGATGGACATGCTCCACCTCAAAAAATCTAAATCCACAAGAAATACAAGAGGAAGAGACTTAAACCTCAACACAGTTATAAATAGGACGTGCTGGAGGGACAGATTCATCACCCAGAGACTCCCTATGCTGTGGAACAAAATCCTGGTACATGTGAGGCAGAGCACCTCGCTGGCCCTGTTCAAGAGAAATCTTGACCAATGGATGGGAGATCGCAGGTTTACCCTGGGGATCACCTCAGTGTCACTGCTGGACAGAGGCACGGTAAACTAATGGGCACAGTACCTTTCAAACTTAAGGGGTGGTGAAAGCCACAAAACTTTGGGCTAGGCTTATAAATGCCCTAGGGCAGATAGCCTAGTATGAACCTATGAACAACAAATAAAAAATTTACACGAAAATCTGAAAGATTTAATTCTGTCAAGATAGTACTAGAGTTGCTTGTGGACATCCAAGGTTTTGAGTATCTTTTATCACTAATCTTTAGGTTTAGGAAAGAAAACAAGAAGTTATGTACTCACCATAACGTTCAATGTATGTAGTCCATCTCGCCTCACATTCTTACCCATGGGTTCAGAGCCAAATCTCAGCTCCAACTCGGCCATACTCTAGCTCGAAGTCTTTCAATTGGATGGGCTAAGAAGGTATCCCATGCTGCACTGCTCCCTTTCCCCAAATCTTGTTTGCTGTGAGCTAATCATTCACTCCTCCACATACAACAGCATATAGAGAAGGAAGAACATACTAACCAGAAAATAATTTGAAACCATACCTAACCCCTAGGTCCTCCAGGATGGGGGAAGGAGGGGGGTAAGTAAGAATGGGAGGCGAGATGGATTACATACATTGAACTTTATGGTGAGTACACAACTTCTTGATGTTATGTAGTCCAATCTCACCTACATTCTTACCCGTGGGACAGTGTACCCAGCACCTGAATCTTGGGAGGCTCAGTGGAAAATACTTCTGAGCATTGTGGAACCAAAGGAAGACCTGCCTCTGGACACCAAATCTAACTGTTAGTGAGTAACAAAGGTGTGAGGAGATGCCCATGTAGACGCAGCACACATATCATCCATAGACAACCTGGCCTGAAAGGCTGTAGATGTAGACACAGATTGGGTAGAATAAGCCTTCACTCAAAATGGTAAATCCCTGCCACCTGAAGCATAAATGAATGAAATACAACTGGAAATCCGTCTAGACAAGGTGACTTTGGAAACAGGAGACCCAATCCTGTTTTCTGAAAATGAGACAAACAACTGATCCGATTTTCTGAGATCCTTCATTCTATGTAAATAGAATCATAATTGTCTGTGCACATCCAGCTGATGAAATCTAAATTTTGCCTTGTTTGAGAACTCTGGAAAGAATACAGGTAGTTCAATGGATTGGTTTAGATTACTAACAGAAGCCACTTTTGGTAGAAAGGAAGGGTTTGGTCTGAGAGAAACCCTGTCCTTATGAAAAATCAAGTAAGGTGGTCTAACTGATAAGGCTTGAAGCTCTGAGACACGTCTGGCTGAAGTGATGGCTACTAAAAAGATTGTCTTCCAAGTCAAATATTTTAAATCACAAGTGGCTGCAGGCTCAAAGGGGGGCGAAGTGAGACATTGTAGAACAAAATTTAAGTCCCAAGGCATAACTGGTTCAAAAACTGGAGGACGAAGCAACATAGTGCCCCTCAGGATTCACCCCAGGGATCACGTCAGTCGCCCTACTAGACAGGGGTCCAGGGAAGTAAATAGTGTGGGAAGAAATAGCCAGGGAATTGTTATGGCTAGGCTTGTATAGGCCCTAGGGCTGATAGCCTAGTACCAACCTATGAGCCTATGAAGCCTTACAAAGTCTATGTGCCATGAGACTAGGCTCATCAGCGACATGAAAAGTGGAAATAGCTGCCAACTGGACCTTAATAGTTGGGGCCGCTGATCCTTGGTTGAAAAGCATGGAGAGGAACTCCAGGACTGACAAAATTGGAGCTGTATAAGGATCAATTTGTCTTGCATGGGCCCAAATGGAAAATCTCTTCCATTTGCTGGAATAGATTTTTCTGGTGGAAGGCTTATGGGAGGAAGATAGAATATGAACCACTTCCAGCGAAAAATGATGAAGCCTGGCTAATGATGGAAGTGGAGGAGCCAGGCTGTCAACAGGAGGGTCTGAAGAGAGGGATGGAGCTGCCCTGACATTATGAGTCAGCAAATCTGGTTGAGGGTCCAGAATCCAGGGGGCGTCCACTAGGTAAGGATGGAGAAAAGGGAACCAAATTTGACAAGGCCAGTGTGGAGCAATCGGAATAATTTTGCTTCCCAAAGATTGCACTTTCTGAATAACCTTTGTCAGCAGAGGAACAGGAGGGAAGGCATACAGTAGACCGGAGGGCCAATCGTGAACTAGAGGATCCCTGGGTGACTCTCCCTGAGGGGGGATAAGGGTGAAGTAGCTGCTGCATTTGGTATTGAGGGGGCTGGCAAATAGGTCGCAGCAAGGCTGACTCCAACTGTGGAAAAGCTGCTCCGTAACCTGATTGTTCAGGGACCACTCGTGAGGCATCAGAATAGCTCTGCTCAACCTGTCGGAAATCACATTGGACTTCCCCGGAATGTGCGTTGCTACAAGAGAACGTTGGGAAGCCACTGCCCATTGCCACACTCGCATGGCCTTTCTGCAAAGGGGGTACGACTTGGTTCCTCCCTGTTTGTTTGGATACCATCCCACCGACATATTGTCTGTGTGGATCGCAATTGTCCCGAAAGGAAGAAAGCTCTGAAGTGCTTGCAATGCTAGTAGCACTGCTCTAATCTCCAGGACATTGATATGCAGATGCATTTTGTGTTCCTGCCATGTGCCTTGGACTGTCCTGCCTAGACAATGCCCCCCACCCTATCTGGGAGGTGTCCATGGTCACTGTGGCAACCGGAGGGGATGGAACAAAGGGTTTTCCCGCATCGAGGTTGCTGGTGTGAAGCCACTAGTGCAGATCCTGG
>NC_056728.1:833680797-833682057 GCF_019279795.1 Protopterus annectens | reverse complement strand
GGAGATGGGTCAGAAGTTGTTGGGTATGATGAATCGCTGACAATAGTTGATGATTGGTTGGGGTGGTAAGGAGCCTATCATCCAGATATGGAAACAACTGGAATCCATGCAGTCTCAAGTGAGCTGTCACCACTGCCTTGCATTTGGTAAACACTCTGGGGACTGTAGAGAGGCCACAGGGCAGTGCTCAAAATTGGTAAAGATTGGCTCCCACCCGGAAGCAGAGAAATCTTCTGGACCTTTTTTTCACTTTTATGTGGTAATACACATCCTGAAGATCTAAAGAGCACATCCAATCATCTTTTCAGAAAAAGAGGAGTACAGACTGCACCGTGACCATCCGGAACTTTACTTGCTTGACAAATTTGTTTAGGATGCTTTGGTCCAGAATTGGCCTCCAGTCCCCTGCTTGTTTTGGCACTAAAGAGTCTTGAGTAAAACCTGGATTCTATCTGGTCTGGGGGAACTGCATGAATGACCCTTTTGAAGCAGCTTTTGAATTTCTGACTTTCGGGTTTTCCCAGTTAGGGGTCGCCACAGCGGAACTCCAATGATTGGCAGTGGACTTTTACAGTGCCGAGTTGCCAGCCTGATGCCCAACCTTCAAAGAAGGCATGCCCACTCATGCTCACACCTACCTGCATGTCTTTAATGTCACTATAGCTACAAATTCCACTGGGTGGAACGTCGAGAATACGCCTTAACGACCTTGGCATCAAGTTGAAGGGAATGTGATATCCTCTGGTTATTACTGTCTGCACCCAAGAATCTGTAGATATTTCCTACCAGGCAAAGTAGTGCAGAGAGAGACAACCCCCGACTGTTTCCAGAGGCAAGCAATTGGGCCACTCCTCAGGAGCACTGATAGCACTGCCAAGACAACGAATCCCTGGTTATGTGTACCCCCTCACCCTCTGAAGGGGTGTCTTCTGTTTGTATTACCCCCCTCTGCCCTGAGGGGAAATCTGGCATGTGTATCACGGAAAGGCCCTTGGGGTTTTTTGTACCACATTTTCCCACTCCTCTGGTTCCTGGAATAGGGTCTCTGAGGAGTGGAAAAACGGACACCCACAGCAGACAAGGTCTTACCATCCTCACACCTGCATAACGTACCCTTAACCTTACGACCAAAAAGAGATGTGATGTGGCCTCTATAGGGGCATTAAGGAAGGAAGACTTGTAAGGGTCTGCAAAATTACATAACTGTATCCAAGCATAGCGTCTAGCCACAACACCAGCAACTGCTACTCTCACCGCCCC
>NC_056728.1:833628297-833675797 GCF_019279795.1 Protopterus annectens | reverse complement strand
TTAAGTGGGCTGTACTACTGACCCTGTCCAGCTATGACTTGGGTTTATAAAGCAATAAAACAATACAAATAATGGGAGAATATACAGCAGGTACATTATACACAAGCAGTCAATTACAATGAGTAAAAAAATGAGCATCACACCTTTATGCAAATAAAATAAGCATGCAATAACACTTGAGTTTACATGTGTTGGTGTGTTTTTAGGGGCAACACTGACTAATTTCTGTAAAACAACTGCACTTATTCTGATTGACTGTGTGGGGTATGAAGTTTTTTTTTTTTTTTTTTAATTCTTTGAGCAGGTTAGTGATCTGATTTCACTAGGTAATTGGTTCCAAGTTGCAGCCTCAAGGTGTGAGAAGGCTTCTACTCTGGTCTTCAGTGTAGGCTGAATGAACATGATGTCATTTTCTTGGGGAAAGCCTCGAGGAATAAGGCTGTTTTCTGAAGAGCAGTTTGATGGTTAGAGGTGAGCAGTATCCTACATTTATAATAAAGTAGTAAGTTTACTGAACTAGATAAACATTAATATTTAAGATCCAAAGTTTATATGTTAGCTATTGTATCTTACATTGTCCTGTGTCTGCTACAAAACAAATTCTCCATTAGTAACATATAGCTAGTGAAATCCTTTGAGGTTCAGAGTTTACTCCAGTAATAGGGAACATGGGCTGGGATTCAACTGTCGTAAGACAGGTTAGCTTTACCCTAATGATGATGTGTTTTTAAAGTAATCCTGCTCAGTACGAGAGAAACCACAGGTTCAGACATATGGTGTATGTGCTTGAATGAGGAGCCAATGGTGCAAAACTACCATCTATGGGATTATGATTGAAAGCCTCCAAATCAGAATCCCACCTAAATTTAATACTGCTGTGCTGCACAGCTCAGATTGGCCAGAGTTGGCTAGCCACAAGTTCGGTGGGGAGTGCTGCTCGTCACTGGGTCATAGTGCGGACAGGAGGAGGTTGCCTCTCTCCAGCAGTGCACCACACGTTCGTGGCGAACTGGGTGCAAACACATTCAGACTACCTGATTCTGGGTCAAGATATTTTACATAGCAGCAGAGCAGTAAAAAGCTGAGATGTACTGAGACTAGCCATTAGGGTGCTGACTCTCAAGAAAGTTTGGAAAAAGCATCGACACTGTACTCCTCTCATAATAAAAACTGCAAGTCTGCCAAAGCAGGGCCAAATAATCACTGCAGAAAACTACTCCTAAAGGCAACCTTTGAAGCAATCACATACAGCTGGACACTGTCCACTATCAAAGGTAAAGCCACTAATCTCCTAAGGACAGGAATTGGTGATCACAAGCCTCCCCCAAAAGGAAATAAGAAAACAAACTGTATCAGGGAGAAAAGGACTCCTTTCTACTGTTTTTGCTCCCACAAAAAATAGAAGTAGCACCTTCAGAAGGGAAGTTGAAGCAAAGTGAGCAAACCTGGTCCTCAGTAACCAGTTAGTCAAGCCCCACTACCACCCACACCCAGGAAAGCAAAATGAACACTGCTCAGTAATCTTGATGAAAAAAAAGCACAACCACCAATACCTGGATTATAATGGACACAATGTGGTTGAACAGGATACTATTTCATCCAGAGAAGCATTTACACTTTCAGTAAGAATGGAAGGTTTCCCAAAAGCTCTACAGTACATACCCAAGAGAAACCAGTCAGTAAGTCAGCTAATTAATAGACAGGGTTTGGTGACAGCAGTTACCCCCCCTGAAAAAAAGGGGGATAATATCCTGACAAAGACCAAGGAAGATTCAATACATACACTCTGACAGGCACATTAGGCTTGACAGGGTACTTCATCCAGAGAAACATTTACACTTTTAATGTAAATGGAAGGTTTCCTCAACAGCTTTATGGTGCATACCCAAGAATAACCAGCCAGCAAGCCAGGAATTAAAAGAAAGCACTTGGAGCCAAGTGTCTCCCCTCCAAAAAAATAGGGACACCTTGGCAAAGACCAGGAAAGATTTCATTCATCTTTAAGACAAAATGACCTACTCTATACAGACCTCGCTTGGCCATCAGGGTAAGAAAGACTTCTCTACATTGCAAAACACTAGGATGAGAAAAATATCCGAGGGTGAGAGGGAGGCTTACTAGGAAATCTCTCAATCCCCGAACAAGATAAACAATCCCTTTACCTCCCACCTGGAGAACCACAAGGAAAGGTGGAGCACAGTAACACACCAAGGAGTGAGAGGTATAATCTGAGGTATACCACCTCTAAAAATTATTCCTTAAAGAGAAACACCATTAGACTAATTCTGGATGACACAGCATTGTTTTACTGACAGCAATGACATCTCCAGAGACACTAAAGCCAAAGATCAGTGCCACACTCCAAACAATGAATCACTCTGCCAATTGGAACAGAGTTGTGCCTTTCATCTGTCATGCCAACAAACCCACAGAACATTTGCCAGGATGAAAGAGGAACTCTTGAGCAACTGCATTCCATGACCAGAAGCCCCACCTCAGATACAAGGGATCCTAAGGAAAAACAAGATATCACAATTACACACCTCCCCTATCAACAACGTTCTATCAACAGTCAAAAGAAGGAACCAGAAAGGGAAAGTGCAGAAAAGAAGACCCAGCCAAAATCCTAATGGTGAATGAAATAGAAGTTATGTGCTCATCATAACATTCCATGTATGTAGTCCATCTCGCCGAACATTATTACGTGTGGGTTCGGAGCCGATCCTCAGCTCCGACTTGGCTGCTTAGAAAGCCTGAAAACTTCTGATTAGCTTGTGGCTAATAGGTATCCCATGGTGCATGCGCACATTCCCCATATCTTGTTTGCTACTAGTCTAGCAGGATAAGACAGGAAAAAGGACAAAGGTCCAGAAGAATAAACTGTAATAAAAAGCGCCCTTGTGGTATAAACCACTGTAGAAAAGGAAAAACTGTATCCAGATCCTTCAGGAAGGGGGCTGGTGGGTGGGTTCATGATAATGTTCGGCAAGATGAACTACATACATGGAACGTTATGGTGAGTACATAACTTCTTTGTTATATAGTCCTATCTCGCCTCCATTATTACGTGTCGGACAAGGTCCCTAGCATCTTGAATGGGTGGCTCACTGGAAAATACTCCTGAGTACTATGGAACCAAATGAGGCTCTACCCCTGGAAGTTAAATCCAATTTATAATGGGAAATGAAGGTATGAGGGGTAGCCCATGTTCCTGCTGCACATATATTATCAATAGGTGTCCTGGCTTAGAAAGCAGCAGAAGTAGAGAAGGATCTGGTGGAATGCGCTTTAATTTTAAAGGATAACTCCTTTCCCTATGAACTGTAAATAAAGGAAATACAACTAGAGATCCAGTTCGATAGTGTAACCTTGGAAACTGGCAAGCCCATTCTCGCCTCAGCAAAATTAACGAACAGCTGTTCTGATTTTCTAAATCCTTTGGTCCTGTGGATATAGAAACGCACTATGCACATCCAATTGAAGGAATGTATACTCTGTTTTATTGGGAGTGATTAGGGAAGAACACTAACAATTCAATTGTTTGGTTTAAGTGAAACTGAGAACAGACTTTAGGAATAAAAGAAGGGTTAGTCCGGACAGAGACTCTGTCTTTGTGAAAAATTAAATATAGAGGTTTAACAGACAGGGCCTGTAATTCAGAAACTCGTCTGGCTGAGGTTATTGCTACCAGAAAAAGTCTTCCAAGACAGGAATTTCAACTGACAACTATGGGCTGGTTCAAAAGGTGGCAGAGTAAGTCTAGACAAGACTAGATTCAGGTCCCAAGGAGGAATGGGGTCTTGCACAGGAGGTCTTAACATCATGGAACCCCTAAGAAAAGATATGCACAGTTTGTGAGACAAAAGACTGGAATCATTAATCCCCACATGAAAATTAGATACTGCTGCTAGCTGAACTCGGAGTGTAGCAGCCGTTGAACCCTGGTGAAAGAGTTCTGAAAGAAACTCTAGAACAATAGTAATGGGAGCTGTAAATGGATCAACTTCTCTGTTGTGTGCCCATATAACAAATCTCTTCCATTTACTGTTATACAATTTCTAGTCGAAGGCTTGTGAGAAGAGATAATGAGTTACAGCTGGAGACAGATCATGAAGCCTGACAAGTGACAGAACTGGAGCAGCCATGCTGTCAGTTTGAGAGTGTGGAGACTGGGGTGAAGACAACCTGACGTGTGTCAAGAGGTCTGGCACTGGGTCCAGAGTCCATGGGTAGTGTAACAGGTGAGGCCCAAGAAAAGGGAACTAAATCTGACGAGGCCAGTAAGGAGTGATGAGGATCATCTTGCTTCCCAACAGCATTGCTTTCTGTATGACCTTGGGGATGAGTGGAAAAGGAGGAAAAGCATAAAGGAGTCCTGGGGGCCAATCGTGGATGAGTGCATCTCTTGGAGACTCTCCAAGAGGGGGAATGAGAGAGAAAAAGGTGCTGCATTTGGTGTTGATGGGGCTGGTAAAGAGGTCGCAGCAGGGTTGTCCCCACTTCTGGAAGATCATACTGGCTATTTTCTGGTTCAAGGACCATTTGTGAGGTAACAATATAGTCCTGCTTAGCTTGTCCGCTATCATGTTGGAAGTCCCCCGGATATGCGTTGCAATGAAAAAGCGTTGGGAAGAAAATTGCCCAATTTCAAACTCGCAGGGCCTCTCGACATAAGGGGTATGATCTGGTCCCCCCTTGTTTGTTTAGATATCAGACCACCGACATATTGTCGGTCTGGACAGCTATCGTCCCAAAACGGAGAAAGTCGTGAAGTGCTTGCAATGCTAGAAGCACCACTCTCATCTCTAGGACACTGATATGCAGATGGGCCTCCTGCTCTTGCCATGTGCCTTGGACAGTCCTGCCAAGATAATGCCTCCCACCCTATCTGAGAGGCATCCGTGGTCACAGTGGCAACAGTTTGGTGCAGTACAAAGGGAGTCCCTGTTGTAAGATGACCTGGATGAATCCACCAGCATAGGTCCTTTTTGCAAGAATCTATAATCAGAATCTGATGATGTAGAGGCAACTACTGAAATGACCACTGGGATGACAGGAGCCATTGGAGTATTCTCATATGTAGTCTTGCTAAAGGTACCAAGGTTATGGTCTACGCCATAGTTCCGAGAAGCTGCAACACCACCTTCCCTTTGACTCTTTGAAGGGGAAGTATCCTGTAAATTTGTTGCACAAGATTCTGTATTCTGTCTATAGGTAGTCTGGCTGTCATATCGACCGTGTCTATGTTTGCTCCTATAAAAGTTATAGACTGAGTGGTCAAAGTAGAGGATTTTTCCCAGTTTATCGAGTTGTGGTAGCATTGTCGCCTCACAGTAAGATGCTGTCCGGTTCGATTCTCAGCTAGAGCGTCTTCTGCGTGGAGACATGCGTGAATGGGCGTACCTTCGTTGAAGGTTGTGTGTCAGGGCTGGTAACTTGACACATAAAAACCAACTACCAATCATTAGCGGACCGGAGTTCCGCTGTGGTGACCCCTAACTGGGAAAAGCCGAAAGACACAACAACAACAACATCGAGATTCCCAACTGGGAACAGGAATTGATTGTGGAATCTCTCGATTGAACTAGGCGATGCCTGGTGGTGGCAGTCAGGAGCCAATCGTCTAGGTATGGAAAGATATGGATTCCCTGACACCTCAAATGAGCTGTCACTACTGCCATACACTTGGTGAATACCCGGGGGCTGTGGTGAGACCAAAGGGCAACGCCTGAAACTGGTAATGATTGGCTCCCAGCAAGAGTAGGTAGCTCCTTGATGCTTTGTCCATCATTATGTGGTAGTAGGCATCCTGGAGATCTATTGAGCACATCCAGCTGTCTCTCCCTAACAGAGGGAGTATGGATTGTAGAGTGACCATTCGGAACTTTGGCTTCTTTACATACTCATTTAACCTGCTGAGGTCTAGGATGGGTCTACAGTCCCCTGTTCTTTTTGGAATTAAAAAGAACCTGGAGTATGTTCCAAATCCTGTCTGGTCTGTTGGGACCATTTGGATGACTCTTTTTAATAGCAGCTTTTCTATCTCTATAGCCGCCTGATCCCTGTCACTGGATGGTACATCTGGGATCCTTTTGGGAGGGCGTGGTGGAAGGGAAAAGGGTATAGAGTAACTGGTGATAAAGTCTTGTACCCACTTGTCTCGAGTGAGATTTAGCCACACTTCTGGGTACAAGGACAGGCGATCCCCTGACTGGCACCAGAGATACACAGTCAGGTTCCACATCAGGAACGCTGATAGTGATGGTCACGAAAGGAATCATGACCTCCCTGATTTTGTGGGCCTCCCCTGCCTCTAGGGCGATGTCTACCATTATGTCCTCCTCCCCTGCCTCTGAAGGAGGAATCACCCTGTGTGTCCTGGAAAGGTCTCTGTGATTTCTTGAACCACATTTTGCCACTCTTCTGACCTTTAGGGTAAGGTCTAGAAAGAACAGTAAAATAGACTCCCACGGCAAAGAGAGTCTTTCCTTCCTGCTCATACCTGGTGAGGGTATCTTTCACCTTGGATCCAAAAAGAGAGGATCCGTCCACGGGAGTATTGGTGAACGTAGACTTGAAAGGCTTAGCAAAGTTGCATAGACGCATCCAGGAATGTCTCCTTAAGGAGACTCCTGAACCCACCGTCCTACTCGCACCATCAGCTGCGTATGAGATCAGCCGCATGGAGGAGTTAACAATAGATGTAAGAGTAGCCAACTGAGCTAGATGGGACGGCTTCAGTAGAGGTACCCTGAAGAGTATCTCCTAACTCCTTTAGGAGATCTCTCTAAAGTCTTGTAAAATGTGATAGATAGTTCAGCGATCAGAGTGTAAAAGCTGCTGAAGAGAAGATATGCTTCCCGTACCTATCCATTGTTTGGGATTCCTTATTAGATGGATGGATAGAAGAAGAAGTCTCTGCTAGCTCCTTCTTGGTGGCCGCCACCACCACAATGGCATCAACAGGTAAACCCTTGGATAAAAACTCTTTGTCTTTAGGGACGGAAAGACATTTATTCGGCCTTCTGGAGACTGGTTCCAAGGCATCAGGAGTCTGCCATGCTTTCTGACTCACAAGATTCATCAAATGGCGGAGACACCCATGAAGCTGAGGGCTGAGACCCAAAAGCCTTCAGGTACACTGACTCCTCATCGGATGGAGTAACAGTGGGCCAGCCACCTCTCTGCCTGAGGATCTCCAAAATGTCTGCAAAGAAGACATCTTCAGAGGATGACTTACGGGGACCCCTCCGACTCATCAATGTCAGTGTCAGATGTGGCAGACTCATCAGGGGAGTCTACATGCTTCCCCTTAAATGATCTCTTCTGATGGGGCTGCTCAGCGGGGTCTTCTGGGGAGGTCTCAGAAGATCGTGGACCACTCAAATGGGGGTGGTGAGGCTATGAGTCTCTACCCTCCCGGTGGAGAGAGGATGATGAGACCGTAGTCGCCGCTAGAGGGAGTATAGCATCGATACTCCTACATGGTACTGATGAACTATCCAACATGCTCCTCATCCTCATAAAGACAGATTCCTCTTGCTCCAAACGACGCCCCGGCTCTGAAGAGAGCGTAGGTGCCGATGGCTCCAAAGGAATCGGCTCCGAGAGCAATGTAGGGTCCGAGCTCACTTGGACCGATGCACCAAGAGGAAGACTCTGCACCGAAGAGGTTCGGTTCCAAGTGTCCTCCTCGGGCCCGACCGAAGAGCTTCAGACCCTAGACATTTCGGACGGTGCCGATAGTGTTGAGCAGAGCTCTGCTCCAAGACAACCACACAAGGTGTGCTGGAGCTGAGGACACTATAGTCGTTATCGTCAGCATCGGCTCCAAAGGCCCAATCTGGGTTGGAGGAGGAAAAAGAGCAAGATCGGTAGCAGGAATTGGCTCAGAGACAGAAATGGTCGGTGCCAATAAAAATTTTGGCAAGGCCGACAACTTAAAGAGTCTGAGCACCACTCTCTTCATGTCTTCTTCAGATAAGCTCCTGGAGGATCTGGAGGACAGTGTGGGAGACCTCGCTCTCTGCAATACAGGCAATTTTAGAGAAGGGGAGACCGGTGAAATGTCTGTAGACCGGCTCCGAAGAGGACTGCTAGTGATCGGCACCAAAGCACTTGGTGCCGATACTGCAAGGTCCATGTCCAGAATCTCAGTCGGCTCCGAAGACAGTGGAGCCAAAGAGACAGAGGCCAGTTCCAATTTTGGTAACTTCTGTGGAGGTTCAGACAGAAGTTGAGGCTGGAGAAGGCCTTTCTGAGGTCTTGCCCTTATCTTTTCTAGAAGACTGCGACCTAGCAGAGGAGGAAAAACTGGCTAGGTCTTCCTCAAAGGAAGGTTTTAACATGCCTTTTAGGATCAGTTTATTCTTCCATTCCTGGAGCACTCTAGGGCTAAAGGAATGACAAAAGAGACAAGTTTCTTGAAGATGTATGGCCCCTAAACAGTACACACAGATGCTATGTCCATCAGTGATGGATATTTTTTGTGAGCATTTAGTACACTTTTTAAATCCTGACTGTTTATGCTCTTTATGTTCTTTGGACATAATGGCAGTAGAGAAAAAAACAACACACTCACACAACAAGAGAGGAACTAGATCCTCTAACTTAAACTGATCTAGCCCTAACACTCACACAAAAAAATAAAAAGTGGTTTTACTGGGTTCTCTAACTTAAATGACCCTACTGCAAAGGAAAAAGGGAAACAAACTAGCACCTCTAAGTTAAATGATATAGTCTAAAAGCACACACTCACGGGAACCACACACAAAAGGCCAACAGGCCCAAGAATTTTATAAGCAGTAATAAGTCAAATCCGGTTAATAGACACAAATCAGTATCACAATAAAGCTATCAGCAATCAGTATAACACTTCACACGAAGCCAAAAACTCCTGAAAAGTAGTAATAAAGAACTAAATCACTTAGCCACGGCCAACCAAAAGAAGCTTCCAACTGAAGACGCAGCAAACGAGATGTGGGGAATGTGCGCATGCACCATGGGATACCTATTAGCCACGAGCCAATCAGAAGTTTTCAGACTTTCTAAGCGGCCGAGTCGGGAACCCACACATAATAATGGAGGCAAGATAGGACTACATAATATCATGGAGTTTCATTAAAATAAAATAGAAGTTATGTACTTACCATAATGTTCCATGTGAGTTGTTTATCTCGCCTTTATTCTCACTGATGGGTTGGAGGCGATCCTCGGCTCCGACACGACCGACAGCAAGCTCAAGGTTTGCCAGTAGCACGAGACCAGCCCCTTATCCCAACATGCACTGAAAGAATTACCTCAGATATTGTTTGCTGTGAATAATAGTCTATACATATATATATATATATATATATATATATATATATATATATATATATATATATATATATATATGGGTTCCTATGACTTCGTCGACAGTTCATTTGATCGACAGTTCATTTGGTCGACAGTTCATTTCATCGACAAGCATTTGCCCCCTTCCCCAATGTTGTGCGACCCTGGAGTTGATATATATAGTTAGGGGGGGTAGGGGGCACAGCCCCCCACATTGGGGGGTGTGGGGGGCGAAGCCCCCCACCTAAAATGCTTGTCGATGAAATGAACTGTCGACCAAATGAACTGTCGATCAAATGAACTGTCGACGAAGTCATAGGAACCCATATATATATCATCATCATCATTCTCTTTCGGCTTTTCCCGTTAGGGGTCGCCACAGCGGATCATCTCTTTCCATTTCTTCCTATCCTCTGCATCTTGCTCTGTCACACCAACCGCCTGCATGTCCTCTCTCACCACGTCCATAAACCTTATCTTAGGCCTTCCTCTATTCCTCTTACCTGGCAGCTCCATCCTTAGCATCTTTTTCCCAATATACCCATCATCCCTCCTCATATCTACGAAGGAGAGTACCCAAAGGGAAAGAGAAATATTGAATAACCAGGATGGCGCTAGCCTCTAAGTCAGTCAGTCAGGAGTGGGAAGGAGAGAGGGACGTGAGAATAAAGGCAAGATAAACAACTCACATGGAAAGTTATGGTAAGTACATAACGTCTATATGTGAAGTTGTTAATCTCGCCGATTATTCTTACTGATGGATAGCGTCCCCAGCACCTTCAACCCTGGGTGGCTCATGGGAGTATGTTCTTCAGTACTGTAGAACCAAAGGAAGACCTGTCCCTAGAAGCCTTACCTACTTTGTAATGTGAGACTGCGTTAAAGGCATGTTCAAATTTTCATAAACAAAGGATATACAATCGGATAACCATTTAGATAAGGTTGTTTTAGCCACTGGATTGCTATTTCTTGCTTCTGAGAAGGATACAAAAAGTTGATCTGATTTCCTAATATCTTTAGTTCTGTCAAGATAAAATCTGAGCTGTATGTGAACATCAAGTTTGTGCAGCATATATTCCAAGTTGTTAGAGTGGTTGGGTAAGAACACTGGTAGTTCAATGACCTGATTGATGTTTGACTCAGAACAGACTTTAGGTAAAAATAAGAAGTTATGTACCTACCATAACGTTCCATGTTAGTTGTCTTCTTCTCGCCTTCTTTCTTGCTGGATGGGTTCGGAGCCGATCTTCGGCTCCGACTCGGCCAATACTAAAGCTCGAGAGCTAATTCCACCGGCTCAAGGCTCCCCCATATCCCACAATGCTAGGCGGAGATCTTTTCATATTTACATACCAGATCGGTCGAGGCCCGGGTTAACAACGACTGCCACCAGTACTGTTAGCCAACAGGGTGCTGGCGGAAATTGGGCTACTGTTGGATGAAGAAGAAGAGGAGGGGGAAGGCATGCCCGAAGGCAGAATGAGAGAAGGAAGGTTAGGAGTGTAGTACTGAGGGTAGGAACATTAAATGTTGGCAGTATGACTGGTATAGGGAGAGAGCTAGTTGATATGATGGAGAGAAGGAAGGTTGATATATTGTGCGTGCAAGAGACCAGATGGAAGGGAAGTAAGGCCAAGAGTATAGGAGGCAGGTTCAAATTGTTCTATCATTGTGTGGATGGCAGAAGAAATGGGGTAGGGGTTATCCTAACAGAACAGTATGCCAAGAGTGTTTTGGAGGTGACGAGAGTGTCTGATAGAGTGATGTTTACAAAGCTGGAAATTGATGGTGTAATGATGAATGTTGTTAGTGCATATGCTCCACAAGTTGGGTGTGCAATGAATGAGATAGAAAAATTTTGGAGTGAGTTGGATGAAGTGGTGGTGAGTGTACCCAAGGGTGAGAGACTAGTGATTGGAGCGGACTTCAATGGGCATGTTGGTGAAGGGAACAGAGGGGATGAGGAAGTGATGGGTAGGTATGGTGTTAAGGAGAGGAACACAGAAGGTCAGATGATTGTGGATTTTGCAAAAAGGATGGACATGACTGTGGTGAATACGTATTTTAAGAAGAGGGAGGAGCATAGGGTGACTTACAAGAGTGGAGGAAGATGCACACAGGTGGATTATATCCTATGTAGGAGGGCCAGTCTGAAGGAGATTGGAGACTGTAAAGTGGTGACTGGGGAAAGTGTAGTTAAGCAGCATAGAATGGTGGTCTGTAGGATGATGTTGGTGATCAAGAAGCGGAGGAGTGTGAAAGCAGTGCCAAGGATTAAATGGTGGAAGTTAAAGTATACATGCGCAGTACATCAGATCTGCCGCAGAATACCAGACAGCTGCGGAAGGGCAGCAAGGAGGCATTATACAATGCCATTATTTAAGAAAAGTATTTTTTTTTCTTAAATAATGGCATTGTATAATAGCAATAAGCCACTTCTGGGTGTGGGTAATGCTGGATTTACCCACGGTTGTCTTTGTTTGGCCACTCGGGCTTCGCCCTCGTGACCAAACCACACCAACCGTGGGTAAATCCAGCATTACTCACACCCAGGCGTGGGTTATTGCTATATTAATTTCTTGTGATGTCATGACATTTCAAGTTATAACTGAAGCCCTACCTTTCAACCTTACAGTGCACTGAGAAAAGCCTTGACAGAAACATTTAATTGGCTAAAGTAGTTACAAAAGTCCACGATAAAAGAGTAGACAACAGTAACTTTACTCAAAAGTGTTACACAACAGCAAAAAGGTACAAGCAGAAGACAGAGTCCATATGACTCGAAGATGACTAGTTACTCCACAAGAAATATCCTCTACAACTTATCCCCCCACTGTTACTAAACAATGGGTCCTCACTGAGCTCTTAATAGTTAAAAACAATACAGCAATGAGCCCTAATAATATCCAGGTATGCCTCCTATATAGTTTGAAAAATTACCCCTCAGACCCACTAGAATGTCTGTTCAGCCACAGCCTTCAGACAGGTTTTGTCCCTAGGGAATAAAGGATTGCAACAGTTATCTCTCTACATAAAGGTGGACGATCAACAGACCCAGGGAACTGCAGACCCATAAGTTGGACTAGTCTTATATACAAAGGCATGGAAAAAGTTATCATGGATCTAATAAATACATATGGAATCTTCAAACACTGGACCCATCCCAGTCTGGTTTTGTCAATGATAGGTCACACCTACTAAACCCAGTGGACTACTTTGAGAAGGCCACTTGAGCCATGGATGATGGGCAAAAAACTGCCTACTTCGACCTGGTAAAGGCATTCAACACACTACATCACTTGGGTATAACAGACAAACTCAAAAATTTAGACATAAATCTGTATATAACCCGATGGATAGTGAAATGGCTCATGGATAGGACACATGAAGTTAGGGTAGGGGTATCCACCTCCACCAACAGGGCTGTTAGTAGTGGTGTTCCACAGGACTCAGCACTTGGACCTCTCCTGTTTGGAATACACTTCCCTGAAGTCATAGCAAATTTAGAGAGTCTTTGGGTGACCAGATCTGCAGATGACTGCAAGTTGGGTGCAATGACCGATTCCTCCAAAGATGTAGATATCCTTGAGGAGGGTCTGAGAGCCAAGTAACTGGCACCAGAAACACAGCCTAATACTCAATGCAAAAATGCATACTTATACCCTTTGGAAAGATGACCACCCCTGCAAATTACAACATTAATACACTTTCCTAAGAGCAGACTCGGTGATAAGGGCTTGAGAACTCAGGTTGACAGTAATCTGAACTTTGATCACCATGTGTTCACGGTGGTGAGAAAATCCTTCTATGTGGGGCAAGTTACAAGTTATGACAAGGCATCCAGATCTAAGGAGATCATAGTCTCGCTATGCTTAGCCCTCATTAGACCAGTCATTGAGTACACTGCACTCTTCAACATGTACCTGACCAGGCATTTGCAACAAGCATAATGGCCACAGAGATTCCTCATTAAAAGAATACAGGGTGTAAATAACATGTCTTATGTGGATCACCTCAAACTCTTTTTCCTGTACTCAGTTTCCAACTATAGTGGAATGTAGAAAAAGGTAGGGTACTGGTTAGCAATAAACTTTTAGTTATGTACTCACCATAACTTCAGATGTTTGGGATCCATCTCGCCTACATTCTGACTGATGGGTTTGGAGCCGATCCCTCGGCTCCGACTCGGCACGCTTATGCCAAAGAGCGAAGTCTCTTATTGGCTGAGCTTACTATATCCCAGGATGCACCACTACCAGTCCCCCAGATCTAGTTTGTCCGCATACATGCACACATGCACGCACTGCTTATATAACATTGTCAGATGAAACAAGATAAAAACAGTAGAACTCAAAACCGTTCAATCTCTTCTGATCTCCAAGGCCGGGGGAAGGAGGGTGGGTATTAGGAATGTAGGCGAGATGGATCCCAAACATCTGAAGTTATGGTGAGTACATAACTAAAAGATGTTATGTGATCCTATCTCGCCTACATTCTGACTGATGGGACAGCGTCCTAGCACCTGAATCCTGGGTGGCTCACTGGAAAACACTCCTGAGTACCGTGGAACCAAATGATGCTCGCCCTTTAGATGCCACATCCAATTTATAGTGGGAAATGAAAGTGTGCGGGTTGGACCAAGTAGCAGCACAAATCTCAGAAATAGCGAGCTTGGAATGAAAGGCGATAGAAGTAGCCATAGCTCTGGTAGAGTGAGCTTTGATAGATGTTGTAAGTTGCTTATTTGAAGAGGAATAAGCCTGAGTTATACAATCTCTAATCCATTTGGAGATAGTAGCTTTTGTGATGGTTTTACCCAATTTATTATCTGAAAAGGACACAAACAACTGGTCTGATTTACGAATTTGCTGAGTCCTGTCTAGATAGAAGCGCAATTGCCTGTGAACATCCAATTTATGGAGAGTGTACTCTGCTTCGTTGGAGAATTTTGGAAAGAAAACTGGTAGCTCTAGAGATTGTTGGAGACAGAGATTAGAACAAACCTTTGGGACAAAAGATGGGTTAGGCCTAAGTGATACTCTATCCTTGTGAAAAATCAAATGCGGTGGTTTGATAGATAGGGCTTGAAGCTCTGAAACCCTTCTTGCAGAGGTAATTGCAACTAAGAAGGCAGTTTTCCAAGACAAATATTTTAACTCACATGTAGCAGCCGGTTCGAAAGGGGAAGATGTTAAGGCACGAAGCACCAAATCAAGATCCCACGGAGGCGCGGGATGAAAAACTGGGGGTCTTAACAGCCCCGCACCTTTAATGAAAGTTTTGCATAATCTGCTGCTCATCAACGGTGGATCCATGAATTCGTGAAATTTAGAGATAGCTGCAAGTTGGACTTTAATAGTAGAGACTGAAGATCCTTGATTAAACAAGGATGTTAAAAATTTCAAAACCTCTGGAATCGGGGCAGTGATAGGGTCTAAGCCCCTGAGTTGAGCCCAGATAGCAAACCTCTTCCACTTACTGAGGTACAATTTCTTAGTGGTGGGTTTGTGGGCCGAAGATAAAATGTGAATAACTTCCGGGTCTAAGGTGTGATTTCTGACTAAAGTCGGAAGTGGAGGAGCCAAGCTGTCAACTTCAACGTGCGAAGGGACTGGTGTTGTCGTCCCGACTGATGAATTAGCAGATCCGGGGTTAGATCCAAAACCCAAGGATCGTCCACCGCATGTTTCTTCAGGTAGGGGAACCATACCTGACGAGGCCAGTCTGAGCAATTAGTATCATTGTGGACCCCAATTGAGAAGCTTTCTGAATGACTTTGGGGAGAAGTGGAACCGGAGGAAAAGCATAAAGTAGCCCTGTTGGCCAAGGTTGTGCTAGAGCATCCATAGCTGCCTCCCCCTGATGTGGAGTCAAGGAGAAGAACCTTTTGCACTTTGTGTTTTGTGGTGTTGCAAACAGGTCGCAGCACGGCGTCCCCATCTTCTGAAAACCTGAGCTGCTACTGTTTCGTTCAGGGACCACTCGTGAGGAGAGAGAATTGTCCTGCTTAATCTGTCTGCCAATATATTGGATTTCCCTGGAATGTGGGTCGCTACCAAGAAGCGGTTGGTAGCTACAGCCCATTCCCACACCCTCATGGCCTCTCTGCAAAGGGGGTAAGATCTGGTCCCTCCTTGTTTGTTTAGATACCAGACCACCGACATGTTGTCTGTGTGGATAGCGATAATGCCTTGAGGGAGAAACTTGTGGAGAGCCTGTAGGGACAGAAGTACAGCCCTCATCTCCAACACACTGATGTGGAGAAAGGTTTCGTCTGGAAGCCAGGAACCCTGAACTAACCTGCCCAGACAATGCCCCCCCCACCCTGTCTGGGAGGCATCCGTCGTCAGGGTGGCCACCGGAGGGGGGATAACAAAAGGTCTTCCCTGATTCAGATTGGACGGGTGAAGCCACCAGCGGAGGTCCCGTTTGCACGTTTCTGTAATCATAATGGGGTGATTGAGGGGAAGATTCTGAAAGGACCATTGAGTCGATAATAGCCACTGAAGAATCCTCATGTGCAATCTTGCCAGAGGAACTAGTAGAACCGTGGCAGACATTGAACCTAAAAGTTGCAGGACCATCCTGGCTGGGGCTTTGGATCTTGAAAGCAGGGCTTGAACTTGGCCTTGTAAAGTTTGGATCCTTTCGGTAGGAAGAAAAACGCGCATCAATTTTGAGTCTATCTCTGCTCCTATGAACCTTATGCGCTGAGAGGGCAGCAAGACAGACTTTGACCAATTGAATGTAATTCCCAGGGCAGCACCCAGGGAAAAGGTGGCTTTGAGGTTGTCCATTAGTAGATGACTGGTGGTGGCAGTCAGGAGCCAGTCGTCCAGATAGGGAAACACTTGGAATCCAAGACTCCTCAGGTGAGCAGTTACTACTGCCAAACACTTGGTGAACACCCTGGGGGCTGTGGTGAGACCAAAGGGCAGAGCACAAAATTGGAAATGACTGTCTCCCAGGCTGAAGCGCAGATACTTCCTGGACGCCCGATGTATCGGTATGTGATAATAGGCGTCCTTGAGATCTATGGAGCACATCCAAACATCCTTCTCCAATAATGGGAGAATGGATTGTAACGTGACCATTGAATTTGGATTTCGTGACGGATTGGTTTAGTCTGCTGAGATCCAATATTGGTCTCAGGTCCCCTGTCTTTTGGCACTAAAAGAACCTTGAGTAATTTCGGATCCGATCTGGTCTGTGGGGACCGGTTGGATGACTCCTTTTCTAGCAGCTTTAACGCTTCTGCGGCTGCAATTTCCCTTTGACTGGGTGGTGGGTCCGGGATTTTTGGACGGTGGGGGTGAGTGTGTGAAGGGAATGGTGTAACCTCCGGCAATAATCCGAAGCACCCATCTGTCCTGAGTGATTGACTCCCAGGCTTTTAGGTGCTTGGCAAAGCGGCACCCGACTGGCTCGAGCAGCACAGCCGGGCAATCCCTCATGAAGTGTGGGAGGCTGAAGAGCCACGAAAGGACTCGCGGTCTCCAGAATTGCGGGGCCCTCTGCCGCCTCTGGGACGGCGTCTCCCAGAAAAATTTCCCGTCCTCTGCCTCTGGAAGGGGAATCTTCCTGCTGTTGATGGAAAAACTTACGTGATTTGCGGAACCACATCTTCCCTCCTCCTTTAGCCTTGGGATAAGGCCGAAGGGAGTGGAATAACGTGCACCTACGGCAGATAAAGTTTTTCCTTCTTGCTCACAGCGGGTAAGAGTGTCTTTAACCTTAGGTCCAAACAGAGAGGACCCATCAAAGGGAGCGTCGTGAAGGAAGACTTGAAGGCCTCCATAAAATGACACAAGCGGAGCCAGGCTTGTCTCCGTAGAGCCACGCCTGTGCCTGCCGCTCTACCGCCCTTTGCCGCATATGAAATGAGCCTCATGGACGAGTTAGAAATTGAAGCAAGGATAGCCAACTGAGAGCTAACCGACTGGGCTAGCTGCTCAGGTAGGTTACCGAGAGGAATCTGACAGCTCCTTGACCAGATCCCTCTGAAGCCTGGTAAAATGTGCCAAATAATTCAGGGACCTTAAAGTAAAGGCCGCTGAAGTCAGGGTGCGCTTCCCGTACCGGTCCATGCTCCTAGACTCCTTATTAGGAGGATGGACGGACGTTGAAGCCTCTGCCACGTCCTGTTGTGTAGCAGATGCCACCACCATGGCATCTACAGCCACGCCTTTAGTCAGGAACTCCTTCTCGGGTGGGGCAGACAAAAATTTGTTAGGACGAGAAGGGACTGGTTCCACGGTATCTGGATGTTCCCACGCCCTCCGACAAACTAAATCCAGGAGCTCGTCAAGGGCGGAGACACCCAGGAGGCGGAGGGCTGAGCCCCAAAGGCCTTGAGAAGCACTGACTCATCAGCAGAGGGGGGTTTGGATATCCAGCCGCCTCGTTGTTTGAGGATCTCTAAGATGTCTGCAAATGAGACATCATCCGAGGACGACTTCGGGGACCCCTCCGCATCATCAAGATCAGTGTCCGATGTAATAGACTCGGGGGAGTCCACGTGCTTCCTCTTGCATGATCTCTTCCTTGGGGCTCCTCTGAAGACAACTCCGAAGAACCCTCAGGAGGAAGGGAACCCCCAGTGGGGGTAACCTCAGGCCCAGGGGCTCCGCTGCCTAAGGACAGGGGAACTGCCAAAGACCCAGTCTCCACGCCCAGGGAAGGTGCCAGTAAAGCCGGAGAGATGGCTGAAGAAGACTTGGCCAAGGCACTCCTCATAGCTCTGAAAGCCGGACCCCCAGAATCCTGGGAGTGTCCGGTCCCCGGAGCCATGATAGCAGACGGAAGTCCCGCAGCCGAAGCACCGAGAGGGAGGCTCGGAACCAACAGCATAGGTCCCGAAACATCACCCCCAGGTCCAGCCGAAGAAGTCCGTGTACCAAACTCGGACCCGAAGGCCGGGGTTGGAGTAAGGGTCGGAGCCGACCCTAAGACCTCTACCGGCTCCAACAGCACCTGCTCCGACGGAGCCGAAGCGGTCGGAGGAGGAATGGCAATGACATGGGCATGGGCTGTCGGCTCCGAAGCCAACTGGGTCGGAGCCGAAACAAATTTTTGAAAGACTGGGGACTGGAACAGTCTTTGGAGCACCCTGTCTATGTCCGAATCTGACATCCTCGATGACCTAGAGGATACTGAACGGGTTCGAGATGGCCTCTCCAACGGCCCCAAGGGGCTAGGGGACCGGCTCCAAGGCGACTCAATGACTATCGGCACCGAAGGAATACCCAAACTAGTTTCCATCGGTGCCGAGGAGGGCTTCGGCGCCGAGGAGGAAGTGTCTGAGCGGACAACCTTCATCGGCTCCGAAACCAGTGGAGCCGATGAAGATGACCCGCCTCGATGCCCCAGCCATCGGCTCCGAAGCCAGAGGAGTCGAGACTGGTGGCATCGAGGCAGACCGTTCCGACCTCGGCTCCGAAGTCCTTGGAGCCGAAGGAGAAGCCTGCCTATGTCTTTTGGCGGTCGGATCCGACGGACTGGTCGGAGCCGACGCCCTTTTCTTTTTAGCAGGAGAAGGAGAGGATGCTAAAGCTTCTTCAAAGGAGGGTTTTATAATGCCTTTCAATATGAGCTTATTTTTCCTCTCTTGGAGGACCCTTGAGGAAAAAGCGTGACACACGCTGCAGGACTCCTGCAAATGTTTTGCACCCAAACAATAAACACAGAGAGAGTGGTCATCTGTGATAGACATTTTAAAGTTGCACTTGGTGCACTTTTTAAAGCCTGAAGGCCTAGGAACCTGAGACATTCCGGTGAATTAGCCAAAACACAGTACAAACACTGTAATTAGAAAGAAATTTTCTCTGCTTTGTCCTTCTTTTAAAAGAAGAGAAAATATCAGCAGTATAAAGGATCCGAGATCCCTAAACAGAACAGAAGTCACCTACAATCAAAAAGACCAGGAAAGGCCTTTCCACACAAGAGGTACTCCTAGTCAACACTCACAACACAAGAATTTACCAAGTAAATTTCACCAAACGCACTCTAAACACAAGAATAGCTGTTAAAACAGCTTTTTGTTGAAGAATAAAGAAATTCCTGACAGAAAAACTAGTGAAAATAATCACTACTTAGCTCAGCCAGCTCGAGACCACGTCTTCACTTGTTAGCGGCAAACGAGATCTGGGGGACTGGTAGTGGTGCATCCTGGGATATAGTAAGCTCAGCCAATAAGAGACTTCGCTCTTTGGCATAAGCGTGCCGAGTCGGAGCCGAGGGATCGGCTCCGAACCCATCAGTCAGAATGTAGGCGAGATAGGATCACATAACATCTTGTCTTTAAATAAGCTATACTTTACTGGGTATGACACTGATGCATACAGTGTATTTTATATAGCATATATCATGGATTGAGGTAGGGTAAAAAATAAAAAAGACACATTAAAAAGTGCCAGATCCTCATATGTGCACTGGTTCCAGGACTGGAAAAACTGACAGTGTAGAATCTTCAAGACACAGAAACATTCCAACAATGGAGTTAGGCCAGGTTTAGGGGGGTGATGTCCCTTCCCCATTGTAGAAGGAATTACTAGTCCACAAAAACTGATAGGTCAGAAAAATAGCCATAAAGATGATAGACTGGACTGTTTAGGATAAGAAAGAAATTATGTATCATTACTTTTATGAAAGATGCCTATAATTTTCCAGATGCAAGAAATGCAAAAACATTAAGAGAGAAATCAGAGAAAAGGAAAATACTTACACAAGAAAAACTGTCAAAACCTCCTAATGCATCTTTGTGTTCATTAATACAACTGATCCATGAAAATCATTAGCCAGACAAAAACTATGGGCAATTTGGAAAAAGAAGCAACCACGAAAGTGCAAAAAATGTAAAGAACAAAACCCAGATATTTTTGAAAGGCATGAAAAATAAACATGGATATGGGAAAGAAAGCAATCTGTTTTGGTGCATTACTTATGCAAAGGAGACAGCCAAAGCAATCAATACCAGAAAGCAACTCCAAAGTTATTTGAAGAGAAATACAGGCAAAGTATCCTGATAAGGAAACTTTCACAACACAAAAATAGGATCACAAAGGGGTAATGTAAAACAGAAGATTAATAAAGTGGAAGTTAAACCAATAGAAGCTCCGGAGCAGCTCAGGAAAAGCTGCCTGCTTAATTCCACCATAGGAACAACAGTGCAGCCTGAGCTCTTTTTCAGAGAATCCATTTGTAAAACCATACAGAAAACAAATGTTCATAACTCTTTAACTATAAGAGCTAGACTAAAAATGTAAACGCGAAAGTTGTTCAGCAGACACTGACCTTTCCAACAGTGTAAATGTTGATAGTGTATATCAAAATCATTATTAAATATTTGGCAAGGAATGCTGATATTGTGCATATTTTTTACCTTTTTGGAAAAACAAAGCACAATATCTTGGTCAGTGTACCATGCGGTCCCATACAATTTGAATGTAATTTGTTAATATGAATGTCAGCTTTAAAATGATACCTTAACCATTACTGTGTGATGTTCCTTTCTTGAGATATTCACAGAAATATGATTAATATAATATTTTTCATAATTGATAAATAAACAAAGCATAATATCTCATCACCTGTAACAGACAGAGCCTACATATCAGTGTAGAAGTTGTGCATCTGAATGTCAGCTTCAAAATGATGCATCATTTGTGTGATCATCATGCTCCCTTGCAAAGATATGGGCATAATAATGAAAAGTATTGTAAATGTATAATTTTCATAATCGTACAAGACTAAACAAACTGTGATATCTGTACATGTGTAGAGTGCACAGACATAGTTCTTATACCATGCTGTAAGGAGTAACACTGTCTTCAAAATGAGGTATTACTTGGCACACTGACATGCTCCCTTGCAAAGTTATTTACCAAAATATGAAAAATATAATTTCCATAACCTAATTCCAAACAAACTTTGATATCTGCCTATGAGTACAACATACAGGCACCATTCTTTTACCATGTTAGAACTATAAATAATCTTTTCAAAATGAGGTATTACTTAACACATTCAGATGCTCCCTTGCAAAGTTATTTACCAAAATATGAAAAAAATCATAATTTCCATAACCTAAGTCCGAAACAAACATTGATGTCTGCACATGTGTATAACATACAGGCCCAATTCTTTTACCATGTTAGAACTATAAATAATCTTTTCAAAATGACGTATTACTTAGCACATTCAGATGCTCCCTTGCAAAGTTATTTACTAGCAAAATATGAAAAAAAATCATAATTTCCATAACCTAAGTCAGAAACAAACTTTGATATCTGCACATGTGTCAAACATACAGGCACAATTCTTTTACCATGGTAGAACCAGCAAAACTGTCTTCAAAATGAGATATTACTTGGCACATTCAGATGCTCCTTTTCAAAGTTATTTACCAAAATATGAAAAAAAATCATAATTTCCATAACCGTAAGTACCAAACAAACTTTGATATCTGCACATGTGTCAAACATACAGGCACAATTATTTTACCATGTTAGAACCAGCAATACTTTCTTCAAAATTAGATATTACTTGGCACATTCAGATGCTCCCTTGCAAAGTTATTTACCAAAAGATGAAAAAAATCATAATTTCCATAAGAGTCGTTTGCCAAGCTCAGAGAAATGAATTTTACACAACACATTTCATAATAGTGTTTTACTTACTATATTGGTCCGACTTGGTCATGGGTGTTTTCCATTCTTCTCACAAGCTGAATGTTAGCAATCTTGCATGGCTCTCCTCACGCCATTGTGGAGGTTGGTCAAGAACAACGCAATGCCCTCCTCAGTTAGGTGAATACCATCCGTTCTGAACAGGTGAACATCTTCCGCGGTGATGCCGAAGACAGAAGACAGTCTTACCTTATCTGAAATAAAGCATGGGTGGACACTGACAAGGGTGCACAGCCAGGGCACATGTAAAGAGAAAAAGCAGGGTAAGGACCGCCGCTCCACTAATATGCCAAGGACAGGCATGGGGCTCCAGATGTTGGTTATCTGTAGTGTCCCATAGCTGTGCTGGCTGCCCACTCAGACTGCTGATACCACTATGGTCTCATGACCTCCTTCAGTGGCAGCAGTCTGCCTTACCTCTGCCTTTTCTCTTTACATGAGCCCGTTCAGCAATGGACCTAAGGGATGAGGGACTGAAGTAACTCACTACTTGCTGTCCTGACCTTCTTACATTTACTACCCTCACCTACATACACTGACTACACCTGAAGGGAGGAAGACTGAGTGGAGAGCTACATCAAGGCAACATGTCAAAAGACCAACACTGACCCAGGCTGTGTCTTTTTACGTGTCCTTTCCCATTTCGGACCCACTGGTATTACTGTCAGAATCAGTATCCTTGCCCAAGTAAACGTGGGTTGACTTCTTACCAGATTGCATCTTCACTGAGGGCTGTAATGTCAGGTGAAGGCAAAGCTGAAAAACACAATGGTATAGAACAATATAATGTTACTCACCTGCACAGAGGCAGCTGCAAAGCAACACAACATGCGGTATGTAGTGATAGTTTGAGACATTCAACTGTTTCATCATATGTGGTTCAGTTACACTAATTCACAAAGATATGAACTGCATTAATAAAATGGATACTTGCATCTGTATGTTACTCGTGAAAATACAGATAACAGATATATATATATATATATATATATATATATATAGTTGTGTCTTTCGGCTTTTCCCAGTTAGGGGTCGCCACAGCGGAACTCCGGTCCGCTGATGATTGGCAGTAGATTTTTACGTGCAGAGTCGCCAGCCCTGATGCACAACTTTCAACGAAGGTACACCCATTCATATAAATATATATAGATATACATATATTAGTCCGGTTGCATTGGTTTCTAATATTCATGAAAGATGGTGCTTGGGGGCATATTTTACAGTTCAGTAAATTAAACAGATTCATGGTCATAAAGTCCTGTTTTATGATTTGGCAGTCCTACATCCCCTGCTAATACTAGAAAGCTTTATTTCCAATTTGAGCATGAGGACATTTCTCTTTGCATACCAGTTACAGCATTTTAGCTCACCTTCATGCTTTGTGGGTTACACACACCAGTATATATATATATATATATATATATATATATATATATATATATATATATATATATATATATAAATAAGGGCTTTCAGAGGCTAGGTAGTGTATTTATGTTGCCAACATGGTGGCTTGCAATGACTACAAGCAGAGAAAAAAACACAATCTGGCTTGTGCATTCATCAATGTGATAACGAGTTGTACTTATGTGAATAACAGTGACAGCTCCTGTTAGTTTTACCTGAAAAGTGATAATGACTCAGTGCTATATTGTAACTGACTTATTGCAAAGGTGATAATGACCTGCCTTTCATTACTGCAAAGGTATGCATGCTCAGACACAGGTGATAATTGCTGCACATAACCTGTTGAGTAGGTACTCATTATATCTCCTTGTGCAGCTGTTATGTAATACAGTAATTCAGTAAAATAGTATAACACTTAGCCCTTTCTCCCACCTAAGTTGCACACATTATTGACAAAGGCCAGAAAAATTCCCAAAATCTAACATAGCTCCACGCAGGTGGAGAGACCCCAAAAGTTCCTTACCAAAAGGATCATGGGCCTCAAACAGTTGCCCTATGCAACTAGGGTAAAGAAACAACAGCTCTACTCAGTTGCTTACCGCCTGCTCAGAGGTGGTCTCTGCCTGACTTACAAGGCCATGTCCAACCCAGAATTAATCAACATGCTCCACCTTAGAAAAAACAAATCCATTAGAGCCACACGCTCCTCGGACTTAAACCTCAGCACAGCAATAAATAGGACATGCTGGAAGGATAGATTCATATCCCAAAGGCTTCCCACACTCCAAAATAAAATCTCAATTCACGTGAGACAAAGCCCCTCACTGGCCCTCTTCAAGAGGAATCTTGATGAGTGGATGGGAAACCGTAAGTTTGCACCTGGGATCACTCCAGTGGCACTACTGGACAGAGGCTCTAGAAGTTAAATTATAAGGATGGAGAGAACCAAACACATTTTCGGCTAGGCTTAAAAATACCCTAGGGCCAATGGCCTAGTATAAACCTATGAACCTATGAAGTACTGAAACATATCACATTATAAAAAATGGTGACACCCTGACCCCATGTGCAAAAATGGTTAAAAAGGGGCTGTGGATGTGAATGATGAACGCATTCCAGAGATGTTCACATCTCATCATGATCTCTTCTGTTTTGCTTAACAAATCATAATTATTTATGCTCACTTTGTTAATTAATTGATAATAAATTTTATCGATACTATCCCATGTTACAATCCACCCAATTACAGCACTTCAAGAGAATGTGAAAAAAAAAGCTGTACAGGTTACAGCTGTTTCACGTTTAGTACATAGACTATACTATAGAACAGCCACATATAAGAAATGCACTCACATTTATTTGTGGGGGTAGTACCACAGATGTCTTGCATAGAAATTTAAAATAACTTGCTCAATAGCACTTGTTTTACATCAACAATTTGCCTTGAGCCATCCCCAGGGTATGGTAAAAGTCTTGCGTATCCATAAACATCAAACACGTCCAATTCATAGTCTTAGCCTTGTAAAGTTTAGTAAAAACTGCTACAGTCTGTGCAGGGATCACAGACATGTTCAGTCGATCTTCACTTTTCCCAAGCAAAAAAATACACAACCTGCTCGGACAGCAGCACTGTTACATCAGCGCAATGCATCCTTACTAATACAGCACTGCATACTAAAACTTGAACTGCCAAGCAGAGAAGATCTACGTGTCATTTCATTATCAGAGGCTCTTACTTCTTAAATATAAAGTCAATAATTAATACAATACTGCAGAACTGCAGTCTAAAAGTACCCAAAAACAAGCCAGACAGTGGGTCTAATCCTGTAGTAACAGTAAAATATACAATGCACAGTTCGCATTCTAAACCAAAAAACTCATTTTAGCTAAGCAAGTGCCCTCACAGTTCACTAGCCTCAACGTCTACTCCCAATATTTACTGAAAACATCTATACAAGTTATGCTAAATGCAAGCAAAGAACAACTGTTTATACTACTACCTATCCGGGATAGGCTATTCCCCTCTTTATTACCATCCGGCACATTGCAAAGACAGACAGTTCTAGAACTTTATTGTGTGCAGCACTTAGTGCAGTGGCTCTCATTCCCCTGGAATAAGAGACCCCAGAATAATCCCTACTCAAGTGTTATCAGTTCCTCAAACAGTCATGGAACAATGTATTTACTTTCACGTTAGTGTGTGCACCCATATTCCTCGATCCGCGATCAACCTGTTAAATAGGAACTTGCATATCTCACAAACGGCTGGTAGCAGAAGGTAAACTAGCTGGCAGACCTTCCATAATGCACTAGTAAGGATCTGCCAGCTACAAACAAATAGATAATTAGTGGATTCTGCAATCGGACAAAGAAAAAAAAAGAATAATGTGCCAAGCTCCAGTAGTCTCCGATTCTTCTGGCCAAATTGCACAGCACACAAACAACTGAATCAATAATAATAACCCCATGCCCCTTTCTCATGCACATTTTTAATTGTTAAATATCTCGGGTATGTACATACAAGGAAGGTAGAGCAGGTAAAGAGAATGATTAACTATTCTGTACATGACTTCACCTCTAAATTCCAAAGCACGTACCAGGAAAGCTGTAGATGTCAGTAAGGTCATTGTACAAACCAAAGACTGTCCCCTACATCACATAAGAAAAAATAACCCCTTTATTCATCAACCCTACCACATAGTCTGATCCACAGAGAATAACACTTGTCTACCACCGGATCAGGGGGAAAAAACAGATATCAAAAAGTTTTGTAACTGTAAGCAGGAACCGGAGGGCACTCTTCAACTCAATGACAAGGCGCTGGGGGTACTGCGCAGGTTAGGGCGTGTCCATGTTGACTGGCAGGTCCGCACACGTGAGAGACACCGAATAACTAACCTGCCAGAATAACTTGCCGAAAGTTGCACTCATTGAACAACACACAACACAAGTACACTTTTAAAGCGGCAGCTCCTGCTTTGAAAGGGTCGGTGTCATAAAGTTAATACCTTTTTATGAAGTAACGCATAAAGCCAGGACATTGTGAATAACATTACTATAACCATAAGGGAAATTTCAAGACACATACTATCCCTCCTGTATAATGATCCTAAGACGCAAAGTTCCCGTGAACGTCGAATATAAAACGCGAAAACAAGCACGGGCGGATGTATTGGTGGGGTTTGGGAAGGATAGTTGTAGTTTTACTTTAGTTATCGTCGTTGGTAACCTTGCTATATGTATAACGCACACACAGATATGAATTGTATTCTTTCCCACACATCGCAATGCGCCCGTATTTAGACTCGAATTGTAGTTCTGCTGCTCTTAATCCGTCCGAAAACTGGTGACTTTGGAGAAGTGATTAACAGCAGTTAATAAATGGCAATAATTACAGTTTGTTAATGTCTCGGATTAATAATACTAATATTTTAAAAGTTTTTTCATTGAGACGATTACATACTAGCAATACCATCAAGTTTCATTTTGCACTGTAAGACCTGCGTTCTTTAGACATCTACAAATATCTTTTTGAAGAGCAAGCAATTTAAACAAATCGAAGGACTAGTGTGCTTCAATGACATAGGTATTCCTGGAACTGCCTTACCCATCTCGTGAATAGATAACCTTTTTGAAAATCCAGTAGAAAAAATAATAAAACCAAATGTATTTGAAGTCGTGCAATTACCTAATGTACGCTTGAAAAGAGAAAATGAGCAAAATGAGACAATCATAATACAAACCAAAAGAATGATTAAGGCTCTAGTTATTCATTTTGGTGGTACTTGGTTTGAACCGAAAATATATAAATTCTGCTATGCAATGGTCTAGATTGTCCTGAAAAGAAAAAAACACTTCATAGGTGTCATCAGGAGAATAGGCATAGACATAGACTGTTTCTTTACTACTTGCTTGCTTCACTTTTCAGTAATTATTTCTTTAAAACATAAGGCGCATTATACCGGTTTCGTTAATACTGTAGGGTTCGTAAATATGGAGTGTTTTCTTTTGGTGGTAATGCAACGCTGGAAAATTGAGAATGGCACGTGTTTGTGCTTTACTAGTTGTTGGCTTCACTTTACAGTAATTATTTATTTGACATACAAGTTGATAATTGCCTAGCCCGGCGGCGTGTCGGGGCGCGATTTGCTACTGCGCATCCTGCGAGGTATCTGTAAGATCACCGGCGCTGGGAAGAGTGCACGGACCGATAAAAATTAGTTAAAATAAAAAAATAAATAGATAAAATGCTGCCCTTTACAAGGCCGGCCATGATACCGAGTTACCAACTCTGCCGCACAACCTTCAACAAAGGCGCCCCCCATTCGCACATGCCTCCACACAAGACACTCTAGTGAGAATCGAGCGGGACAATGTCTTGCTATGAGGCGACAACGCTACTGAAACTGCAAAAGTTTAATCAAGAAAACAGAAAAAGAAAGATTCTAGGAAAACAGAGTTATATACTTATGTAACAGTTCTTGACTACGGTTATTCACAATGCAGGCATTCATGGTATTAAGTTCTGGGGGGATACGCAACAGGCTAAAAAAACAGATACGAAGCTTGACAGTGCAGGTTTAGAGTGAAAAACTGCAGGGGGAGATGTACAGACAACATAAACTCTATATGCTCTATGGATGCCTGGTTTTAATACCAGATGGAGTGGCAGAATCTAATCCTAGCTGCCGCAACATCTCCCAATGTAATAAAAAATGTTTCTAATCACCAGAATAGGGATTCCGCTAAAAACTACATTTGAGAAGAAATACGTAAGAAATGTTAAAGCTCAACTACAAGGCATTTTAGGGCACTTTTCTCCCGAGATAGTACTTTCAGTGACAAACTCACCTCTACTTGATAAGTCGATGTTCTGTCTAAATAAATAGCAGGATCCAATAGCATTCAAGTTCGAAAATATCAGAAAATGAATGGGGGCTACTGCTGAATCCGCTATTTATTTAGACAGATCAAAGAAAAGTTAGACTGGGGGGGGGGGGGGTGTTATGTAAATGACAGCTTGACATGAATAATCCGATTGGCTGGCACCACTCGCTCCTTGTAAGACATACAAAATCGGCTAAGTAAGATTACTTGAATATGCAGCCGTTTTTCTTAAAAAAGTTAAATATGAACATTATCTAACTCCATAACTAAAAATAAGTTGAGAAAGTATGTGAAAACATTTGGGTATTTTCAAACTTATTTTTTTAACATTGGAGATGCAATCTGGCTGTAAAGTTAGATGCGCTTGTGGAAGGGACTCGGCTGTAAGTGCATACAATTCCAATCTTCTCACAGCGCACTCGGAGGTAACCACAGAGGCGCTGTGAGAAGGTACTCGGGGTTAATGAGTGGAATACTTCCAAAGTGAAGGATTTAGTGTAGAAAGTCTAACACAGTTTATGCTACAGCATGATGGAACAATTAGTCCCCAAAGTAAAGAAAACATAAAGAGCGGGAGACATCGGTGGAAGAAATATGGACATGGGAATGTATAATAACTTTAATGTGGCACAATATTTATGCAAAGGCAGAAAAGAAAACAAATCAGTACAAAAAAGTGGCACCAAAGATAGTTGCCGAGAGACACAGGCAAAGGCATCTGGATATACAAGATTTCACAATACAAAAAAAAAATAAGAAAACAAAGGGGGAAAGTAGAAAAGAGGATTACTAATGGGGAAGTTAAAGAAATAGAAACTGTAGTTATGGATTACCTGTGCAGTGAAGGAATTAATGTATAAAATCCAACAGTGGCAATGTTGCAACATGATGGGTCACTGAGTCTAACAAATGAAGGAGAAACAGGTGAAATGGTAAGCATCTGATCTCTTGCCACATGATGATTCTCTACAGCCTTCAGTAGGAAATGAGTGCAAAACTTCAGCTGGAGTCGCACAGCCAGGAAAGGAGCAAGAAACATTGGCAACTCTGACAGAGTCAATGTTGTGTAGCGATAGACAAGTGCATTCCTATATGAAAGAGCAACAGATGATGTAGCATGCAGCCAAAGATATGTCACAGAAAAATGCTCCCTAACTTTGTGTAGAATCCCTGAAGCAAACAGAGAGCAATGGTAACAGTTGCTTTATTTAATAGAGAAGGATAAAGATATAAAGATCAATGAAAAAATGTTATAGAAAGTCAGTAAGACCCAAAATGTTAGTCTGATTAAACAAATTAATACAGTAATTAAATCTTTCAACAGAAATTTGTGTAATAGAAGTAAATAGGCTATATTAATTTGCAGCTAAATTAATAACAGTTAAAGTCTTACCACAAAAACACAGGGTAGTAAGGGAAAGGAATGGAAGAAATCAAATGACATAATGGAAGTACTAAATACAGACAACTATAAAGCAGTTAAGGTAAGAAGTGTCACTGTTAGAGGAGTACAGAAAAGGGAACAGATCAATACAGATAGAGAACTCTAAGACAGAGATGTGATAAAAGCAATGCACAGTATCAGAACAGATCAGTATCTACTGTGCACTATCACCAGTGGCGGCTGTTGACTTCAAATCAAAGGGGGCTGCAGGAGACAGCTGCATGGGTGGGTCAATGGGAATGGGTGTGGCCAACTAGAAAGGGGTTGGGGCTATGCTCAAAACCACAAAAACTGTAACTTTAATTAAATACTCTGCCCTGGGTGCCAAACCATCATTATGAGAGTCCAATCAAGACAAAATGAAGTGTAGAAGAAAAAACATATTTCAATCCATTGGCTGCATGACAGCTTACTTAATATCTAATGTTAATCAGTAAGGCAATGCTGCTCAGTGCGCAAATTAAATGCTCCTAGAGCAGCAGGAAATCTTAGATGGGTTTCACTGACAGCTGTGTAGGGAAAAACTGAGCTAAGCTTTTGTGTCTATACAGGGCACTGCTAACTGCCGCTAAGCAAACAGCAGCACTGTTCAAATGTGAGGTTTAAATATGAGCAAAGAGAAACTAGTTTTAACTACCAATCAGGGAAGTACACACAAACCTTCAACCAGCAATCCCAAAATAGACAAGTTAGATCAGCACTGTTCTGCCAAAAGGGTGCAGAAAAACATCTTAATGTAGAATAGCTGGTTTGGAACCCAGGTGTAACAAGACCACAGAAACTAGTTACAACTAACAGATATAATGTAATACAGTGCAATTAACTACTTAAAGCAGCAGCAGGCAGTCCATTTGTTTTGGAATCTGCAGAAAGTACAGTCACAGTATAAGAGAAATGCAACTTTCGTGTTGTTTCCCAGCTCAAACAGACCAGGTAAACACCTACTGTCACTAGATGAATAATCCCAGTCTTCCCAATGTAAAAGCAGTGTCTGGAATGAAATGCTACCACAAATTCTGTACTTTAAACAGCTTATACAGAATTTATTAAGACACTAAACAAAATAAGCTGATTAATAAACCCTCATGCCAATGAAACTACATAGGTTCATAGGTGTGTACTAGGCCAACAGCCCTGGAGCCTTTACAAGCCTAGCCCATAGAAGTGCCCTGGCATCATGTCACCGTTAGTTCCCGGTGCCTCTATCAAGTAGAGCCACTGGAGTGTTCCCAGGTGTGAACTTTCTATTTCCCATCCACTCATCAAAATTAATCTTGAAAAGGGCCAGTGAGGTGCTCTGCTTGATGTGTATGGGAAGTCTATTCCAGAGCATGGGCAGTCTCTGGGTTATGAACCTGTCCCTCCAGCATGTTCTGTTGATTGTGTAATGAGGTTGAGGTCCATGGAGCGTGTGGTGCGGAGGAATTGGGATTTCTTTAGGTGTAACATTTCTAACAGGGCTGGGTCAGACATGGCTTTGTAAGTCAAGTAGAGATTGCCTCTTAATAGACGATATGAGACAGAGAAAAGCTGGAGGTTTTTTTTATTTGAGTCTGTCCATGTAGGGCATGTGTTTAAGACCTAGGATCCTCTTAGTGAGGCACTTTTGTGGCCTTTCCAGCTGCTGTATGTGTTTAGTGAGGTACATGCCAAATGGAGCATTATATTCGATGAGTGGTCTAATGAGGGAAGAGTAGAGAGAGATGATGACGTCTTTCTTCCTGGATGCAAAACCCTTGGTAATGAGATGTGCCACATAGGACTTTCTGACTACAGAGGCAATGTGGTGTGGTAGGAGAGGTTGCTGTCAACCTGTGTCCCCAGATCTCTTATAATGCCTTCAGTGTTTAGTGGGCTACCATCAATGTGGTAATTAGTGGGAACTTGAGTTTTCCCAAAGGGAAGGATGATGCATTTTTTGGCATTAAGCTTAAGACCATGGTTTCGACACCAGTCGTTGGTCTCTGTGAGGCCTTTCTGTAGGATGTGTATATCACTTGGGGGAGTTAATAATGGCTCTCAGCTTGCAATCGTCTGCAAACTTGGTCAGAGTCCCTCTGTGTTGACCTAGACATCTGAGAAGTACATGCCAAACAGGAGAGGACCCAGGACCGATCCTTGTGGGACTCCACTTGTGACTGGTCGGCAGTCTGACTTGGAGTCTGCTACTTTCACACTATGGGTTCTGTCAGCCAATTTGCAATCCCCCAGTGATATAGGGGCTGATGCCTAGTTTGGTGAGTCTATCAATAATTCCTGAGTGGGGAATGGTATCAAAGGCCTTGGCCAGATTGCAGTAGGCTGTATGAACTGCCTTGCCCTCATCCACAGCTCTGGTGACTGACTCAAAGAAATCAACCAGGTTGAGCAGGCATGATCTACCCTTCACAAAACCAAATTGTGCGGGATTCAGAGTTTGGAGATTCCCTATATCCTTGTTAATTAGGTCCATGATTATGCGCTCCATAGCCTTACATATCAGTTGTCAGGCTAATGGGGCGATAATTCCAGGGTCTGTAGTCATTCCCCCTATATGGAGAGGGATGACTGTAGCAGTGCGCCATTCTGTAGGGACAAAGCCTGAGGTAAGGCTGTGAATGAACAGGGCACAAAGGTGTGGTGCTAGTTCACTTTGTAGTTCATGTAGAACACAGCCAGGGATATTGTCGGGTCCCGTGGAAGCTGTACTCATGGCCTTGGAGAATGCAGCTTTAACCTGTGCTGCAGTAATGCTGGGTGCCTGGCATTCTTCTGGTATTGTGATTGGTCCTGGGGGGGGGTAAAGTTGGCACTGAAGCTGTCAGCCAATATGTTGGCAATATCTGTTAGCTCAGTAACCACTGTGCAGTAACTCAGCAAATCTGGGTATTGCCATGGAGATTCTTGATATAACTGTAGAAGGCTTTGTGGTTATTTTTAGTGTCTGCTGCAATTCTACCTTCATAGCTAGCTTTAGAGGTTTTGATGAGGGATCTTTTTGTTGAGGCTAATAAGAGAATTTTTCCAGTCTTGGAACTTCACCTTTTTCTGCAACAGTTTCTTCCTTCTGTTGTAGAGTTTGTTAATGACAGGGGACCATCACATTGGCTTCCTTTTTTTGGAGGAGAGCGCGCCTTGTTGGGTATGGCTAGTTCCACGCATTTATGTATGTGTTCGTACAGTAAACTGGTGTATGATTTGGCGGTCATGCACCTATTTTCCATTTGCATGGGTGCCGTGAAGTTACCCACCCACCTCTGTTTTTAGGAGTGCAAAGTCAGCTTTGGAGAAGTTTCTCATGGTGGTTATCTTTGATGGTGGTGTGGGAGAGGTGTGGATTTCTAAGGTAATTAGTTTGCGGTCAGATTTAATTGGTGTTGAGAAACCGTTGCTCATGTAATAACCAAGTCAAGGATGTTTCTTCCTCTAGTGGGGGTAAGAATAAGCTGGTCAAAGTCATCACTACCAAGCCTTGAACCCAGGACCCTGTGCACTACAATCACAGCAACATACCTCTACACCAAATGAGCTGAAAAAAAAAAACAGTAGTCCCAAGTGTCGAACCCATGACCCTGAACACTATAGTCAGAAGAATTTACCACTACACCATCTGAGCTAAAGCCGACTCTGGTGGGACTCGAATCCACAACCTTTGAATGCTTTTTACTAGAAGTCCAATGTGTTATTCATTGCGCCACAGAGGGCATTAACCCAAGTGTTTCCCCAACCTGAACAGACCAGACCATCTCCCAATGCACAAGAAGGAAAATCCACTGAACTCTTGATGTAAAAACAAGTGCTTGCTAGAGTGTCAGAATACACTACTTTATCCAACAGCTAGCTAGATACTGAATTCAGAGCAAGTAAATCAGTAGAACAGACAGAGGCAAAATGCACCTTTTAATATAAGCACAAGAAAAGGCAAATGATGCAATATATCAACATCAGTGTAAAACAAAAATTCAATGTATATTTAAATATCACTCAAAGACAATTAACCAATGAAAAAACTTGAAATGTGCAGCATAGTCTTATCAATCACACAGAACAAAAACACCAGTCCAAGCAGATTTCTTAAAAACAGAAAATAAAATGGAGCAGGTAAAATTGAAAGCATCTCCAGTCACAGACTGAAAAATTCTGCTTTACTTTCCTCACTCAGCAGGGAATCACTAGCAGTGATTTAGTTTATGCAAGCTTGAAATTGAAAATGCTTCGAGTGATATACAAAATATTAAAAATTTAAATGAAAGTTCAACCCGAAAGCAAGGAACATTAGGCAGCATCTGTGGACACAAGACAACAGGGAAGGAGACAGGCATTAATGGAGGTCTACAGTGGATAATTACATTTTGGTGGGGGAGGGGTCTGTAAGGTTAACACCTAGAACTGAAAGGTTAACAAAATACGCCTCCAGGTGCCTTCCTTTTTGGGTACTAGAAAAGGCCGTTACTTGTTGAGAAGGAAGAATAAGCTAATGTGACGACAAATCCGAAAGAACAAAACTCAGTTGCTTTCTCAAATCCTTTGGGAGTGGAGGAATCCCTTACTGAAATGGAAGGGATGCCCACTGCAGTCTGAAGTAGTGTTTCGTTGTCACCTCACAGTAAGATGCTGTCCGGTTTGATTCTCAGCTAGAGCGTCTTCTGCGTGGAGACATGCGTGAATGGGCGTACCTTCGTTGAAGGTTGTGTCAGGGCTGGTAACTCGACATGTAAAAACCAACTACCAAGCATTAGCGGACCGGAGTTCCGCTGTGGCGACCCCTAACCGGGAAAAGCTGAAAGACACAACAACAACATTTCCAATACCTAAGAATCTATTAGGTCTCTAGAGATGCAAAGAGTGAGAAAATTTTGTCAGCTTGGAAAGATGACTGGATGGGGAGAACAAGAGAGAGGTTTAAAGGTAGTCAAGCCACATCCCATGGTGTTTCGGCTTCTATAAGCCCTTAAGCCACTCCACAACCCAACATTTTGGTCAAAGGAGACTTCCCCGGGAGAAACAGATGTTATCCGTGTGATTTGCTTGAGCTTTTCAATGCTCAGATTACCTCAGACAAAATCTCATGTCATATTCATGCAAGCTATAGGTCTCCCTCTATGATCCAAGAAAATTAAAATACATACTTGAATTTACTGAAAATACCAAACTCCTGGGTGACTACCACAGTCTAAACTGGGAATCGTGCAGGCTCAGAGAGTCCAGAACTTTGTGAATGAAAACACCTTGGAACAGGTCCATATACCTACTTGGGGTGAAAGCATCCTTGACCTGGTACATACAAACATGGCAGAAAGTTGCACTGTCTTTACTGTAATGTTCTTACTAATCATGTCAGACCATAAATCAGCTTCCTTTGAAATAAATGTAAAACTAGGGACACTAGCTACCCCTGCAAATTTTAGGAATCATTCTAGGACAAACTTCCTACTACCAAGTGAAATCCTGACCCTGAGAACACCGCTACCTACACAGAATCATTTATAGTAATCTCGTATATGTTAACAGCTGCAGAGAGATAGCTGTACCCACCCAGATTAAGCATGGGTTAAACTCTAAAAACAAGTTGCAACTGGTGGAATCCTATCAACAGGTTGTACTTCAAAAGACGTGAATTCATGGCAAAAATTAATAAGTGCATTGACCAGCAAAGTAAAAATACTTCATCAACCTAACAAAAAAAAAAAAAACGGGGGCAAATCAGGTCTACAAAGTAAAGTTTGAAGTAAAATTGGTCTCCCATGCCAGGGATGATCACCAAGCTTTCTTCCGCTGTGTCTGTAACTTCAAAGCCCATACACACAGCTATGTACCAACTTAATTGTAAATGGTGCCACCTATCCACAGCAAAACTATGTAGCAAACCTCCTAGCCAAGAAATTTCCAGTTTTAACCTTCTCCCCACCAGATGCCCTTCAGGAAATAGCCACATCCATCACTCCAACTATCACTAGAATTTTAGTCACAGTGCTCTCCAAGGTCAAGAACACAGCATTAATGGTCTCAATATCTCAGGATTTGTGCTACATGAATGGTGGGCTGCAGCAGTTATCCTGCTGCACAACAGCAGGCCATCCATGGACCCAGGGGATTATTGACCCATAAGCCTTACAAGCCTGTTATGCAAAGTTATGAAGAGAATCATGGATATCCTAAATAGCATCAATAGTCTACAAACATCAGATCCAAGTCAATTCGCATTTGTCAAGGGCAACTCCTGCCTACTCAACCTAGAGGACATCAAGGAAGTCACCAAGGCAATGGACAAGGGAAAAATGGTACATACTACCTACTTCAGCCTGGCCAAAGGCATTTGACAATGCCCCACTCAGGCACTGTAAAAAAGCTCACTAACACCCTTGAGTCACCAGATAGCCAGCTGGCTTACAGCCAGGATCCAACAAATTAGACTAGGAGAGTCTACTCCATATAAAGGCTAGTTACCAGTGAGTTGCTGGGACCCCCCTGTCAGAGGTCAAGGCTAATGTCAAGGGCATATGGCTAACCAAGTTCAAAGGTAATTGCAAAATGGATGCAGTCACTGAATTCCCCCTACCCCCCAAGACAAATTTCCTCCAAGGCAGCCTTACACACACTAATAACTGGTGCCAGAGTAAAGTACAGTTTTGTACCTACCATAAATGTAGATGTTCGAGTGCTTATACAGCTGCAGTCATAATAGATGGGTTATCCTGCCGTCAGGCAGGTCCTCGGTCGGCCGAATTCCAAAGTCTAGGTCTGGCGTCGGTTGTCGTCGCTTCTTCCCTGACGTCAGTGCGGCAGGGGTATAAAAGAGGCAGCTGACACCATATTCTTCAGTCTTTCTTGCTGTGCGGTGCCCGAAGCAGAAGCAGTTTGCAAGTGCTGGTCGGCCAGCTCCTGAGATTTACGAAAGTATTTCAGCCGAAGTCTTCTTGAAAGCTAAGTACCCCGTTGGGGAAACTTTTCTTGCCTTAGACCGATGTCAGACAAAGTTAATAATTGCATTTCTTGTGGGAAGTAAATACCGCATAAGGATTTCCACTCTTTCTGTATACCTTGCTTAGGCCCAGACCACGACGTCTTGGCCTGCCGTTTCTGTGCTAGATTCAATAAACGCACTATTAAGCGTCGGGCAGAGTTCGCCCTTCACTTTTTCGGCAAAAAATTTAATTATATTATGTCATCGGATACTCCGACTCCAGTTTTGAGCAAAAAACGCAAAGATAAGGACCGACATACGAGGTCCGCACCACCTACTGAAACCACGCTAAGGCCGACTACCAGTTCTCCGGTACTCAGCGAGGCACCTACGCAGCCCCTGACTACCGATAACAATGTATTACTGGTGTCTTCAGTACCCGAGGTCGCAGGCTCCTCGGCCCCCATTCTTACTACAGATCCCGACGCCACTCCTGGCGGGGAAACTCAGAATTTAGACAGGCCTGCCATTTCTGAAGGGGTCTTCAGGCCATCCTCCATCTCTATTAAAGCCTTCACTAAATCTAAAGCAGCCATGAAAACCAAAAAACAGGTTCCTCAGACCTCCTCTCAAGGCACTATGCCTAAAAAACAGATGCTTAAAATGGCTGAGGATTTGATTACTCTTATCAGGGGTTCTCAACCCCCCTCTGACAAAAGGCCCAGATTAGAGGAAGACTACCCTTCCTCAGATCAAGCTTCTATTACCTCAGAACTATCTGAGGACCAGGCATAATAACTGGTGCCAGAGTAACAGTGAAACTCACTGCCAAAAAAGTTCAGAAAGATGGCCACCCCAGCAAACTACTACTTACACTGATAATTCACCCTCTACTACTACCACCACCTAAGAACACAATTTGTGAGAGATGCAACTACATCAAGCACCTACTGTCACTGTTCTGTCCCCCACAAGTAGTACATCTGGCACTGCGAAGGTTATCAACATGAACACCACAAAAAGCACCCACACCTACACAACACCCCCACATATGCAGAGGTCCTCAACAAAAACATACACAAACAAAAGAGATCTCCAAGACAAAAACACACCACACATAGTCTGCACACCTGTGTCTCACAGCCACTAAGGCCTAAACATAAACCCAACACATTAGTCATAGGTGACCCCATTATGAGACATACAAATGTGCCCCTCACCAAGCTGGATATGGAGAAAGTCAGTCAGTTGTTTGTCAGGTTCAAGAATCTGCCATATCACCCATGCAACTCAAGTCTCTCAACAGGTACTGTTATGATACTGTCACAGTCCATGTTGGTGCGAATAACTTGAGGCGTACCTTCCTGGACTATATGAAGAGAGACACGATCGAGCACATTGAATATGTGTCCCAGGCAGATATGTTCCCAGCCTTAAGCAGCATTCTACCGTCACCCAAAATGATGCCTCAATACAAACAGAAAATGACTGACTAACAATTGGCTTAGTTTCTGGTCTCATTCCAAGGGGATCCAGTACCTGACAGCCTAGGATGACATAACTGAAAAAACCACGATGCTTTGCCAGAGATGGCCTGCATCTGTTTCCCTTGGGCTTCAGGCTCCTGGCAAAGGCTCTTGCCTCCTCCATAGAGCTTTTTTAAGCAATGCCATAAGGTCAAAACTAGCAACATGAAAATTTCATCAAAATGTAAATTAAAGGTCATGATAGTTAACGCTAGGAGTCTAAACATGAAACTGCACTTATTGCATGCATTCTTAACCCTGGAAGTTGCTGACATTTGTGCAGTCAGAGAAACCTGGTTCAAAGCTGCGTAGAGCACCTCAATACCGTGGGCAGCAGGTCTACTTCTAAAGACCGAACCGACGATTCCCCGACACGCGGAAAACGAAGACCAAACGACCGACAGGTAAGTTTACCGACAGGGTGATTTGCCGACAGCGGAAAGACCGACAAGGGTAATGTGCGATCGCGACTCGGTAAGTGTGCGACAGTGACGGCGTTAGGAGCAGTGAGGTAAGTGTGCGATATTGTGGGATTTCGGGTTAGGCTGTGGGAAAGGTGAGTGTGTGTAAGTGTTGGAGTTAGGGTTCGTGTAAGGTAAGTGCATGATAGTGAGGGACTGTAGTTTAGGGACGGGTTACGTGAGTTAGGGTTAGGGTGCAGGTAGGTGAAGTGTGCGATAGTGTCAGACCTTGGGCTAGGGGTGGGTTAAGTGAGTTAGGGTTAGGGTGCAGGTAGGTGAAGTGTGCGATAGTGTCGGACCTTGGGCTAGGGGTGGGTTAAGTGAGTTAGGGTTAGGGTGCAGGTAGGTGAAGTGTGCGATAGTGTCGGACCTTGGGGTTAGGGGTGGGTTAAGTGAGTTAGGGTTAGGGTGCAGGTAGGGTGAGTGTGCGATAGTGTCGGACCTTAGGGTTAGGGTTTGGGTTAGGGCTAGTGGGTATGTTATGTAGTGTGGTGTGTTGTTTACGTTCGGTGTGTCGGTGTTATGGTGTTCGGTGTTTTGCGTTGTCGGTTTTTTGCGTTGTCGGTTATCTGGCGTTGGTGATTTTTGTGTCGGTGAAGTAGCGTTTCGGGCTTTTAAAGTAGACCCATATAGATATATATATATATATATATATATATATATATATATATATATATATATATATAAATAAAACATACGCATCTCCAGGCTGGTCAAACAGTATGACACACAAGAAACACTCCAGGTGCAGTTACAATTGACAAGAGCCCTATTCAAATCATACCTAGGCATAGGCCTCCAACTTTGACTCAAGATGCCTACTCTACCTATCTGGACCTCTCCGAATCTATCAAGATTCAACTCTTTACCTTGATCCTGGGTGACTAACTATCCAACCACAGACTGAAAGAAATACTCATGCCAAAAAACAAATGCCCAGAGACTTCTTGACTTTGTCAATGCAAATGCCTTGGACCAGTTGGTTGACACCCCCACAAGAGGTGAAAATATCTTGAACTTGATAATAACCAACATGACTAACTACTGCAGCATCCCTATAGTGTCATCATCCCTGGTAAGATCTGAACACAAAGCAGTCACTTTCAAAGTCACCATCTCCCCTGACCCCCTTAGCTAGGGTCAAACACAAAAAAAAATAAAACTCCAAAACTGATTACAACCTCCTCAAGGAAGGCATAAACAGCTTCACAGCCCCCTCCCCATCCACAGGAGCTGGTGCATATGTCCAAACCTACACCAAAGTACTATATGAGCATTTATATAGTTGCATGAAATCAGGAATACACAAGAATATGAAATCATCCTCCTCAAGGAAGAGTAAACCTCTCTGGTGACCAACTGCAATAAAAGGAAAAAAATTGTTCTCCAGGACCAAGAAGGAGCAGGTGCCTAATTGGAAGCAATCGCTCCTTAGCCTGAACAAGCACATAAGAGCACTAGTCAAATCCTCCAAAGCAAACTTAAGAGTCCAAACTGGCCACATCTACTAAAGACAATCATAAGGCCTTCTTCACATGTCTGCAATCTCAAGGGAAGCACTCATATCTGCTCAGAACTGGTGGTCAAAGACACCACATACACAAACACTGTAGAGATAGCCAACCTGCTGGCAGACAGGTTCAGTGAAAACTTCACCCCTCTGTCCCCCCATCAGTAAAACAGGACAACCCCACTACCTGCCCCTCCCCTTATCGCTAGGGGGCAAGTCATCACTGCCCTCTCAAAAGCAAAAAAACATAGCCTCCATGGGACCTGATAACATCTCTGGCTGCATCCTATATGAACTCAGGCAGGAACTTCCACCACCATTAGGCACCCTATTCAACCAAAGCCTGATTACCAGATTCATCTCAGCCGAGTAGAGGACAGCCACTGTCATCCCCTGGCATAAAGGTGGAGCAGCCACCAATCCAAGAAATTACAGATCCATCAGCCTAACTAGCCTGAACTGCAAGGCCATGGAGTGGATTATCATAGACCTCATTAACAAGGACATTGGCAACCTCCAGACAGTCGATCTCACATAGTTTGACTTCATCAAGAGGAGGTCATGTCTGTTAAATTTGGTCGACTTCCATGAGACAGTCACCAAGACCATGGAGGAAGGGAAGACGGTGCACACATCCTACCTTGACATGGCCAAAGCCTTCGATACTATTCCCCACTCAGGTAAAATAAATAAACTCTCTCAACTAGGCATCAATATATACGTTAACAGATGAGTAGCAAACTGACTCACAGACAGAACCCACCTAGTCAAAATAGGGGAAGCCACCTTAAGCAGTAGACCTGTAACAAGCTGTGTACCCCGGGGATTCGTCTTGGGGCCTCTGCTGCTTGGGAAATACTTTTCTGAGGTGCAGGCCAAAACCAGTGTGATATGACTGGCCAAGTTTGCAGATGACTGCAAGCTGGGTGCTGTTATCAATTCCCCTAGTGATGTGGACAACCTCCAAGAGGGTCTCATCCAAACAAACGACTGGTGTCAGAAACATGGCCTCAAACTGAATGCCAGAAAAATGTATGCTCATCCCCTTTGGGGATAGAGACATCCCCACAAATTATCACATTGATAAAAAGGTCCTAAAACACAATCAGTCGTGAGGGACTTGGGCACCCAGGTTGACAGCAAACTGACTTTTGACCACGATAATGCCTGCACTGTACAGAAAGCTTTCTACATGGTCCACCTCATTAGTAAGGGCATCTCATCCAGGGACAAGGTGGTCATAACATCCCTGCATTCTTCCCTTACAAGACCCATTATGGAATATGTATTTATTTTACATTTGTTTACCGGGCTAGTCCAACTGGATATATTTCCATTTTCAGCAGAGGACAGGGGAGAAAAGCTCCACACTGAAGTTAATACAAACAAGTCATTACATAAAGAAAGCAAGTAGTTAGTAAAAATACAAACAGAAATAAGGTTCAATCTAAAATATACTAGTTGAAAATTTATACTAGGAAGGACATTTACTTTTATTTACAGTATAAGAATAGGGGAGTTATACTTTAGTAAAACATTCATGAAGAGTATAATTGATTAAGTAAATATAAACCATACAACCATACAACGTTCTATATTAATTCATATCAGAGGCTAATTAACAAGGGTGTTTTTGAGATTGTCTACTCTAGGGAGTGAGTAGAGAGCGGTAAGAGAGGGTGATTATGAGAAGAGTAATTAGTAGAATCATAAGATTAGTCGGGATTGATGCATGGGCATAGCCAGAGTGTTTTTAGATGTTGTTTGAGCTTTTGTTTAAAGAGGAAGGGTGATGAGATAAAAGTTAGAGTGGTAGGTAGAAGACTTCAGTATTTACCTATGGTGTTGGAGAATAGTGAATCACCTGCAATGTTATTGGACTTAGTTAGCTTCACAAGAAGTTTATTAGAGGAGCGTAGTGAATTTAGATTAAAATAGGGAGAAATAAGGTCAGAAAGTATAGGGGTATTTTTTGGTTGGTGAAATATCCTGTGAACAAAGGTAAGTTGGGAGAGTAATAGTGTATTTTTCAGTTCTAGCCAGTTTAGTTGTAGTAGATTCTGACAGTGGTGAGTTCTAAATGGGTTTCCAGTAGCAAATCTAGCAATGCTATTGTATGCATTTGCTAGTTTAATGAGGTTATTTTTCTTTAGGTTAGTGTATATGGGTACACTGCTCCTTTCATCATGTACCTCACAAAGCACATGCACCAGCTGGAGAGACCACAGAGGTTCCTCACAAGGTCAAATCCAGGGCCTCAAACATCTACCCTACACCAATAGGCTAAAGAGCTTCTACTCGGTCTCCTACAGACTCCTCAGAGGTGAGCTCTGTCTGGCATACAAAGCAATCTCAGATCGTGCCCTGATGGGACTGCTGCATATCTGCAAGTCAAGTTCCACTCGATTAACCCGCATGTGCGACCTCAACCTGGTCTGTGACATCAATGGGAGTTGTTGGCAGGACAGATGTGTCCCAGAGACTCCCCTTTTGTGGAATAGACTGCCTCTCCACGTCAAGCAGAGTACCTCATTAACCCATTTTAAGCAGAACCTGGATAACTGGATGGGGAACAGAAAATACACCCCTGGGATTCCACCTTTGTCCCTGATGCTCAGTGGCATTGGTTGCTGACTTGTTGGAACAATGGCTAAATTCTTGGTTAGGCTTGTAAGAGCCTCAGGGCCAACAGCCTAGTAACTTCCTATGATCCTAAGAATACAATCTGTAGTCAAAATTTCGGGAATGCATGTAGTCAGTGATTTGTTATTTGAAAAAAAAAAAAAAAAAAAAAAGTAATCTCCATGGTATCTCCGAAGTCTCAAGACAACCCACTAAAGTGTAGTAGGTCCAAAAACAAGACAGTGTAGGAAACTTCTCTGTGTGGAAGATTTTCAGTCCATATATTTCTAGTTAATCACTGTATATTAATCAGATCAGACAATAGTAGTAGAAGTAGCAAACTTAAACTCATCTTAAGTCAAAACAAAACTTACTAAGTATTTGAAAGTAATCCAAGCAAGGCAGGCAGTCTGTTCCCAGTCGAAAATCCTTTATTAAGTACACAGACAAGCGATCCAAGTAAAACAAAAATAGAGTAATAATTTCCTCACAAGCTTTCTATATATATATATATATATATATATATATATATATATATATATATATATATATATATATATATATATATATATATATATATATATATATATATATATATATATATATATATACTTTTTATCAGGCATGGGAGTGATTTATTGTGCTGTAAAACAAAGTGTTATTGGTACTATCTCATTTCTAAAATCAGTTGCTTGCTACAGCACTTTGTTTACCTTTTAGTGCAGTGTAAGTCACATGTTCACACAGAGGTAGGATTTTCAGAGTTGCTTATTAGCATATTGCAGGTCAGCTTTCACAAACATTAGTGGGGAATGGATATGTGCTAAGTTTGTCACTTGTATTTTCCTTCCCTCACCCATACGCTATTAGATTAGCTGAGTGACTGGTTTAGCCTCAGCCAGAGATGCTAGCCAGTCAGAATCAGATCTGCAACCTTTGCAACACTGAAGTTACATCTTTAGTATGTGCTTGTTTTTGGTAAAACTTAGTGGAGTAATTATCCCAGCCTAGGCATGCTTGTTGCTACCTGCTTTTTCCCTTTATTGGTAATTATATTTCGTATGGTCAGCAGTAGCATTGCTTATTAGTCATGCACTCATATCTTTATAAGACAGATTCTCTCATTTCACAGGACAGCATTGCTTTGGACAGTTGCATCTTGGAAACAAACCCACTGAGATGCAAACGTCCTAAGATTCTACAAGAATAAAATTTTGTAATGTTTCAATAAAAACATGTCAGACAATGCTGAAATTGAATCTTGTTACTGTACTAAAAGTATTTTCCCATTAGCTGACACCATTCAAGAATCACACAGTAACTGTCTGTATAATACTGATTCCATCCAAATGAATTTATTTTCTTTTTCTTTCCTGCTTTGTGGTACAATGTTTGGATCTTTCACTCATTTCCTGAACATCTGACTGCAGTAGTTACACTGGTTACCTTTTGAAAGTTGAAGCAAATGTAGTGTCTACATATACCGATATTTTCCTATCTGTGTGCATAAGTATGTATGCAATATGTAATCTAAGTTTATATTCATGTGGTTTTAAAACCACAGCCTTGTTATGTCTTAGTGACCGGCTTGCAATTCAAGGCATTCTTGAATGTCTGTCAAATTTGTATATGCTGGATATGTGATAATGTGTCTATTTTATTAAAATGTTCTATGCAGTGCACATAATTGTTTTAGTTGTGTATTTCACTGTTAATATTGGAATTCTCATAACGTTTCTCAAACTTTGCCTCTTTTGTGACTCAGGTGGCTGTAGTGATAAGACCACTTACCCCCTTATCAAGATGGAATATAGAGTGATTATCTAATCTTATTAATATACAGTGATTAACTACACACACACACATATAATATTATATATATATATATATATATATATATATATATATATATATATACACACTGGAAAATATGAAGGTCTCTCCAAACACCATTATATTGGGTGACTTCAACTACCCAAACATAGACTGGGAGCATTACTCTAGCTCCAAAACCCTAGCCCAAAGGTTCCTAGAACTTATAAACTCAAATGCTATGGAACAACTTGTTACCACTCCCACAAGAGGGGAAAACATATTGGAGCTGATCATCACCAACATGGGGACTCTATGCTCCAGACCAAAAGTGTATCCCTCACTGGTAAGATCAGACCATAAACTAATCTCACTGGATATTCACATCCCGACCCCACCCCCTGCCCAGAAAACCACAGTGAAAAACTTCTCTAAAGCAAATTTCACACTCCTCAAAACTGAGGTGGAATCCTTCAAAGCCCCTGGGCCTGTGGAAAATATGGCCAATACTGCAGAATCCTTTATAAACGCATTCTATTAACACCTTCAGGAATGCATGGATCATGCAATCCCAAATAAAACCAAGACCCAATCCTCCAAAGGCAGACGTCCTGTCTGGTGGACCCCAGCCATAAACAAACTATACAATAGAAGGAGGAAGCTACTACATGACAGAGCAAAATCCCAAAAAGGGAAGGCATCTCTGATCAGTATTAGCAAAAAACTACAGGCACTCATAAAATCGTCTAAGGCCAGCTTCGAGAGAAAAATTGCACAGGACACTAAGGATAATCACAAGGCTTTCTTTAGTTATGTTAGGAACCTGGGTGGGAATTCCCAGATATGCTCAGAATTAGTCCAAAATGACAAAAAATACACCGAACCCACAGACATTGCCAACATCCTAGCTGACAGGTTCAGCTCAAACTCCCCCCTTCCCACTAAAAGGGCAAATATCTATCCCAGCAGAGTGCTTCCCCCCTGACATCTCAGATACTCAGATAAGACCCGCTCTCTCCAAAGCAAAAAACACAGCATCAATGGGACCAGACGGTGTCCCAGGCTGCGTCCTACATGAACTCCAGAAGAGCTAAACCCAAACATAAAACTACTGTTCAATCTCAGCCTTACTATAGGATATGTACCCAAAGAGTGGCGTACAGCAACAGTGGTCCCTCTCCACAAAGTTGGTGCCTCAACGGATCCTGGAAACTATCGCCCCATAAGCCTGACTAGCTTGGTCTGCAAAGCTATGGAAAGGATCATCATGGACCTCATAAATAAAGATATTGGGGACCTACAGACACTGGATCCTACCCAGTTCGGGCATTGTTAAGGGCAGATCCTGCCTCTTAAACCTGGTTGATTTCTTTGAAACAGTCACCAAGGCCATTGACGAGGGGAAGGTGGTCCACACAGCCTACCTGGACCTCGCAAAAGCCTTCGATACAATACCCCACTCGGGCATTATAGATAAGCTCACCAGCTTAAATATAAACCACTATGTCACTAGATGGGTTGCAAACTGGCTCAAGGACAGAACCCACATGGTTATAATTGCTGGAGCCATGTCAGACTCCAAACCAGTTACAAGTGGCATCCCGCAAGGCTCAGTCCTGGGACCTCTCTTGTTTGGTATATATTTCTCGGGAGGTACAGGCCACCACGGAAGGACTGTGGCTGACCAAGTTCGCAGATGACTGCAAACTGGGCGCCATAATCGACTCTCCAGCCGACACAAGCATCCTCCAAAAGCAGACAACTGGTGCCAGAGCCATGGCCTCAAGCTAAACGCCAAAAAGTGTACAGTCATCCCCTTTGGCAAAAACAAAGTGCCCACAAATTACCAAATAGGTGGTAATCCATTAAGTACGGAAGAAGTAACTAGGGACCTGGGGACCCAAGTTGATAGCAATCTCTCATTTGACAACCACGTGGCCAAAGTGGTTAGAAAAACATTTTATATAGCCCACCTAATCATGAATGGATTCACAGCTAGATCAGGGGAGGTCATCGTGCCTCTCTACTCATCCCTCATCAGGCCCATAATTGAGTACAATGCCCCTTTTGGGATGTACCTTACCAGACACCTGCAGCAACTGGAAAGACCCCAAAAGTACCTCACCAAGAGGATCAAAGGGCTCAAACAGATGCCATATGCTGCCCGGTTAAAGAAACTCCAGCTCTACTCAGTGGCATACCGCTTGCTTGGAGGCGATCTGTGCCTGATGTATAAAGCCATGTCCAACCCGGAATTAATGGACATGCTGCACCTCAGAAAATCCAAATCCCATCGAGCTATGCGCTCGAGAGACTTGAACCTTAGCACTGAAATAAATAGGACATGCTGGAGGGACAGATTCATAACCCAGAAGCTCCCTTCACTCTGGAATAAAATCCCAGTCCAGGTTAGGCAGAGTCCCTCATTGACTCTCTTCAAGAGGAATATTGATGAGTGGATGGGAGATCGTAGGTTTACCCTGGGCATCACTTCTGTGTCACTGTTAGACAGACTAACCTCGAAAAAGGGCATAGCAAAATAAATTTAAAATGGATGGCGAAAGCCAAACACATTCTGGCTAGGCTTATAAATGCCCTAGGGCAGATAGCCTAGTATGAACCTATGAACCTATGAACCCATACAGTGACTGAATGTAAGTTAACTATATCTTTACTTTTCACACATATATGAAATACTGACTGCAATGTTTCAACATAAAAATGTATGTCACCAATATCAATGTCAAGGTGTGAGGTTTCTATAGGGAAAAGTGCAAAAATATAGAGATTAATAAAGATGAACATAGCAAATGAGAGGTCAAGGAGCTCCATTGGCTTTCTTGGAAAGCCAATGAAAAATTATTAAAGCAGTTTTATGTACAAGTATCCAAAAGTATCAGCAGCTGAAAAAAAGGGGTAACTACAT
>NC_056728.1:833597779-833627797 GCF_019279795.1 Protopterus annectens | reverse complement strand
CCTGTGTCCCAAGGTCTCTTATCACACTTTCGGTGTTTAGTAGGCTATCGCCTATGTGGTAGTTCATAGGTACAGTGTTTTTCCTAAAGGGGATGAAAATGCACTTCTTGGCATTGAGCTTGAGGCCGTGACTTTGACACCAAGCATCAGTCTCAGTGACGCCCCTTTGTAGAATGTCCACATCACTGGCCGATTCTATTATGGCACCTAGTTTGCAGTCTGCGAACTTCATTAGCCAAAGACCTGCTGCATCAGGTGTGTATGTAGATGCCAAACAGGAGACGACACAGGACTGAGCCCTGTGGTACTCTACTTGTCACTGGTCTGAAGTTGGATTTGGAGTCAGCTACTTTCACTGTGTGGGTACTGTCACTGAGCCAGTTCGCCACCCATCTTGTGACATAGGGATTTATGCCCAGTCTAGTGAGTTTATCTATAATTCCAGAGTGGGGATGGTGTCACAAGCATTGGCAAGGTCAAGATCGGCTGTGTGCACCACCGTACCCTCGACCACGGCTCTGGTGACTGCTTCAAAGAAGCCAATCAGGTTTAGGAGACATGACCTACCTTTTACAAACCCAAAATGAGTGGGGTCCAGAGTTTGGAAGTTACCCATGTCCTTGTTTATAAATTCCAAGATGATACATTCCATGGCCTTGCAGACCAGACTCGTCAGTCTAATGGAGCGGTAGTTCCCGGGGCCTGTGGTGGCACCCCCTTTGTGGAGTGGGATAATTGTTGCTGTGCGCCATTCAGTAGGCCATTATGTATGTTGATGTCATCAGTAACTGAAAGGTTCAACTTTCCATGACTATTGAAATTATTTCAGTTAGTCTTATCATGCCATCTCTCCTATGTTGTCATAGAGGCAAGGTTCAAAGCAGCCTTTCACAACACTGTTTTTTATCCCCTCAGGAATAGAGGCACTCACATACCAGACAACAGCATTCTTGCCTGTCACAAAGTACTTTGTGTAGCATGCAGCAGGTGATGTGCCCAGATGTAAGGGGGCATCTACAGCATATAAAGATATGGAGAAAATAATGTACTTTAACAATACAAAAAAAAAAAAACACTATTTATATTATATATGGATTAAAAAAAAAACACTTGTTGACCCTGTACATCAAAAACTCATGCAATTACTTTGCTACAGTCGCTTAAATGACAGGGTACACTAACACACTATACAGCTACTAACCAAAGATGCTGAGGGTGCCAATTCGCACTTTAGGTACAAACCAAAGATGCTGAAGGTGCCAACAGCTCTTTAGGTACAGGTGTGGAATAACTTTATTTGAGGTTTATGGGGTATCATGCTATGTAATGGACCTTAGAAAGATGCTTTATGAGCCCCGGTTGTCCCAGATTTTATATCCTCTAGACTTCTAATTTATTTCTTGCAAATCGATGGTGATTTCTCAAAAATACAGTATCCTTCAGAAATGCATATAAAATTTTGCGGATGTAACAGTCCGCATTTATTATCATTATTTCTATTGGGACAGTGTGCCAACCAAGAATGGCCATTTACAGGCACAGTAAGGGCAAATAAATATTTAGTTAAAGCGTAAAAGCAGGCAACAATTGATATCTGCAGTTTGAAAGGCAAATACAAATGTATACTAAAAGAACATGTTGGGGAAAACAGAATTTATGCAGTCAAAAGTCTACACGAAACACAACTATGACCCCGATTCTTCGGGCACGTTTAGAGGTGCAACAAGCGGGTGTAAGTCCCGTCCATACCTCTTATCTACACATGATTTTCACTCACGATTTTAGCTCTGTCCCTCTTAATCCCCCCCAAAATAAGACTTCTCCAGAAAAGGTGAATTTCACTTAATGCCTATAATTAAAGAAATATAGACTATGTCAGAAAATCTACATTAAGTTGCGTTCTCTTATTCTGTCATTGTCTTTCAAGTTAACAGTACTTATATTTTAAAAGTGTCTCTGATTCATTGAGAGGTATGCTCCCAGTAGCTCGGGTGAAAGTCCGATACTTGAAAAAGAACAGGCTAAGAATCAGGCCAATCTACATCGTAGGAAATAGGGGACAAAATAAGAAGAGCAAAATGTTACCGTAAAATAAACCTTACAAATGTTTACAAGACGTGACAACAAGAAAACACAAGAAACTAAAAAGGTGTGTGCTCACTTAAAAGACGTTATATATGTGTGCCCGCTTAATAAACTTAAAATATAAGCGTACCCGACCAACATAGAGTGACCGATATACTATCACACTTCTCTGGTGTACCTCATTAGAAGGACAGCTTCTCATTTTTAAGTCGAATAAAGATAATGTTCTTGGCAGTCCCACACTGAAAAAGCCCGTCATATACATTGTCAGTAATTGTTTTAACCTATACACATAGAATATTAACACGATTCAGTATTCACCAAGTACAAAGGGGAACAATTTAACCATCCCGTGAGCTTCTTACTTATTAGTTACTTGTTTGCATGAATTCCACATAAGGCGAGGTAATTACTAGTGTTCCATATTATGGAGCCAGAAGGTTGTGGGCTATAGCCGTTGCTGCAAAAAGATATACACCAAACAAAATCTGCTGCAGTAGCAGTTAAAATACAAAACCGCAGGATTTTCATTACTTTATACCATGCCCCATTACATAACTAGGCATGCCTCTCAGAGTGACCCTAATTTGGAGCCATAGCTCTCAACCTTCCATCGCTAAAAATAGGAACACTCGCCTTCATAATGTGGAACGAATAGGGAAAATGTGGAACACCTACTAATGGCTTACTAACAACTTCAACTAGGAAGGTCTTAGGATGGTCAAAATATGCTGGTTTTACTTATAAAGAAGATCCTTTAATGAATTAATATGATTAATTTCAATTTACCATGGATTTCACTTAAAAAAAATTCCGAACACTGAATGTGTGATAGACTCTTTCAATGTGGAACTTTAAGGAATTTCGAGGAACATGAACTTTTTAAGACCCCAAATGTGGTACGTTCCTTTTAATGAGGTACACCTGAAAGGTATGTTTGGAGCGCTAAAAATACAATTATCCTGACTGTTTCAAATCAGAATGGTCTGTCACACTAAGACGTTTAACAAATATCCATGACCCCTGCTAAATACAGATTCATAAATCAAAATAACTTTATACAAGTAAGGACTTAACACCACATTTAATCACAATGTAAGATGCATGGTGGAAGGTATTCCAACCTACGTAAGTTTTCCACATTTTGCCCATTTGTTCCATATCTGGGAGAGAGATTAACAGCATTGGGCTCATGGTTCTCAACCTTCCCTCTCCAAAATGCGAAACGCCAACCCTGACAATGTGGAACACATCCCTAATCGTTTACTAAACTTCAACTAGGAAGGTGTAGCATGTTTAAACTATGCTGGTTTTACTTACAAAATGATATTTTAATGAATTAATATTATTCATTTACATTTACCATGGATATCAGTTAAACATTATTTTTTGAAGAAAAGTCAATCTTAAATACGCATCAGAGGAAGTGATCGTCTTAGGGTTGCCACCTTTTCAGTGGGCCAAAGTGGGACATGGGGTGTGGCCAGTATCATACTGGCCACACCCTCTACCAAGACGTCACCACAGGAGCAGTGAAGGAGATGCTGTTATGGGTATGACGGATGGCTGCTGGAGTGGCTAGCTAGCTGGCTGCTGGAGTGGCTGGTTGGCTGGCTGCTGGAGTAGCTAGCTGGCCGGCTGCTGGAGTGGCTAGCTGACTGGCTGGCCGTCTGCTGGAGTGGCTAGCTGGTTGGTGGGAGTAGCAGCTGGATGGATGAATGACTGGATGGATGGCTGGCTGCATGAATGGATGGATGGATGGCTGGATAAATGGCTGGCTGGCTGAATGGACAGATGGCTGGCTGGATGGATGGATGGCTGGCTGGCTGGATGGATGGCTGGCTGGTTGGCTGGCTGGACAGCTGGATGGATGGCTGGCTGACTGGCTGGATGGATGGCTGGCTGGCTGAATGGATGGATGGATGGCTGGCTGCATGAATGGATGGCTGGCTGCATGAATGGATGGCTGGCTGGTTGAATGAATGGATAGCTGGCTGGCTGGCTGGATGGATGGCTGGCTGCATAAATGGCTGCCTGGCTGGTTGAATGAATCAATGGCTGACTGGCTGGCTGCATGAAGGGATGCATGGCTAACTGGTTGGCTGCATGAATGGCTGGCTGGCTGGTTGGAAGAATGGCTGTCTGGATGAATGGATGGATGGCTGACTGGTTGGGTACATGAATGGATGGCTGGCTGGCTGGTTGGAAGAATGGATGGATGGCTGGATGAATAGATGGATGGCTGACTGGCTGGCTCGTTAGAAAAAAAAATCTCGTTTTTTTTTTTTTTTAGCAGCTGTAGAAGCGCTTAAAACAAAGCGCTCCTACAGCCGCGATCTTTGCAGGGCTCTTCTTGCCCCAATCCTCACCCCTTTCATGAACTGCAGCCAATTGCTGCATGAATTACAGCACCCGGACCTAACAGGCAGCAGCTTTGCCTGCAGGTACGGGTTGGTGACGTAACTGAATTGCCGTGGAAAAGCTGGAAGTAATTGTGGCTTTTTCACGGCAATTCAGTGCAATTGAAAAGCGGGAGTTTTCAAGTCCCACTACTTTCCACAGCGGGCAAAGGGATGAGGCAGCTCAACCCGTGAGTGCCCCACTGACAACGGGACAGGTAGCAACCTTAGATCGTTTACAGTAAATACGAGAAAATAAGACAAAAGATATGTCCAATTTAAAAAGCAAAGGATACGCAAGCCCACCACAAAAGCAACAATAGCAATGATAGTAAATGCAAACATCAAAAATTAAGAAATTTTTAAATATTGACCATATGCAAGCGATTGAAATAACGGGTTCTACATTAGTATATAAGTTCTAAAAAAATCTGAACCTTAAATACACGCATCTACTTAAAAATAACTAAATAAAAAGACGTGTGCTTACTCGTATTGGAATATTTCAAGCTCTGCAAAAACTCTTTAAATTTTCTCTCTCAAACTCTCGTACTCGCACTAACAAAAACGCCTTCTCGAACTCAGAGGTAAATTGGCGTGCTTGGTATATATATTTGCCAATAGTGCAATGCATCTAGGGAAATGTGTCCCTCTTAATTGTCCCTTAATTTTACATTTGTTTAAACGCAAAAAAGTATATGTTATTTTTTCATCTCATAAAATAAATGAACTCGCGTGCCCCCTGAAATCCAAGGGTACAGGTCATTAACAAGGAATCCTATGTGCAAAAATTGGAAAAAGGGTTTGTAAGTTGATGCACCTGTCTTCAATACAGTTGGGCAGAATATTGGCTGCTTTAAATGTGTGACGAGCGATTAGAAAGTGAATTGCGAATGGCTGTGAATCATACCTGTCACACAGTCCTTTGTGTAGCATGCAGCAGGTGATCTGCCCAGATGTATGGGGCATCTACAGCATGCACAAATATGGACAAAATATTATACTTTAGCAATACAAAAAAACACCACTTATATATGGATTAAAAAACACTTGTTGACCCTGGACATCAAAAACTCATGCAATTACTTTGCTACAGTTGCTTAAATGACAGGGTACATTAACACACTATACAGCTACTAACCAAAGATGCTGAAGGTGCCAATTCGCACTTTAGGTACAAACCAAAGATACTGAAGGTGCCAACAGCACTTTAGGTACAGGTGTGGAATACCTTTTTTTTGAGGTTTATGGGGTATCACGCTATGTAATGGACCTTAGAAAGATGCTATATGAGCCCCGGTTGTCCCAGATTTTATATCCTCTACACTTCTAATTTGTTTCTTGCAAATCGATGGTGATTTCTCACAAATACAGTATCCTTCAGAAATGTATATAAAATTTTGCGGATGTAACAGTCCGCATTTATTATAATTATTTCTAATGGGACAGTGCGCCAACCAAGAATGGCCATTTACAGGCACAGTAAGGGTAAAAAAAATATTTAGTTAATGCGTAAAAGCAGGCAATAATTGATATCTGCAGTTTGAAAGGCAAATACAAATGTATACTAAAAGAACATCTTGGGGAAAACAGAATTTATACAGTCAAAAGTCTACACGAAACACAACTATGACCCCGATTCTTCAGCAAGCGGGTCTAAGTCCCGTCCATATCTCTCAACTGCATATGATTTTCACTCACGATTTTAGCTCTGTCCCTCTTAACCCCCCCAAAATAAGACTTCTCCAGAAAAGGTGAATTTCACTTAATGCCTATAATTAAAGAAATATAGACTATGTCAGAAAATGTACATTAAGTTGTGTTCTCTTATTCTGTCATTGTCTTTCGAGTTAACAGTACTTATATTTTAAAAGTGTCCCTGATTCGTTGAGAGATATGCTCCCAGTAGCTCGGGTGGAAGTCCCATACTTGAAAAAGAACAGTCTAAGAATCGGGCAACCTACATCGTAGGAAATAGGGGACGAAATAAGAAGAGCAAAATGTTACCGTAAAATAAACCTTACAAATGTTTACAAGACGTGCCAACAAGAAAACACAAGAAACGAAAAAGGCATGTGCTCGCTTAAAAGACATTATATATATGTGCCCGCTTTATAAACTTAAAAGATAAGTGTACCCGACCAACATAGAGTGACGAAATACTATCACACTTCTCTGATGTACCTCATTAGAAGGACCGCTTCTCATTTTTAAGTCGAATAAAGATAATGTTCTTGGCAGTCCCACACTGAAAAAGCCCATCATATACATTGTCAGTAATTGTTTTAACCTATACATATAGAATATCAACACGATTCAGTATTCACCAAGTACAAAGGGGAACAATTTAACCATCCTGTGAGCTTCTTACTTATTAGTTATTTGTTTGCATGAATTCCACATAAGGTGAGGTAATTACTAGTGTTCCATATTACGGAGCCAGAAGTTTGTGGGCTATAGCCGTTGCTGCAAAAAGATATAGACCAAACAAAATCTGCCGCAGTAGCAGTTAAAATGCAAAACCAGAGGATTTTCATTACTTTATACCATGCCCCATTACATAACTGGGTATGCCTCTCAGAGTGACCCTCATTGGAGCGCTAAAAATACAATTATCCTGACTGTTTTGTATCAGAATGGTCTGTCAAACTAAGACGTTTAACAAATATCCATGACCCCTGCTCAATACAGATTCATAAATCAAAATAACTTTATACAAGTAAGGAACACCACATTTAATCACGATGCAAGATGTATGGTGGAAGGTATTCCAACCTATGTAAGTTTTCCACATTTTGCCCATTTGTTCCATGCCTGGGAGAGAGATTGACAGTGCTGGGCTCATAGCTCTCAAACTTCCCTCTCCAAAATGCGGAACACCAACCCTGACAATGTGGAACACATCCCTAATTGTTTACTAAACTTCAACTAAGAAGGTGTATGGCATGTTTAAACTATGCTGGTTTTACTTATAAAATTATATTTTAATTAATTAATATTATTCTTTTACATTTACCATGGATATCAGTTAAAAATAATTTTTTTGAAGAAAAGTCAGTCTTAAATACGCATCAGAGGAAGTGATCGTCTTAGGGTTGCCACCTTTTCAGCAGGCCAAAGTGGGACATGGGGTGTGGCCAATATGATACTGGCCACACCCTCTACCAAGACGTCACCACAGGAGCAGTGAAGGAGATGCTGTTATGGGTATGACGGATGGCTGCTGTAGTGGCTAGCTAGCTGGCTGCTGGAGTGGCTGGTTGGCTGGCTGCTGGAGTGGCTAGCTGGCCGGCTGCTGGAGTGGCTAGCTGACTGACTGGCTGGCGGCTGGAGTGGCTAGCTGGTTGGTGGGAGTAGCAGCTGGATGGATGAATGACTGGATGGCTGGCTGCATGAATGGATGGATGGATGGATGGATGGATGGATGGATGGATAAATGGATAGATGGCTGGCTGGATGAATGGATAGATGGGTGGCTGGATGGATGGCTGGCTGGCTGGATGGATGGCTGGTTGGTTGGCTGGCTAGCTGGACAGTTGGATGGATGGATGGCTGACTGGCTGGATGGCTGGCTGGCTGGCTGAATGGATGGATGGATGAATGGATGGCTGCATGAATGGATGGCTGGCTGCATGAATGGATGGCTGGCTGGTTGAATGAATGGATGGCTGGCTGGCTGGCTGGATGAATGGCTGGCTGCATGAATGGATGCCTGGTTGGTTGAATGAATCAATGGCTGGCTGGCTGGCTGTATGAAGGGATGCATGGCTGGCTGGTTGGAAGAATGGCTGGCTGGCTGGCTGGCTGCATGAAGGGATGCATGGCTGACTGGCTGGCTGCATGAATGGTTGGCTGGCTGGCTGGTTGGAAGAATGGCTGGCTGGATGAATGGATGGATGGCTGACTGGTTGGGTACATGAATGGATGGCTGGCTGGCTGGTTGGAAGAATGGATGGATGGCTGGATGAATAGATGGATGTCTGAATGGCTGGCTCGTTAGAAAGAAAAATCTCATTTTATTTTTTTTTTTTGTAGCAGCTGTAGAAGCACTTAAAACAAAGTGCTCCTACAGCCACGATCTTTGCAGGGCTCTTCTTGCCCCAATCCCCACCCCTTTCATGAACTGCAACCAATTGCTGCATGATTTACAGCACCCGGACCTAACAGGCAGCAGCTTTGCCTGCAGGTATGGGTTGGTGACGTAACTGAATTGCCGTGGAAAAGTTGGAAGTAATTGCGGCTTTTTCATGGCAATTCAGTGCAATTGAAAAGCGGGAGTTTTCAAGTCCCACTACTTTCCACAGTGTGCAAAGGGATGAGGCAGCTCAACCCGTGAGTGTCCCGCTGACAACGGGACGGGTGGCAACCTTAGATCGTCTACAGTAAAATACGAGAAAATAAGATAAAAGATATGTCCAATTTAAAAAGCAAAGGATACGCAAGCCCACCACAAAAGCAACAATAACAATGATAGTAAATGCAAACATCAAAAATTAAGAAATTTTTAAATATTGATCATATGCAAGCGATTGGAATAACGGGTTCTACATTAGTATATAAGTTCTAAAAAAATCTGAACCTTAAATATGTGCATCTACTTAAAAATAACTAAATAAAAAGACGTGTGCTTACTCGTATTGGAATATTTCAAGCTCTGCAAAAACTCTTTATATTTTCTCTCTCAAACTCTCATATTCGCACTAACAAAAACGCCTTCTCGAAATCATAGGTAAATTGGCGCGCTTGGTGTATATATTTGCCAATAGTGCAATGCATCTAGGGAAATGTGTCCCTCTTAACTGTCCCTTAATTTTACATTTGTTTAAATGCGAAAAAGTATATGTTATTTTTTCATCTCATACAATAAATGAACTTGCGTGCCCCCTGAAATCCAAGGGTACAGGTCATTAACAAGGAATCCTATGTGCAAAAATTGGAAAAAGGGTTCGTAAATTGATGCACCTGTCTTCAATACAGTTGGGCAGAATATTGGCTGCTTTAAATGTGTTGTGCTAATGAGCGATTAGAAAGTGAATTGCGAATGGCTGTGAATCATACCTGTCACACAGTCCTTTGTGTAGCATGCAGCAGGTGATCTGCCCAGATGTATGGGGCATCTACAGCATGTACAGATATGGAGAAAATAATGTACTTTAACAATACAAAAAAACACCACTTATATATGGATTAAAAAAACACTTGTTGACCTTGCACATCAAAAACTCATGCAATTACTTTGCTACAGTCGCTTAAATGACAGGGTACACTAACACACTATACAGCTACTAACCAAAGATGCTGAAGGTGGCAATTTGCACTTTAGGTACAAACCAAAGATGCTGAAGGTGCCAACAGCACTTTAGGTACAGGTGTGGAATACCTTGTTTTTTGAGGTTTATGGGGTATCGCGCTATGTAATGGACCTTAGATAGATGCTATATGAGCCCCGGTTGTCCCAGATTTTATATCCTCTAGACTTCTAATTTGTTTCTTGCAAATCAATGGTGATTTCTCACAAATACAGTATCCTTCAGAAATGCATATAAAATTTTGCAGATGTAACAGTCCGCATTTATTATCATTATTTCTATTGGGACAGTGCACCAACCAAGAATGGCCATTTACAGGCACAGTAAGGGTAAAAAAATATTTAGTTAATGCGTAAAAGCAGGCAATAATTGATATTTGCAGTTTGAAAGGCAAATACAAATGTATACTAAAAGAACATCTTGGGGAAAACAGAATTTATACAGTCAAAAGTCTACACGAAACACAACTATGACCCCGATTCTTCGGGCAAGTTTAGAGGTGCAACAAGCGGGTCTAAGTCCCGTCCATACCTCTCATCTACACATGATTTTCACTCACGATTTTAGCTCTGTCCCTCTTAACCCCCCCCCAAAATAAGACTTCTCCAGAAAAGGTGAATTGCACTTAATGCAAAGAATTATAGACTATGTCAGAAAATGTACATTACGTTGTTTTCTCTTATTCTGTCATTGTCTTTCGAGTTAACAACACTTATATTTTAAATGTGTCCCTGATTCGTTGAGAGATATGCTCCCAGTAGCTCGGGTGGAAGTCCCATTCTTGAAAAAGAACAGTCTAAGAATTGGGCAACCTACATCGTAGGAAATAGGGGACGAAATAAGAAGAGCAAAGCGTTACCGTAAAATAAAGCTTACAAATGTTTACAAGACGTGCCAACAAGAAAACACAAGAAACGAAAAAGGCGTGTGCTCACTTAAAAGACGTTATATATGTGTGCCCGCTTAATAAACTTAAAATATAAGCATACCCGACCAACATAGAGTGACCAAAATACTATCACACTTCTCTGGTGTACCTCATTAGAAGGACCGCTTCTCATTTTTAAGTCGAATAAAGATAATGTTCTTGGCAGTCCCACACTGAAAAAGCCTGTCATATACATTGTTAGTAATTGTTTTAACCCATACACATAGATTATTAACACGATTCAGTATTCACCAAGTACAAAGGGGAACAATTTAACCATCCTGTGAGCTTCTTACTTATTAGTTACTTGTTTGTATGAATTCCACATAAGGCGAGGTAATTACTAGTGTTCCATATTATGGAGCCAGAAGGTTGTGGGCTATAGCCATTGCTGCAAAAAGATATACACCAAACAAAATCTGCCGCAGTAGCAGTTAAAATACAAAACCGGAGGATTTTCATTAGTTTATACCATGCCCCATTACATAACTGGCATGCCTCTCAGAGTGACCCTCATTGGAGCGCTAAAAATACAATTATCCTGACTGTTTCAAATCAGAATGGTCTGTCACACTAAGACGTTTAACAAATATCCATGAACCCTGCTAAATACAGATTCATAAATAAAAATAACTTTATACAAGTAAGGAACACCACATTTAATCACAATGCAAGATGTATGGTGGAAGGTATTCCAACCTACATAAGTTTTCCACATTTTGCCCATTTGTTCCATGTCTGGGAGAGAGATTGACAGCATTGGGCTCATAGCTCTCAACCTTCCCTCTCCAAAATGCGGAACGCCAACCCTGACAATGTGGAACACATCCCTAATCGTTTACTAAACTTCAACTAAGAAGGTGTATAGCATGTTTAAACTATGCTGGTTTTACTTATAAAATTATATTTTAATAAATTAATATTATTCATTTACATTTACCATGGATATCAGTTAAAAATTATTTTTTGAAGAAAAGTCACTCTTAAATATGCATCAGAGGAAGTGATCATCTACAGTAAAATGCGAGAAAATAAGATAAAAGATATGTCCAATTTAAAAAGCAAAGGCTACGCAAGCCCACCACAAAATCAACAATAACAATGATAGTAAATGCAAACATGAAAAATTAAGAAATTTTTAAATATTGATCATATGCAAGTGACTGGAATAACGGGTTCTACATTAGTATATAAGTTCTAAAAAAATCTGAACCTTAAATACGCGCATCTACTTAAAAATAACTAAATAAAAAGACGTGTGCTTACTCGTATTGGAATATTTCAAGCTCTGCAAAAACTCTTTGTATTTTCTCTCTCAAACTCTCGTACTCACACTAACAAAAATGCCTTCTCGAACTCAGAGGTAAATTGGCGCTGTTGCTGTATATATTTGCCAATAGCGCAATGCATCTAGGGAAATGTGCCCCTCTTAACTGTCCCTTAATTTTACGTTTGTTTAAACGCGAAAAAGTATATGTTATTTTTTCATCTCATGCAATAAATAAACTCGCGTGCCTCCTGAAATCCAAGGGTACAGGTCATTAACAAGGAATCCTATGTGCAAAAACTGGAAAAAGGTTTCGGAAATTGATGCACCTGTCTTCAATACAGTTGGGCAGAATATTTGCTGCTTTAAATGTGTTGTGCTAACGAGTGATTAGAAAGTGAATTGCAAATGGCTGTGAATCATATCTCTCAGCCTCTTAGAGGGTGAAATCTGGACAAAGCCATTAATAAAAGTGGGACAAATGCCCCAAAATTGGGGCAGTTTTTAAATATTGCTCTTACAAACTTAGCAGGTTGATAGAATAACAGGTTTTGCATTTGCATGAATTTTCTGAAGGGTATACAGTCTGGAAGTCTATAGACTGTCATTATTTTCTAGCTTCAACTTTCAATGATTTTGCCACTAATTTGCTAGAAAACACAGTTTTATGAAAAAGAGACCAAAAATGTGAGGCAAAAATCTGGAAATTTTGCGGAAATCTGTACAGTTGAGAGGTATGCGTGAGTGCAGGCGAAAACTCCTTGACGCTTATTGTAAGGCTAGACAAGAAGCCGTAAAATCTAGGCGTAGATTTTGGCGATTCTGTCTCTTAGCAGAATCAGGCGCAATCAGTCTCTTTCTACATACCATAGGTCTCAAGGAATCAGGGACAAAATGTGGAAGAATCATAGAATCAGGACCAGATCCAGACATAATAGAAAACACCTTTAAAAGTATTTGTACTATCAATTTGAGGTATTCACAGAATAATAGACTATGAATTATTATACATTTTTCTGATGTAAAATAAATTGATTCATAATTAGTGTTAATTCGTCATCTTTCTCCAAAAGTCAAGTTCTCAATAGGAAGGATTAGTAGAAACAAAGCTAAAATTTGAGTCAAAATCATTGACAGGAGGAAAGTATATCACCAGAATCAAGGACAAATCAAGATACAATCTGGGATACTTTTTAAAATATTAAGTTAAGACGCTGACAGAATAAGAGAATGTGAATTACCATGCATTTTCTGAAGTAAAATGAGTTCATAATTTTTGTCATTATTTATGCAATGTAATCCACCATCTGTTCTAAAATAAAGTTTTAGGAAGAATTAAAAGCTTCAGAGCACGATTTTGAACTACATCAGGAATGTCACTAAAATTGAGAAGCATTTAAGAGGGGTACTTACGTATTATCGCAACCAGATTTTTGTGCTAATACAGGTTGTTTCCCGATCACTAAATATGTTCCTCAATTTGCTTGAAATGCAATACAGTGTGTTTTCTTTAACAAAAACAGGTTGTTTTTTCGGAGGCCTATCAACACAAAGTACACAACATACTGTTGTTTCTTTGTGCTCTTTACTTGCAGTAGAAGCATTTTGCTTCATTGCGAGGCAGCCCACTGAACGTTCTTTGTCAGCCAGTGCTATCAAATAACAGCCGTACATACTGCTAGGAATTCACGGCTGAGAGTGTGGAAGTTTGTGACGTGGATTATTGTTCTTTTTTTTTTAGTCCAAACGACATCTTTTAAGCTCGCTGTGCATTTCATTCACAGTGTTTGCAGAAAAATAGACAAAAAAAAATTCCGAAATGAATGCAAAATCATTATTTACATTACTGTTTGTGTACTGCAAGTAGACTTAAAACCACATGGAGGAAATCAATGTGCTCGCAGTAGCAAGCCAGTGATTTCTAAGGCACATATTCTCCTACAGTAACATAATGAACTCCACTCAACACACAGAAAAACATTATGAAACACACCCATATGGAAAAGAGTAATATTTGCACTGTTTATTAGGAGTAATGTAGACCACGTATCCTTTTATTACATTTGTATAACACAGCTGAAGTTTACCCATTCCTGCGATATAAACAGTTTCAAAGGAATATAAGTAAATTCATCGTCTGCAGTTCTTAAACAAACAGCATGATGCGCAGCAGTAAAGGGTAAACCTACATCGCATTATTTACTTTTTCAGTTGTTGAACTCATAAAACTGCCTAAACAAACCAAAACAGTTAAAGAAAATACTGTTTCTATGCCTTTTAATAGATTATCGGCACCACTTTATTCATCGGGAAGCAACCTGCATTAGCGCAAAAATCTGGTAGCGATAATACCTAATTACCTTAAGAGGTATGTTTCTGGCCTGTGTATGAGCTACAATGTGGGTAGAACAGGCAGGACCACTGGGGTTGAGAAATATTCCTGCTGAGATCTTACACTGCCGAAGGGTTTCAGAAGAAGTAGGAACAAGGAGTCTGCGTTTAGGATGGGGATGACACAGCTGCTACATTCTGCTCAAGTTCTGTTGCTGTCTTGGTTGTTACACTGCAAACATTCATTGGGATGTATTACCTTCAGAGCATATCAAGACAGTGAAGACAGATATTTTATTTGGTGAAGCTGTAAGTAGGTAATCAGAAGTTTACACTTCTTATATTTAGCTAGTCTAGTTCTATTATTATTTCCTAAACATGCTCTTTTTTTCTATGGTAAGCATTTAATTGTGTATTAAGACATTAGAAAAACTCCATAAATTCACATAGTAGAAGTCATTAATTATTTAGCTAGTAATGCAATAAATGTTTGCCAGGAAGAAGTTTGAAACAGTAATGATCAAGACTTCAAGGTGCAGTCAGTCACTTGTGTAAGAACTACATTGCAGGATCTCAGAAAATGCTCTCTTGTCCAAGGCACAGCAATATAGCTATCCATCTATATATGTATACTTTAAGACAACAAAAAAATCAATGTCAATGTACATAATGCCAACTGAAAATAATGAAATAATTCAAAAAATATCAACAATGCAATGTGTGTGCTGCAAGAAACAACCCTGGAGCAAGCGACTTTAAAACAATCTTTTTTCCAGGGGGGTAGGACAAGCCGTCATGCTACTAATATATTCTAACTCAAGATCACACAATAACGGAGAAAAGGGAAAAGGGATATTACCTAACCCAAGAACAGTGGCAATCTCACACAGTTGTTGAACATCTATTTTGTCAACAAATAAATAAATAATATATATATATATATATATATATATATATATATATATATATATATATATATATATATATATATATATATATATATATATATACATATATACACACAAACACACAGACACACACACACACATATATATATATATATATATATATATATATATATATATATATATATATATATATATATACATATATATATATATGCATGTATATGAACTACATATATAAATATATATATATATATATATATATATATATATATATATATATATACATACACACACACACACACACACACACACACACACTGACACATGAAAAGACAGAGGTATGAGGGACTTTCAAGATGGCTGCACACTAATCAACAGATTAATTTCAGCTCTCTGGGTGTGAAAAAAAGAAACTGAGAAATAAGAGCCAGTCATATCATCAGCTTGAATAAATTTCAGTTACTGGCTACTAAGTACACTGCTTGGATGTCAGCGAAGAAGAAATTTAGAGAACCAGAAATAAAATCAAACATGAAAATGAGAAGTGAGCACACTGGCTGAGAAGAATCCTGTAGCTATTCAGCAAAAAAGCAGTTCAAGCTTTATCACTGGTACAATAATTAACTTCTTGTAATGTAGAGTAAAAAATAAATGTACTCAGAGGTGATTATAATAAATGAAACATTGAAAGAGTGTATCAACTTAAATAACAAATGGCTGGAAAATAAAAGTTTAACTATCTATTCAGATGTTTTAATAAAACAGCAAAAAAATCAGTGGTTGAACTGAAGAAACGGCTGGCTGAGCATGAGAGTTCTCAAGCAGAGCTGTTTAAAAAAAGGTAGAATTAGAAGACGCAGCATGCAGAGAAAACATGAGATTTTTCTGCTCTACCAGAGAAACTGCAAGGAACAAACTGCACTCATTTTATGAAAACACGAATAAGCAATTTGAGTGGTATTCTACAGCAGGATTTCTTAATTGCAAGCATACACCGAGTGCATGCTCCAAACCTGGTCATAAGAAAGCAGACAAGACCTGTATTACTAAAGATGCAATCATATCAGCAGAATGCATTGATCCTGACAAAACTGTGGTAGAAGATGTGGAGGCGAGACAAACATTTGACAACATTAACAGAACACTGATGATCAAGAGGGAAACAGAATGTAAGAAAATACCATTGTTGTTGGTGAGTCTTGATGCAGACAAAGCATTTGACAGAGTAAGCTGGGACTTTATGAGAATGGCAAGGGAAGCATTTGCATTTCCTGAAAAAAATTATAAGGTTGATTAAGAGGATATATGAGGGATAGGAGGTGAAAATTAAAGTGGGTGGGATCCTCTCTGATAATTTCTGCTTGAGCAGATGAACCGGGTAGGGGTCTCCTCTTTCCCCTTTATTATTTGCATTATATTTGGAACCCTTGCCAAGAAAATAAGGGACTCAGAAATTCAAGGACATAATTGATATGATAGTCAAGAAAAGCTGGCTTTATTTGCAGATGATATTATTTGGGTCTATATCATGTTGTCGAATGCTTAAAAGTTTGAACGTCATATGTCTCCAAAATATGCAAAAAAATCTAGAAGATTTAGGATTTTTGCCTGGAAATGTTTACATAGATATTTCTATACCCCAAGTAGACTCCAGATGATTTTTCTTCAGACAGACAGCAAATATTGGAGGTGTGACAGGGAGGAGGGAGATAATTGGGAACATGTTTTCTGGGAGTGTGGTGAATTGGCAGACTTTGGGTATTCCCTGTGGGATGCACTGTCAGAGATGCTGGGTTGGCAGACTGGTCTGATGAGGGAGATGATTTTCTTTGAGGTATGATACAGAATTGGAATTGCCTAGACATGGTAAGGCCTTGCTGTGTCTAACTATGGGTGGCTGCCAAAAAGCAATTACTAGAAAATAGAAATCAGAATCTAAACCAACTGTATTAGACGTAGTGGATATAGTAACAGAGATAAAACAACTGGAACTGAAATCTTTAGAAAAGGGTAGGAGCAAACTACATAGGAAAAATAGGAATTATGGGAAAATACAAACGGGAGTAATGAGGTTTAAAAGAAGGCAGGACATAAATTAGCTTTCTAATGTCTGACTAAAAATGATTGGGTAGATTATACGTGATTTATAATGTTTGCAACTGGGAGTATGTCAGTATGGTTTGTGATGTAAAATGCTTGCAACTAGGATTGCGTCGGTGTAGTTTGTTTTCATTTATATAAATGTATGATTGCTTATGTCGTAAGTGATGGTTTAATAAAGATGTTTCTTGTTTAAAAAAGGGGGAATAATTGAATAATTTATGCAATGTTGCTTAGATTATATGCTATATAGACATATGTGTGAAGTATAATGTTTGTTAATGTTAATTTGTTAATACAGTTTGATTATTTTTGCATAAATGTAAATATGTCTATGTCACAAGTCAATAAAAGTGTTAAAAAAACACAAACACAATGATGGCTATCTTCTCTGTGGTATGTGGAAACCATGTCTGCCCTCCAAATATTCTAGTATGGCATTGAGGAACTGGTAGAGTATCCTTGAGACAGATGCTTGAACTACACCCACCATGTCTGCTGTTGGCCACCGAAAAGTCCCTTTAGGTGGCCTTCTTAAATTCACATATACCTTGATTACCACAGAGATAGGTTTTCCATGCATTCCACAGGTCTGCATATTTATTTATTTATTTAACTTTTTTTTTTTTTTACATTTGTTGACCGGGTTAGTCTATCTGAGCTGATACCTTTTTTCAGCGCAGATCCAGGGAGAAAAGCTCCAAAGCATGTCGGAGCATCACATCTCAACCAGTTTCTGCATGATCCCTCTGTCCAAACAGTAGTGGCCCACAATTTCAGTGCAGTGGACAGCATGAGATGTTAAGCGCAAAAGGATGACATGGCACCACCAAGGGGTGATGACATGCAACACAGTCTTGTTGCATATCATGTTCAGCAACTTGGAGTTAGTGTCTCTTGGCACAAAATATGTTTGCGTGTGTGTGTGTGTGTGTGTGTGTGTGTGTGTGTGTGTGTGTATACACACACACACACACACACACACACACACACACACACATATATATATATTTTTTTCTAATCCCTCCACCATATTGTTTACCCTCATTTGCATCTGATTGCCCTGATTGTAATATCGTTACTCATTACCATGTCATTATACTGTCATTTGCATACATTGCAGGGTGCAGAATTTCTTATTTTTTCATATACGCGCTCAGTGTCTCTGAATTACCTCCAGTCAGCACAAGGCCACAAATTATGCAAAATGGTTTGCCATGAGACAAAAATTATTTTGAACATGGCATCTGTTTAATTGTGGAAGCCTCAGATTAACAATGATAGTATAAATACATTATATACATTTTTTGTAGATAACAGCAAAACTTTGGTCATGCTATTTTTATCATATATGCAGAATGAGCAACTGCACTATCTTTAATTAGTGCAAGATGAGCAATGGCACTACATAAAAAAATGCAGGGTGAGCAGCAGCACTACCTTAAATTAGTGTAGGGTGAGCATTGGTACTACCATAAATTGGTGCAGAGTGAGCAATGGAACTACCTTAAATTAGTGTAGGGTGAGCAACTGCATTACCTTAAATTAGTGCAGGATGAGGAATGGCACTACCTTAAAAAATGCAAGGTGAGCAGCAGCACTACCTTAAATTAGTATAGGGTAAGCAACAACACTATCTTAAATTAGTATAGGGTCAGAAATGGTACTACCATACAGTGGCTCAGATTGAACAATGGCACTACTTTAAATTAGTATAGGGTAAGCAATAGCACTACCTTAAATTAATGCAGGATGAGCAGTGGCACTACCTTAAATTAGAGCAGGATGAGCAACAGACAGCACTACCTTGAATTAGTGTAGGGTGAACAGTGGTACTACTATTAATTGGTGGAGAGTGAGCAACAGCACTACATTAAATTAGTGTAGGGTGAGCAATGGCACTACAGTAAATTTGTATAGGGTGAGCCACAATGTTACCTTAAATTAGTGTAGGATCTGCAGTGGCACTACCTTAAATTAGTGCAAGGTGAGCATTGGCACTCCCTTAAATTAATGTAGGGTAAGCAATGGTACTACCACAAATTAGTGCAGAGCTGGCAATGGCAATACCTTAAATTAGCTTAGGGTGAACACTGGTGCTACCATAAATTGGTGCAGAGTGAGTAATGGCACTACCTTAAATTAGTGTAGGGTGAGCAACGGTTCTACCTTAAATTGGTGCAGGGTAAGTGAGCAACAGCACTACCTTAAATTAAAAATCGTGTGTGTGTGTGTGTGTGTGTGTGTGTGTGTGTGTGTGTGTGTGTGTGTGTGTGTGTGTGTATACAAGCACCATAAAATCAGGCAAGGTTCATAGGTAGGTACTAGGTTATTGGCCCTAGGACCTATATAAGCCTAGCCAAAAAGGTACCCAGGCTTTCAACACCCAAGAAAATTATTGTGGTGACAAGGTTTAGGTCCCTAGAGCGTGTAGCTTGGAGGGATTGAGATTTGTTTAAGTGGAGCATGTCCAACAGCTCTGGGTTTGACATAGCTTTGTATGTTAGGCAGAGATCACCTCTGAGTAGGCGATATGCGACGGAGTAAAGCTGGAGTTTTTTGAGACAGTCTGCATAGGGCATCTGTTTGATGCCAGTAATTCTCTTTGTGAGGTATTTCAGTGGCCTTTCCAGTTGTTGTAGATGTCTTGTGAGGTACATACCAAAAGGGGCATTGTACTCTATAATGGGTCTAATGAGTGACGTGTAGAGGGGAACAGTGACCTCTTTTTTCCTGGATGAGAAAACTTTTGTGATGAGGTGTGCCACGTAGAAGGATTTCCTGACTACTGTGGTGATGTGATTATCAAAGGAGAGACTACTGTCTACCTGTGTCCCAAGGTCTCTTATCACACTTTCAGTGTTAAGTAGACTACCACCTATGTGGTAGCTTATGCGTACAGAGACTTTACCAAAGGGGATGACAGTGCACTTCTTTGCATTGAACTTGAGGCCATGGCTTTGACACCAGGTATCTGTCTCAGTGAGGCCCTTTTGTAGGCTGTCCACATCATTAGAAGTTTCAATTATGGCTTCTAGTTTGCAGTCATCTGTAAACGTTGTTAGCCAAAGACCTTTTGCATTAGTCTGTACTTCAGAAAAGTTGATACCAAACAGGAGAGGACCCAGGACTGAACCCTGTGGTACTCCACTTGTCACTGGTCTGAAGTCATATTTGGAGTCTGCTACTTTCTCATTGTGGGTTATGTCACTGAGCCATTTGGCAACCCATCTTGTGACATAGGGATTTATACCTAGTTTAGTGAGTTTATCTATAATTCCAGAGTGGGGGATGGTGTCAAAAGCCTTGGCGAGATCTAGATAGGCTGTGTGAAGCACCTTACCCTCGTCTATGGCTTTGGTGACTACTTCAAAGAAATCTATCAGGTTTAGGAGACATGATCTGCCTTTTACAAACCCGAACTGGGTGGGGTCCAAAGTTTGGAGATTACCAATGTCTTTGTTTATAAGTTCCATGATGATACATTCCATGGTCTTGCAGGCCATGCTCATTAGGCTCATGAGGCGGTAGTTCCCGGGGTCCATGGAGGCTCTCCTTTGTGGAGTGGGATAACCATCACTATGCGCCATTCATTGGGCATGAAGCCTGAGGTGAGACTATGATTAAATGTGGTGCTTAGATGGGGTATCAGTTCATTCTGTAGTTCATGTAGAATGCAGCCTGGGAAGTTGTCAGGTCCCATGGATGCTCTGTCCTTGGCTTAGGAGGGTGTGGTTTTTACCTGTACAGCCGTGATTACAAGACCTTTGCATTTTTCCAGTATAGAGATGGGCCCTTTAGGGGTCAAGTGGGGGTTAAAGTTTTAACTGAATCTATCTGCCAGGATGTTGGCAATATCAATTGGTTCTGTATATTTAGTGTGATTGTGCTGTAACTCAGAGCAGATCTGAGTGTTGCCATTGAGATTCTTAAGATAGCTATAGAATGCTTTGTGGTTGTCTTTCAAATCAGCGGCGATTTTGTTTTCATAACTAGCTTTGGAGGATTTTATGAGGGATCTCAGCTTCTTAGTGAGGCTGACCAGGGAGTTCCTCCAGTCATGGGATTTTACTCTTTTTTGCAACAGTTTCTTTCTTCTGTTGTAGAGTTTGTTTATGGCAGGGGACCACAAGATTGGCTTATTTTTTTTGGAGAATAGCATCTTGGTTCTGTTGTAAGTGCTTATAAAGTGCATTTGTGTAGGATTCAGCAGTTGTACCTCTTTGTCCATCTGCATGGGTGTTGTGAAGTTTGCCACTTCTGCCTTAAGAAGCGTGAAGTTGGCTTTGGAGACATTTTTTACGGTAGTTTCTTTAATGGGGGGTGGGGGCGGGATGTGGATGTCTAGGGGAATTAGCTTGTGGTCAGATCTGACCAATGAAGAATTGACCTCTGTTGTGGAACACCGGTCACCCATATTGGTAATGACCAGGTTTAGGATATTGCTGCCCCTGGTGGCGGTGTGGATAAGTTGATCCAAGGCATTGGAATTTATAAATTCCAGAAAACATTGAGCAAAAGAGTTGGTACATAAGTAGTTTTCCCAGTTAATGGTGGGGTAGTTGAAATCACCAATTATTAGGGTGTTCGGTTGTACCCTAGTATTTTCCAGTGTATCAAGAAGTGGGAATCCTGGGGCATGGTAGGGGATCTGTAGCAAGTTACAATTTGGATAGTGGTCTTGCTCAGAGTTAGTTGCACTTGGATAATCTCGGATGCATTATGCTGAGCAACAAGCCTGGAGGTGTGGATATCCTTAATGAATATGGACACACCTCCTCCTTTAGTGTTACATTCCAGGTTAGGTGGCCGAAAGGTGTGGTATGAATTATAGCCTGGTAATGCAGGGGTGCTCTCTGGAGCCTTGAACCAGGTCTCTGTCACTGCACAGATGTCGATGTTCTCCATTTTAAGGACTGCCTTGAGTGAATGCATTTTGAGGTTTAGACTTCTAGCATTGAGTAGCATTACCCTAAGATTTTGCTTGCTTGTACCTGTTACGGTGGTGAATTTGTCATTTGAACCTTGCCTAAAAAAGGTACTATAGGGGTGGCAAGAGTATTAGCCAATATCTGGAATCCCAAGGGCGATGGGTGCAGGCCATCTCTGGCAAAGCATGGTGGTCTGTCGATCATGTCATCCTAGGCAGACAGATACTGGATCCCCTTAGAATGACACCAGAAGTTTAGCCAATTGTTGAAGTCAATCATGTTTTCCTTGTATTGTGGTATAATTCTGGGTGATGGCAGGATGCTACGCAGGGCTAGGGTCAAGATCAGAGAGCTCCTCCATGTCTCTTTTCATATAGTCCAGGGAGGTATGTCTCAGGTCATTCACACCAACAGGGACAATGACAGAGTCATATTTGTACTTGTTGTGGAGTGACTTGAGTGCGTACGTTATGTGGTGGATCCTGGCACCTGACAGGCAGCTGACAGTAACTTTCTCCTTGTTTAGCCTGGTGAGTGGAACATCAGTGTGCCTTACTATAGTCACCTATGACTAGAGTGTTGGGTACGTTGTTATGCCTTATGGGCTGTGGTTGAGTGGCACACTGAGTTTGTGGGCTATGTGTCATTTGGGTTGTGTTGGGGAGTGGAGGTTGCTTGCGTTTTTGCTTTGGAGGTCTCTGTTGCTTGAGCAGATTTTTATTGAGAGCCTCCTTGAATGTAGGTGTGTGTTTTGTGTTGCTATGTGTGTGTTTTGGTGGTGTAGGTTTTGAGGGATTATTTAATGAGTGTGGTGTGGTGCAAGTGTTTGCCTTCTCTTTACTGTCTAGTCCAGTCTTGGGTGAAAAGAGCTTTGCTTCCAGTTTGGCTATATAAGTAAATCTCTCACAGGTTGTAGTGATGAGTGGTAGGAGGAGAGGGTTGTCTGTGACATGAGTCAATTGCTGCATTGCCCCAAGATGCCCAAATTCATCAGGTAGACAGGAGAAAACACCAGGAGCTGACCCTTAGACATGCCTGGATAGGTGCTTATTTATTAAGTACTAAAAACTGTTTTCCTCTAGACAAGTGAGGAAAGTTGAGTGCTGTAGTAATTTGTAGCTTATTTAGTGCTTACGAGTTCTGAACAAGTGCTGAGCACAAAGAAACAGATTTGAGTGCTAAAACTAAAAAAAACTGGCTAGTTCTAAGGGAAAATTTGAACAGCAGACTTTATGGAGCCGGGAACAGTTTAATCCTAGCTAAGCAGAGATGCATAAAGTGTATATTTTTTTATATAACAGTAGCGAATGAGCAAACTGTTTTAAATAAATTAACTAATCAACCAATAAAAAGCTAAAAACTGAGCCCCGTTCCAGCAGTCTTCGATCAAACAAGTTCTAACTGCACACTCCTGCCACTAGGGTACAGGGGAACCTTCTTCAAAAAAAGATGGCATAAACAATCATTTACTACCCACTAAGTTTAAACTCATAATTTTTTGGTTAGGTGTGTTTTTATACTAAAAAAAAAATAACTAAAAAAGATTTGAGGCCCATAAAAGGTGGATAGTTAACTGAATTTTTTGACAGGTCTGAAGAAACTTATGTGAATGCACTTCTTAGAAAATTATCTGAGTAAACTGCATTATACTGGTGTAATGAAACATAAAGGCTAACATAAATTAAGCACAAAAAATGCACTGATAGGGAATGTCACTCCAGTTTTTATTTCTAGTATTTTCTTCTTCACTGAAATAGAAATATTGACACTTAGTTTTCTGCAAAATTGTAGAATACTGGGGTAAGTTACTTTTACACTTTCCCAGTGTTGTGCGATCTCAGAGTTAGTATATTTAATTTAATGGGGGTATGGGGAAAAATAATATATATGTATACGTACATGTGTGTATATATACATGTATGTAATATATATGTATACATTCACACATACATGCATGTTATATATTTTGTAGACAACATGTATGAGATAATATGAGAAACTGGTTTGCACAAGCAAAGAACACCTAATGTGGCACAAAAACACCATGGGCTGAATTTATAAAGGTACAGCGACATGTACATGACCATATATAAGTTGCTGTACCTTTGTAGTATTCAACAAGCACCTTTACACAGTGATGCACAGTTCTCCAACATGAAGATGTACAACACACAAAGGGCTGGCCGCATGGCCATGGCGAATGCTAATGCCAGTCTGGGGGAGAGATATATGCTAGTTAGCCATGTGTTGTCTCCCTAGAACCTCATCCAGAGAGGCATCTAAATGGCTGAGTGATTCAAGAAAGGACTCAGTTGTGTAGATCAGCACGGTCATCTCCACCATGCTGTGCTACTGAACATGGCCAAAAGGCCATATTCAACCAGTGAACACTACCATGGTAAGGGGAACCACTAGACACCAGGAATTAATTTTAAAGTACCACAAAGGCACTGACATCAAAATGGTGACAGAGTGGTGGAGTCAGTGATTCATCTCTAAAGTGCCATTCTGGCACCAACTTTACTACTGAGATGGGGGCGCCTGTAGACCACCAGGGATAAAGTGAAATGTCTTAATGGCACACAATCATAAAGGGTAGTTGGGGGTGCTGGAATCACCACTCATCAGGATTATCATTTAAAGAACTGTAACTGCAACAATGTTAATATGAGGACTGGGGGAGTTGGGGGGATACACAGTGTACCGTGCTGTATCAGCACTAATTTTGCTCTGGGAACCAGCTGGGTGGAGGGATACACTAGACACCAGGGATAAAGTGAAGTATCATAATGGCACATAAATCACAAGGATGATCGGGGGGAACGACAGAACATCAGGAGTTATCATCTAATGTGCTCTACCAGCATCAGTGTTTCTACAGGAATTAGGGGAGGGGGTTACACATTCTGCAATGCCATACCAACACCAGTGTTACTATGGGGACTGGGGTATGGGTATGCATTAGACACCAGGAAATGCTTTAAGTACTATGGTGGCACCAATGTTACTACAGGGATCAGGGGGTGGGGGTATACACTAGACACCAGGGATTACTCCATAAAGTACCGTAAAGTACAAAGCAGCATAATGAAAATAGGGGAATCACTAGACACACACTCTAAAATGTCATAATGGCATCAAAAATAGTATGGAGACCGGAGGGGGTACCACTGCATACCAGGGATAGCTGCCATAATGTCCCTCACTTCATTAAGGGTAATGAAGGGCAGAATGAACCACTAGATCACCATGGATGACTCATTAAGGTGCCATAACAGCATCAACAGTGTATCAGGGATTGGGGATACGCTAAACACCATGGCCTAGAACATACATGCCATTATGGCACTAAATTTTTACACGGGTAGGGAGAACCACAGGATGATAGGGACAAGTACAGGAAATGTGGTGTGTGTGTGTGTGTGTGTGTGTGTGTGTGTGTGTGTGTGTGTGTGTGTGTGTGTGTGTGTGTGTGTGTGTGTGTGTGTGTGACTGGAGGGGAGATTTCACTGCCTACACAAGCAGCAATACTACCATGTATTGAAGATCAGCCGATAATGAGGTCTTAACTTGTTGTGACTAGTATATTCCTGAATAGCAAATGGTTGACATTTCTAGAGTGAGTTTGATGAACAGCTGGGCACTTATAGTGTAGCTGAAAAAAATCTATAACTTTTTATATGAGGAAATTGCATCAAATGCACTTCAAAGGAGTTTCTACTTTGCACATGTATTTTGATAATTATCAAAATACACAGAATAAACTGAATCTGTGTATTTTGATAAATCTTTTAAAGTCAATAAAGTCTGTAGGTGCTGCAGATAATTGCAATGTACTATTTAGTGATACATGCCTTGCTTGTTTGCTGTTTTATGGCATCCCTGCTTACACACCCATATACACACACACACACACACACACACACACACACACACACACACACACACACACACACACACACACACACACACACACACACACACACACACACACACACACACACACACACACACACACACACACACACACACACACACACACACACACACACCAACTTTTTAAGTTTGTTTAAGAGTAGTGTTTAAATTTTATCCCTGATTTTTGGCCTTGGTGTCCCCATTATTTTTGCCCAGCTTTATTGCACTAAGAAGTTGAGAAGTGCGTGACAGTATGTGACACTGTTTGTTTATTTCAAGATGGACACATTCACAAGCCTTTTCTGATTTCGTAAGTGAATTTGATTATTTGTTTAATTATTTATTATTCATCCACTGACTGTGAGGCAGTGGGAAGGCTAAATGTACTATATGTGAGCAATTTAGGTAGACCTTGGGGGGATTTTCCTTTTGTTTTTTGTTTTAACTGGCACTTCACTCCTGGCCAATGATATGTTCGTTGCTCACACAACAAAGCAAATGCATAGTACACCCTGTCCTCTTCTTACTTCTGCATGTGTTATGAGAGCTGTTTTACAATAGAAGCTTAGAAAGCTGAGTGCACCTTCCCAGCTCAGAGGCTGCATGACTTACATCTCTATCACCAGAAGGTTCTGTCAATGCAGTAGCATAGATTGGCTCTTTCCCCCAAGGTGGGCGAGTCAACATCACCACTAGCTCCTAACCTCCCTCCCCAGCTGGGCTAGTAAGCTTTGGTCAACTTGGTCATGGATGAAGCTTTGCCTGTTTCTAGCACAGAGCTGTCACAGACATAAGGACTTTTGGAGGCATGATAACAGTAGAGTACTCAGAAGAAATCCACAGTGAGAGAGAAACAATATTAAAAAAAAAAACACAACATGTAAATGAAGAAACACCACACGTTGGAGTTGTGCATCACCAGTATTATCCATTTTGGTCAGAAGGGAAGTACTGCACAAAAAAAATTTAGGATATACTTGGAAGATGGAAGGAGGACTTTGGCCAACATCCCTGAATCCAAATTCGGAATTTGGGTGGTGAAGGTACCCTGGACAGTGGCCACTAAATGTGAAACTAGGGAGGTAAATGAGTGATCATGGACAATAAGTACTACATATCAATCCAAGAGGTAAATTACCCTGTACAAGCAAAGGAAATTAATTCAGGAGGTAGCAGGAGGGATTGTGGGTAATGAATACTAAACATGAATTTGAGAGGTGGGTGAGAGGCAAGCTGAATGCAACTTTCCTTGAATAAGATTTTGTAGATTGCAGTTTGCAGATGTGGTATAGAAGTACTGATGTTAAATAAGTTATAAGGAATGTTTGACATATTATATATAACCACATAACTTTGACAACAGTATTGTTCAATAAAACGTTGACAATACTTATCTTGAGGATCTACATCATGAGGTCAGTGAAATGTCATAGATAGCATTTTGACAGTTAGGACTGAAAATGCACATTTTTTCAATGACGTTTAGAAACAGATGGCCTCCACATTTAAATAACATTAAAAACTTTATTAGCAATTTACATGCATTACATTTATTTACTATACCCATGTATCTTTATCTATCTATCTATCTATCTATCTATCTATCTATCTATCTATCTATAGCTTTAGCTATTTATCTATCTTTATATATCTATATCTATATCTATATATATATATATATATATATATATATATATATATATATATATGGGATCCGTACGGATCACCGAAAGAGATTTGGCCGGGCATACTTGTGCGAAAATGCTTTTCACTGAAAAGCACTTTCGCATAAGTATGCCTGTTGCGGACTGTAGTGCAACCTCAGAGTGAGAATATTTAAGTATGGGGCGTGGGAGGCATAGGGGGGCTTTCCCCCCTGCAAAAACATAAAAGTAATGTTTTATTTATTTTTTTGTTAAACACACTTTAACGAAAGCGCTTTTTCAGTGAAATCGCTTTCGTTAAAGTGTGTTCGGGGATTGTGGATTCGGACTATTGAACTTTCGTTCAATAGTCCTAGATCCATATATATATATATATATATATATATATATATATATATATATATATATATATTACCCTCTCTCTCTCTCTCTCTCTCTCTCTCTCTCTCTCTCTCTCTCTCTCCATAGATATACATCTCACAAAAGGAAATATTGTCAGCCTAGTTATCTGGAATTTTGTAAATGATTATATGTCATTTGTGAATATTAATATGACTTATATAGAAGTGTGACAGAAAGAGATACTGCCAGCCCAGTTATCTAGAATTTTGTAAATAGTTATATGTCATTTGTGGAGTTCAGCATTATGCAATTGCTTGTGTTACCACTGTATTAGAACTGTATGTCATATTGTATAGACGCGCTGAAAAGGTGTTTTTTGAAATACTGAGCAGAGGTCTATATACATTATTGTATATATATATATATATATATATATATATATATATATATATATATATATTTTTTTTTTTTTAACAGGGGAGACTGAACCACAGCTGGGCCATAAACAAGAGATGTTATATTTCAGTTTCGGTCAACAGGAGACAGGATGTCTACACTAAGGGACTCTCTGTGTCACCTTGAAAGAGAGATAATTACTAGGCTTGAGATGTAGAAGTGTTTTATTGTTTTATGACTTCCAGGAAAGTTCAAACATCTGAGGTCTAAGTGTTTTCACAGTGAGATGCTAAATGCTACCAGCTGAAGTGGGAGGGATTACCTGGGAAGTCAAGTGACAAAAAGTGATGTAATGCTGTAAGTATCCCAGCAGTAATATTTGAGATATTAATTTAAGAGCTCTCTAAGAGAGAGAGAGAGACAGGGCATTTTGTATTTTGTCTTTGACCTGGAAACATCCACTCACCACATCTGTCTTGCCTTGCTGTAAGTAAGTTAACTAGGATATAGTAATTTTTCTTGGATTCAGTTAGGAAATATAGTGAAGTATAGCTTAGATGTTTTCTGTAATTATTTGAGACTGTCCTGCAATGTTGTTTTAAATATTTCCTATGATTTTGAACTCTGATATCACTGTACATACATTTTAGTATTGTCTTGTTATTTTATTATTTGTTATTAAATACATTTAAACCTTTCAATTATGGCTGGTCTGTCTAGAGATATTTAAGCTCTTAAAGTACTTGCATATCTAGTTGTTGACATTGTGCAGGCCACTTCTAATAGCCTTGCTCTTGGTCAAACTACCATTTGGATTAATAGTAACATTATATAGTAAGATTGGACACCCTTTGCTAAGGGACTTAAAGTAGCTGATAAGTAGTGGCTGGTGCCGGTGAAAACTACTTATAGTCTGGGCAGAAGAGGAAATAGCAAGTAAACCTGTGCCAGCCTTTCACAGATGTGTATGTGTGTGTGTGTGTGTGTGTGTGTGTGTGTGTGTGTGTGTGTGTGTGTGTGTGTGTGTGTGTGTGTGTGTGTGTGTGTGTGTGTGTGTGAATCAAACCTCAAAGTGTGTGTGCATGTGTGTGTCAGCTACTTGGGCAGGGAGACGAAGCACTGGTTGGACAGAGAGGGTGCTGGAGGTCTTGGTCTGGCCATTCAGCTGAGATCTCAACCCTATAGTTGTGCCAGTGAAGAGTCTTATTGGGGGAGCTGGAAAAAGAGGGAGAAACCAGCCCCAGACTGACTGTGGTCTCTGTGTGATCTTAAGGGAAATTGCATTTTACTGTGTGTGTACTTGTCATCCTCCCAGTGTCTACGTCTCCCACTGTTCCCAGTGGTGAGGATTGAGACTCCTTGATTACTGGGCCAGTACTGGGGCATCACAATAATATATATAAACTCAAGGAGGCAATAGAATTTCCAGTATGGTATGAC
>NC_056728.1:833570758-833597279 GCF_019279795.1 Protopterus annectens | reverse complement strand
GAATATATATATATATATATATATGTTGTTGTTGTGTATTCTGGCTTTTCTCAGTTAGTCGCCACAGCGAACTCGTCCGCTAATGATTGGCAGATTTTACGCATCGACTTGCCAGGTCTGATGCACAACCTTCAACTAAGGTACTTTATATATATATATATATATATATATATATATATATATATATATATATATATATATATATATATATATATATTATTTGTTTAGGTGGCAGAAATTGTAGGTGTTTATGGTAGTGATAATTGCTATTTACAAAATAGGGTCACTTAGGGCTTAGAAGGGTGAAATAAGTAGGAACAACAATTTGAACATTATAATAATTACTCCCAAAAAAGGGGAATAAAGATTTACACTATAGAGATTGGCAAAACAGGTTAAAAAGTGAAACAAGCAAGACAATCACAGGAATTAAATTTTTGCCCTGGAATGTGAAAATAGCTTTGTAAATGAACAAAAATGAAAAAGAGTTCTACCTATATTTTTTAAAACCGGGGCACAGAGTTCAATAGTTCTGGAAATACATTTAAATGAAAAAGAACATTAAAAAATGATTAAACACAGTGGCAATGATGGTTACGGTATGCAACTGGATGGGGAGATGAAAATGGGGTGCTAATTGTGTTGCAGAGAACTAATATTCATCAAGAAAAAAACAAAAATATAAAAAAGATTTTTAATAAAGAATGGGCAGGATTCACGAAGCCTCCGTGTAAGAGTTATAACTCTTACACGGAGGCTCCAGTTAAACGGAGTGATGTCAGCATGCTCTGCATATTCATGAGAGCATGCTGAATCACACCTAAGGCTAACACGGTCCATGGAAGACAGTAGGGGGCGTGTCCGTAGGCTGAGCCCTGCAAGCGGACACGCCCCCAGAAGAGTAAAATTGCCCAAAGTAAACACCCACAACAGAGGCCATGGAAATGTGAATGAACACAACACAACACATGCCCCCACAGACTATGAACATAAAATATATAAATGAACATGTTATATATATTTTTTAAATCGTAAAGATGTTTGCCCGTGAGTGCGCTTGTTTGCGCGGGCATGCCCGTAGCTTAGCCACAGTTAGCAGTCAGTGGAAAAGGATATAAGAACTAAATAAGCAAAGTAAGCCAAGAAGCAATTGCGTCGCGGTAGAGACGTTGGCTGAAGAGCAGGCATTCATGGTTCGAGCCCCCACAACACTAATTTTTATTTCTAGTAAAATAAGCACGAAACAAGTCCCTGACAAACATGTACACATATAAAATCATAGTTCATGTATAATGTAATGAAATAGTCCATTTATTTTGAAGAAATGTGAGATAACAAAATAATAAAAGATGCCAGATGTGCCTATAGCTGAGCTACAGTTTAACAAGGTGAGTGCATCTGCCTGTAGGTGAGCAGTGGTTTAACAGGTGCAAAATCAGTGCCCGTAGGTGAGCAGTGGTTTAACAGGTGCAAAATGAGTGCCCATAGGTGAGCAGTGGTTTAACACGCTGAAACTGTGTGCCCCTAGCTGAGCTGAGCGTAATATGCGTGCTGATAGCCAAATGAGGCGTAAACCAGCGACTCGCTTATGCTGAGCTGCGCACCTCGCCAACAAGCTAACCGACGGGCAACGTTGAGCAAGCTGTATCAAAACTGCCTTTACACAGACACACCCCTTAGCCTGTCTAGACAGTCATAAAAAATAAAAAGCAGTGGCTAGGTTCGAACCAAGGATACTATACACCATAGTCAAGGTACTGAACCACTAAGCCATGACAGCAGTACTTACAAATGCAGTAATAGCAAATATATAGGAATGAATACAAAGTGGAGCATGACAAAGCAGGTTTTGTGAAGTTGATACAATTCCAAAATGGCCAATCACAGATATGTGTGGGAAAAACGGCCTATATAAGCCCCATAGGTGGGAATACACAGCATAAACGATTGTAGAACTGACTTGCAGCAAGAATGACAGGAGTAGGTGAGGGTAGTTGCTTTCGAGCACAGAAGTGGAGGGTTGAGGAGTCCAGATACTTGGACTGGCTCCTAGTCCACAATCATGAGGCCCAACTCATGCAGGGCCAGGTCCTGTGGGGAGCATATAGGGCTGAGGCATGGGACCGGTTGGTTCATGATCTCACCAGTGCCACAGGGATTCCAAGGACTAGTGAGCAGGTTCGTCACCACCATGCAGACCTGAAGAGACGCAAGCAGGACCAATTGAACCTTTGGATCCAGGAGGCCTGGCAAATACCCAATGCCCCACTACTGAGTAAGTTACATCTAATTATGTATGTAAGAAATTAAACTAGCTGATATTATGGAGATGTGTATTCCAATATTACTTCATTTATATTACAGCTGCAGGTGTCCGTTCTGCGAACCACAGAGCCTATGGCTTATAGGGCTGGTGTGGTTGCGCCACCAGGCAGGTCAGTAATCCTCTCCCAGTAACTGTAAAGAAATATAAAAGTATGACAGTTAGCAAAAGAGTGCAGTGTAGTCACTAAGTAATAGAATGTGCAAGTAACAAGTGTAAGAGTGTTTGCAAGTATTGCTTGATTACAAAAGTGTGTTTCAGTCTGTAATCCAAACAGAAAAATGAAAATGTCTGAAATAAAGTCTGAAATAAAGGTGCCCCACCTGTAATAAAATAGTACACAACCTGCAGCAGGCTGAAAAGTACAGCTGCAGAAGATGAGCAAATCACATGTGTGAAGTATACCCCTGTTGAAATACTGAAACATGACATAAGTGAGACTGCTGGAAAGGATTGTAATAACTACAGGTAAAACATGTCAATAAAGCCTAGAAGTAAGTACCATCCTGAATAGTAAAATGAAAACAAGTGAGAGAGTGTGAGAAAGTGTCATGAATCCACCAATAAAGTAGTAATAACCCCTGAATAAAGTATACTGCAGTCAGTACAGAATGAAATGCATGTGAGGAGCAAAACCAAACAGCGAAATCTGTTCAAAGTGTTGCTGCAGCTGGAATGTGTATCCCAAAATCTAGATATGTTGCTCTCAGTCTGCAATATGCAGATAGTATGATTGTCTGACATACCAAACATCCACAGTTGTCTATAGCTATATAAAGCAAATGTAGCAGGATGATGTAGCTGAACAAAGCTAGATATGAATGTGTATGAAGAACAATAAAATGTATATTGAGGTAGCAGTAACAGTCCTATCACCAAGTTGAAGTAGTTATCATATAGGAAACTGTAGGTAGAACAGTAGTGTGTATATATGTGCAGCTATTAGAAATGTACAGCATATGTATTGGTATTCGAAGGTGTTAATATTATTTTCTTCACCCCACCCTATAACCACATATAACCCATTCCACGTGAAATGGTATGTGCAATCACAATTAACACCCCTGGACATTTGTCCTGTTGGGTCATAAATATTTGCATGTCCGTTGATGCATCTGCCCTGTTCATACATCCAAACCTGATGGCCTGTTGCCATCAATCAACCCTGCATGTTGTTGGACTGTGTATTGCTGTTCAAATTATGCATGTGTTATGCTCGCTGTTCAATGGTGTGAATATCTGCGTTTGGTTAATGGGAACACTAATGCATGCTGTTACAACTAATTGTGAATGGTATTATATGTCACTAACCCAAACTGTCATGACATAATGCAAAACATAGGACGACAGGGAAGGCGGGTTCCAGCTGACCCACCTCTCCCACCTCAGCTGGCGAGTGCACCTGGCACTAGTGCCCAGTCTGGACCCTCCTCCGGTGGCCCTGTGCCACCTGCGTGTGGAAGTGCTGCAGGGGATGGGGCTCATCCCCCCTCTGCAAGTGTGGCCGGAGGAGAACCACCACTCACCCTCCGTAGCGTCCGGACTGTGGTGTGTAGGGAGATCCAGGACTCTGTTCTTGTGCCCCTATGCCAGCTTGAGGCACAGGTGGCACAACTTACGGGCATGCCTGTTGCCCGGCCTACACAGCCCCCAGCACAGCCCCGTCCCAGGCAGTGAAGGAACAGTGGCAACTGCCCATGGGTGGGGATATCAGTTCCACTGTTGCCATCTGTGGGCTCATGGGCTCTGGATATCCAAACCTCCGTCCCCATCAATTGTGTAACCCCCCCATGTGTCATACACTGCCCCTGTATGCGTCTTGTTTGTCTTGTCTGTTGACCTACCCAACCTACCTCCCCAGCTATACTGACTTCCTTCACCTGACATACCACTCTCACCTGAAAAAAAAAAAAAGGGCACTCTGTACCCACAAAAATTACGCATACATAGCTGCCCATTCCACACACATGTCTGCTGGACATGGAAACTATCAATTACAATTGGCTGTACAACAAGTATTATTGTTGTCCTGACACCTCTCTCAGGGGTGGAAGGTTTCAAATGTCACACCAAATTAGATACATATGCACAGCTGTTGCTGATGAAGAAATGGGCAGCTATGGGCCTTACCTACATCCCTCCTACAAATCCCAAGCTAGTATCCCTACTGTCTTACCATCTTTGTGACCCCTTTTTCACCACTTTCCTGTCTCCCCATTTTCATTTCTTTCAAAGAAAATAGCTGGTGTGCCAGAGTAAGCACTGTTAAGCGTTGTAAGCGGTGTGCACGCAGGTAAAGAGAGCTAAACGCCAGTGTGCATGTGTGAGCTCCGTGCAAACCAGCGCTAACCCAGTTACAACTGCTTAAAAGTGCCTTAGTCACTCTGATTGACAGGTCCTGTAGTCAGTTCAAAAGCAAAATAAAATCCCACTGTCAGTCCCGAACCCAGGACCTTGGAAACAGTAGTCTGTATGACCTACCACTAAGCCATGACTCTTATACAAGAACATTGTGCTAAAATAAATATATCATGTAATAGTAGGAATGAATGTAAAGGGAATATAGGATGTGTAGTACACAAAGCATGTCATTTAGAATTACTGTCAAAACTAGTGGATTTCCATAATAATTCCATAATAGTAGTGTGTGAACAGAAACAGCCATGCTAGTTGGTAATTAGTAGATAATAATGTCAGTTAATGTACATATATAAATGTATGTATATTTACATATATATATATATATATATATATATATATATATATATATATATATAGTTGTAGGTGTCATTGTGCATACACACTTACTACAGGGAAAAGTAAAGTAGTCTACTGTGCTGGTGGTGGTGGTGGGATATGTATATCCAGGCTGAGTAACTTGTGTCCACATCACACTAGTGGATGGTATTCCACATACAGTACCTTGGTATGAACCCCCAGAGTGAGGTTGTGCATTGGACCTGTCACAGTGTGCTGACCGATGGGGCATGCTACTATGTTGTATGGAATGTGGCAGGTATTGTTGCACAGGTGTTGGCTGAGCACTGATATCTGGCCATGTACTTGTGTATCCACTACGAGACACACACATGCAACATATGGGAGTAGTAGTATATCACTACACTTGAGTATCATGTATAGTATGTGTGCCATATATTGCTGACATAGTCTGCTGATATCCTGTTTGTGTTCTCTTCCAGGGAGTTGGCGTGTCAGCGTAATCCCGCCTACTCTGTAGCGGAAGATGAGGAGATACACCAGAGCCTGGTGTGGGAGTATGACATACTGTTTTCCCGCACCAGCCAGAATCAGCAGGAGAGGGCTGCACTGTGGCAAGACCTTGTCCATAGGGTAAATGACATTGGCACGTATAATAGGACATATGAGCAGGTACGACATCACTGCAGTGATTTAATCAGAAATGTCAGTCAGCGTGCATCGGATATCCACAGGCAACAGGTTGCCACAGGAGGGGGGGGGTGGCCATACATCCCCCCCTCAACAGACTGGAGAGGCTACTCCTAAGTGTTGTGGCGCCAGCCCCAGAACAGCAACAGCAATACACCTGTATCATGATGAAGGCTGGATCCACACAGCAGCACGAAATGGAGCATGCAGGTAATATGCCATATGTACACTTGAATGTTCTGTACACTGTTAGTTTATGCATGTGTAAGGTGTGTCCGTGGTATGTAACTGTCAACATAGTATGTAATTGTGCATGTGTGATATTGGCAATATCAGCAGCTGACGTGTGAAAGGCAACTGGTGTACTACTGCACTGTATCATATGCAGTATCAATGGCACAGTTGTGCCCACTGACATTAATCTCCTCATTTCTGCAGGTCCTCCGGGTTACAGCAAGGCAGGCCATCCATGCTGGTGAGTGTGTTTAACAATACCTATAATAGTCCTGATAGTGCTAGTAATACTAGTGTAACTCAGTAGTGCTCTGTGTGCATACTGTGGGGTGTGCATGTGTGCAGGTGTGCCTGTGTCCACGTGTGCATGTGTGCCTGTGTCCACGTGTGCATGTGTGCCTGTGTCCACGCATGTGTGCATGTGTCCACGTGTGCATGTGTGCATGTGTACACGTGTCCACGTGTGCATGTGTGCATGTGTCCATGTGTGCATGTGTGCATGTGTCCACGTGTGCATGTGTGCCTGTGTCCATGTGTGCATAAGTGCATCACTGGTAACATTGTGTGGACACTGTAAACTGTGTTTCCTGTCTTCCTCCCACAGGTTCTGGTGCTGCTCTGGTGACCTGCAGCAGGGAACCTGAATCTGGTGCCACAGGTACTGGTAATGATGATATCTGTGTAATGGTACAGGAAGGTGTGTCAGGGTCTGCCATTGGTCAGCCAATTGACAGTACACAGCTGTCAACCCCATCATTGTGCACAGTCATCCTGCCAGTACATCCTTTGTCACCATTGTCCCTAGGTGATGGACAGGATACAGTGGGCATTGACCAGGGTAATGTGGTATCTGTGGCACATGCTTCCCCACACAGCAGCCATGGGCAGGGTTCTGTGATGGTACCACACAGACAGTTGCCCATGGGTTCTCGTGGGAGCATCCATGGGCGTACTGCCTCTGGCAGACGTGCCCAAAGAGGTCTGTCAACCTCAGCTATGTTTCGGGCTGTCATGCAGGCACAGTCACGTATGGAAAGCTACACCAGACAGGGTCTGAGGGAGCTGAGAGCATGTCACACAGCCATGACTGACAGTATGCGTGACATCTTGGACGCTATCCATAATTTCACCGATGTCATAGACAGAAGTTGTGGGGACATATTACAGCAGTTCCACAACCAAATGTCCATGAGCCAGGGCAATGGTGGGTGGTTGTGGCGTCGACATGGCCGTATGCCAGCAACAGCTGCAGCTGGCAGTCGGCGCGGAATGACAACAAGCCCGTGCATGCCCCCATAGTGCCAGCAGCAGCCCCAGCAATGCTGGGTTTGTGTTGTCATCGGAATGCCCCAGGAGACCACGTGCATGTGGCTCTGGACAGTCCCAACAGGGACCTGTGTCCAGTCAACACACTCCTGCTTCTGATGACAGTACCCAGTCTGGCTTAGTACTGGATAAGGTCCGTAGCACCCCTGCCAGGCACAGGTACCGTGTCCTTGCCCACAGACACTGATCTGTATGACCTGCCAGGTGCAGTCTGTGGCTGTCCACAAACCCCTGTATATGGCAGCCATGAGGTGGAACTGTGTGCGTGCATACACACATGCGAAATGTTAACACCTAGGGCTACTACATACACGCACACACTGCACTAACAGTGCCCCACCCTGTACTGCTGTCCCTCACCAACACACATACACACATGTCAATTGGTGGTATCAGTGGCAGACTCAGGCATACCCAATTCACACCCTGTGCATATGATGACACTGTGCCACCTCCTGCAATCTCCAACATCATTGCGGGAACAGGTAAACACGTTGCTGATGCACAGGGTGACTACATAGAAGTGTATTAGTAGTATCATGTTGGTAACAGTACAGTGTGCTGATATGACTGTGTGTATATCCCAGCATGCCTAATGCAGTAACCGTATGACTGTCCTAAATTGTTAAATGCACCCATAGTATGTACCAAAGTGTAACAGCTGCACATTATTGCATGCCAGTGGTAAGGATGTCAACAGATAGCCACATACATGGTTAGCACAGGGGGGAAGCTAATGCAAGTAGTGATATGCAATGATGGACATGTACAGTAATGGTGTCAAGTTGCCCACAACGACTATGCAATGTGGATGTTTGCGCATGTTGATATGTGTGCAGTACCAATGTAATCCAAATCACAATTAACTATGACATAATATCAGTTCTACCATGGGCATCTGCGCTGTGCATTCCTGGGTACATGTTGATAGTGCCTACATATTTGCACTGTTACCTACTGTTAGTGTTACCCCTTCTTTGTTGTACAGTGGACTACTAACAGCCCTGCTTACTGTAGCTTTGTTTGCATGCATGTTCACTTGGGGTTCCCTGGAACACTGCTTCCACCTGCAATGCGGAGTTACAGTGCTTCTGTGGACTCCTAGTGACATCTGCATAGCGTACGATACGTATGTCAAGTTTACACATGACAGAATGTCACTGTCTGTCCTGTTCGCATGTACATTGCCTGTGACACATTGCACATGTCTTACCTGGCATTTACCCATGTGTGCAGTCATATATGCCAGTGCTATGAAACAGTAGCAGTACACCCACACATACACACCTTCAGTATGTTGTTCCCCATTGGCCCTATGTGTTGGTACTCACCATGGCAATCACACTACTAGGGTAGCATGTGCAAAGGTAAGCTGTGAATCACCTCTATGGTCCAGTTGTGGTTTATGTGAGTCATGTGGCAATGTCACAGCTGCCACATGTATGCAGTCAACCATCACCCTTGGCCAGGAATGTACAACACATGTGTGGGATGCCACCACATAGCCAATCTGGGGACTGAGCACTCTGAACCCAGTAATGACATACCCTGTCAGGTGGCATGTCATACTACAGTGACTACAATACCAGTCAGACATAGACATGCACTGACAGCAAGCTGAACACACTGGGGCATATGTGGGGACTCAGAATAGCATCCTGCCTGAGCACACACCTCCGCAGCTGGCACACAGGCATATGTTACGTCGGAACAGAGCACATGCCACATATGGCACACACATCCCGTGTGCCACACACTCACAGCCTGTAGGGCTACACAACACACCTGCTACAGATGTGTCAGGTACCTGTCTTGGCCGCTGCAGTGGGGTCCCGCTCAACAGGCTGTACATGGTGAAGGTCACAGTGATATGCCTCAGGGGCACTATGGTCCACCACAAAACACATGCATACAGGTCAGTCAGAGGCATGGACACATATGACTCAGTCATTGACCATGCCACTATGGATGACCTGAGACATACCTCCCTGGACTACATGATAGGGAACATAGAAGGGATCTCTCAGCATGTGGCATAGGCCAGTATGAGCCTGATCTTGGTTGCCATCATACCCTCACCTGGTATGCTACCACTATATGTAGGAAGGGTGTTGTATGTCTACATTCTGCTCAGGCTCCAATGTCATTCATAGGGTATCCGCTGGCTGTCAATGTGTGCTTACATGCTAGGGAAGCCACAATGATGTGCAAGGGGCAGCTTGCACGTGACACCCATGGCCCAATGTATATTGGCGAAGCTCCTTGATACACACATACTGCCTTATGCTGCAGGACACGGATTACATAGCCACCTCCATGGGTATCACACAGGTTAGGACACTAACAGTGCTGCTACACAACACCAGCAGTGTACACCGCAAGATGCATGCACTGGACACTGTCCGCAGCATGGTGAACTGCAATGTCTGTGCAGTACCAGAGTCCTGATTCATGGCTCACAGGTGCAACCCATCACTGCCAGGTTATGCCTCATACCATGCCTGTCGTCCCCTACACATGTAACACACATGGACAGTGGGGTGGTATCCCAAGGCACCACAGATACACACACCTCCAGGTTGTTGGCACAGCACAAAGCATCAGGGCCTATTCATGTGCAGCTAACAGTGTGTCGGACTGCCGTCTGGTTCATAGCCTGGCACACACAACCCTCCCATACACAGGAAAACCACCTATCCTCCATAACAACACTGGCAATACGACAGTCTCAAGAACTGTCCCCCTGCACAGTAAGACACAGTCATATTGTTATGAATTGCAAATACCATTTATCCACTCGAGCCATGTGTCAGACATGGTAACTACTGCAGGTCACAGGTATTTATGTGTATGTGTCACACACATACATCATGTGTGCAATGCCATTGCTGGTTTAGGCAATGGCATGCATTGTTATGCACAAAGACCCACACAAGGTCATAATGTGTGACACAACCACACGTGGCAGTTGTGGGTTACCAAAACATACCTATCTGTACTCTGACAATGGTAATAGACCCAGTAGCAGAGTGCACTATTGGCATTACTGGCCAACTAGCCCTGTTTGGCTGTGCTGATAGTATGGCGACATCCCCTGTGTTTACTGGGGGAATATGCAGCATCTGGTGTATTGTAGTATTTGCCAAAAGGATCTGTTCTCTCACACACACCCTACTACCCCCACACACACTTGCCATTTGCAGGATTCATACCCCTACCTAAGTCGCGACACGTAAGAGAGACGCATTAGCGAAGCGCACTATTCGGATTACTAGATGCTTTCTCTTCTCTGGCTGTACTTATAGGGTGCTGACATCATCAGTGTTTTGACAGGGTAATGTGCATCAGGTAGTGTGATCTCCTGATTGCCAAAACTAACATGTTTTTCATACAGAATTGCACACACACAAACTCCCCACATCCAAACACACACACACTTGCCACTTGCATGTTTCAAACCCCTACCTAACTATGTTATGACACTTGAGAGTGACGCTGTAGCAGATTGCGCTATTCGGATTACTGGTAGATGTCTCTTCTCCAGCTGTATGTATAGGGTGCTGACATCATCACTGTTTGGAAAGGGTAATGTGCATCATGTAGTGTGATCTCCTGATTGCAAAAAAGCACATGTTTTTCATACAGAATTGCACACACACAAAGTCCCCACATCCAAACACACACACATGCCATTTGCAGGTTTCAGACTCCTACCTAACTATATTATGACACTCGAGAGAGACGCATTAGCTGAGTGCGCTATTCGAATTACTGGGAGGTTTTCCTTCTCCTGCTGTATTTATAGGGTGCTGACATCATCCGTGCTGAGATAGGGGAATGTGCATCCTGTAGAGTGCTTTCACAGTAGCCAAAAGGGACATCTCCCTCACACAGACTTGCACACACACTAACCCCCCCTTCACACACACTGGGCAGTTGCAGGATTCAAACCTCTACCTAACTATGTTATGACACTCGTGACAGATGCATTAGCAGAGCGCACTATTTGAATTACTGGGAGGTTTTTCTTCTTCTGCTGTACTTATAGGGTGCTGACATCATCCGTGCTGAGATAGGGGAATGTGCATCCTGTAGAGTGCTTTCACAGTTGCCAAAAGGGACATTTCTCTCAAACAGACTAACCCCCCTCCACACACACTGGGCAGTTGCAGGACTCAAACCCCTACCTAACTATGTTATGACACTCATGACAGATGCATTAGCAGAGCGTGCTACTAGAATTTCTGGGAGGTTTCCCTTCTCCTGCTGTACTTATAGGTTGCTGACATCATCCATGCTGAGATAGGGGAATGTGCATCCTGTAGAGTGCTTTCACAGTTGCCAAAAGGGACATCTCCCTCACACAGACTTGCACACACACTGGGCAGTTGCAGAATTCAAACCCCTACCCAACTATGTTATGACACTCGTGACAAATGCATTAGCAGAGCGCGCTATTCAAATTACTGGGAGGTTTCCCTTCTCCTGCTGTACTTATAGGGTGCTGACATCATCCGTGCTGAGATAGGGGAATGTGCATCCTGTAGAGTGCTTTCACAGTTGCCAAAAGGGACATCTCCCTCACACAGACTAACCCTCCTCCACACACACACTGGGCAGTTGCAGGATTCAAATCCCTACCCACCTATATTATGACACTCATGACAGACGCATTAGCAGAGCGCGCTATTTGAATTACTGGGAGGTTTCCCATCTCCTGCTGTACTTATAGGGTGCTGACATCATCCGTGCTGAGATAGGAGAATGCTGACATCATCCGTGCTGAGATAGGAGAATGTGCATCCTGTAGAGTGCTTTCACAGTTGCCAAAAGGGACATTTCTCTCACACAGACTTGCACACACACTAACCCCCCTCCACACAAACTGGACAGTTGCATGATTCAAACCCCTACCTAACTAGGTTATGACACTCATGACAGATGCATTAGCAGAGTGCGCTACTTGAATTACTGGGAGGTTTTCCTTCTCCTGCTGTACTTATAGGGTGCTGACATCATCCGTGCTGAGATAGGGGAATGTGCATCCTGTGGAGTGCTTTCACAGTTGCCAAAAGGGTCATCTCCCTCACAGAGACTTGCACATACACTAACCCCCCCTCCACACACAGTGGGCAGTTGCAGGATTCAAACCCCTACCTACCTATATTATGACACTTGAGGGAGACGCATTAGCAGAGCGTGCTAACGGAATTACTAGGCATCTGTTCTGCACCTGCAGTATTTATAGGGTGCTGACATCTTTATTTCTACAGAGGTATGTACATCTAGTACTACCTGTCAGGTGGGGGATAGCATATATATGCATTTGCAGCCACCTACGTCAGGGTCAGATATGCACATCGCACTGGCAGGTTATGTTCTATACCATGCTTCGTGACCACAGGACCTGTAACACACAACACAACCAGTCCAGAACACCACACCCACATCCAGGACACACACTTAGCTTCCCTGGAAACAGTGCCGGGATATGCATGTGTTCACATACACCATTCCAGTTGTTAACATCAGGTACAGGCATATTGTGTGTGAGAACTACTCAGGCCTCTACCACTTTACCCTACAGCCACTACAATTTGTGGGACCATGTGCTATGGCAGAACCACACACCACAGCCACATGGGGGAATACATATTGCACCTGTCCATCTGCAACATGGGTACTCACTGTTCCACACCAGAGGTAGACCACCATTGTTGATATCTGACCATACCCACCTTTCCCTGGACATCCATATCCCATCTCCACCCCCAGGCAAGGTTGTCACTGCACACAAACTGTATTTAGCACAAGCACACTCTACACTTGTGAAGACTGGGGTGGACGACTTCAAAGGACCCATGCTGGGGGACTATACTGGCCACTCAGCATAATCCTTGACAATTGCATTCTATGAGCATGTGTACGGTTTGCATTGATCATGCTATCCCACATATACCCATGACGGCTCCACAACAAGACACCTGTCAGGTGTACACCAGCCATATATGAGCCGTAGAATAGACAGAGTGAGCTAATACATTGCAGACCTGTAGCCCACAGAGGGAGGACATCTGTGAACAGTTTCGGCATGGCACTTCATTCACACATGATCATCACAACACAGTGTTGACAGTGGAATTGTCCAGAGAATGCAGATAGGGCTCCCCTCAGTCTGTTATTGACGGCCACTTACTGTTAGAGATCCTCAGCAACCCTCTTCCAGCACACACCGACAACATGGCTGTGGCTTAGCACATTCAAACCCTGGGATCTCCACTGTGCCCCTGCTTGACAGAGGCACAGCTCACTAGCCTCACACGTTGCCTTATGTGACCTACTTTACAGTGGCACAGTAGCTTACTGTACTGGGGATGCAGATGCCAAGCACACTCTGGCTGAGCTGTCATTCCCTAGGGCAACAAGCCTAGTATTGACCTCTACACCCATATGTTCAATTGTCAGATGCACAATATTTGTTGTGCTGTTCTACTGTTTGCAGGTCTTTATTGCCACAGCATTCCCTGTTCCTATGACTAACTTGTGTATCTGTGGAAGATGTTTGCATATGACGGCGATCCACTATATCACTTATGTCTCTGTAGTCATTTACTGTGCACACTGGGCAGATTGCTGTGTTGTGGTTGGTTCCTGGAATGACACGTACAAATACCAGATATGTGTGGCCAACTGCTAAACGGGGATATGGCCTAAGTGTGTGAGCATGCCCATTTCAGTCTTTCCATGGCATGTTGTCTGACATATGCCTCATTTATCAAAGTGTGTGAGCATGCCCAGTGTGAGCTTTCCATATGTTGCACTCTGAGGTCCACCACATATTTGGGTGTGTGTGAAGTACAACAATATCTCACGTTTATGGTTGTGTGTTGGGTGTGATGTTGTATACTAACTGGCCAACTGCTTCATGTCTGCCACAACAGGGATTATACTGTGCCTGCAGGGATTGCATGGGATACTTTGCAGACAGTTGTCAACATACTTTCATAATGACCTAACACTGTAGTACCGTATAGTGTACTGGTTCAGTACTTTCACTGTGGTGGACAGTATCCTGGGCTTTAGTCCTATCACTGCTTGACATCTTCATAGTGAGCACAACAGATTGTGTAGGGGCCAGTTGTGCACATATGATCATGTTGCATTATATTCAGATATGGACTACCTACACCAGGCTCGTCCAACATTGGTAATGTATTCCACAACATGGGTGGACATTGGCAAACACTGGCAATGTTCCCTAGGCCATTTCTGATGCTAGTCACAGGGTGTTTTTGTCCTTTGACACACATTGTAACTGGAGTTTGCCATGACATATGTCATGGTTAGTATACTGTGCCTCCGTCTACCTCTGACATAACAGTGATACCCAGGGTTAGCCTACCATCTCCCATCTACTCATCAGGATTCCTCTTGAGGGGTGTCAATAGGTGACTCTCTGGCTGACCTGTACTGGGAGTTTATTGAAGAGTGGGGGTGCCTTCTGTGTTATGGATCATTCTGTACAGTTTGTCCTATGTATGTCAGTGCTGGAGTTCAGGTCTCTCATGTGCATAGCTCACTGCCATACAGATTGTACAAGGTGCAGCATGTTCATTGATTCCAGCTTGGACATGGCTTCATACATCAGGTACAGCTTGCCTGTAGCTGGGCAGTATGGCAGTGTGTGGGGCTGCAGTTTGTTTACTCAGGCAACACATGGCATCTGTTCATGCTCTTTGCTACTCCTGGTGAGGTACTGTTGTGGACTTTACAGTTAATGGAGGTGTCTGCTGAGGTATATCCCACAGGGGCTATTGTAGTCAATTGTGATGCTGATGAAGGATGACTGCAGAGCCACAGTGACCTCCCCTTATCTGCATCTGACAACCTTCATGATTGGGTGGGTATATAGTATGTTTCTGCGAACACTACAGCCACATGTTTGTCCAGTGCAGGATATCTATCACCTTTTGTCCCCAGGTCTCTCATTACATGTTAGGTACGTAATGGGTTGACACCTGTGTGGTAATTTGTGGGCACTTACTGTATATCCATGGTGGTTGTCTATACACAGTTCTGCAATTAGCTTGCTGACATGGCTATGGCTCCAGTTGTCTGTTTGTAGGTGGCCCTTTTGTGGGTTGCTTGTGTCAGCTGGGGGTCGGATATGGTGGGCTGTTTGTACTCCTCTGCATACATGTTCAGTCACAGTCCTTCCATGTTGGCCTATACCTATGGGACATACATACAGAACGAGGGGGAGGGCCCAGGACCAGGCCTTGTGGGATGCCACTCATATCTGCTTTGTAGTCTGACATGGATGCAGCATGTCTGACCATGTCAGTTCTGTCCTTGGACTGGTTTTCAACCCCTCTACTGACATAGGGGTATATATTTAAGCTGGTGAACATATCCATACTGAACTCGTAGGGTATTATCTAGAAGCATATGCACGGTCCAGCTACGCTGTGTGGACCACATTGCCCTCAATTACCTTAATGACTGCTTCAAATGGGTCAAACATGTTTAGGGGCAGGATCTGCAGTTATGACAGCCACACTGTGTAGGCTCCAGTATCAGTAGGTCCACAATAGCTTTATGTCTGCGGTACATACTGATCCTTTCCATAGCTGTGCAGACCAAGCTTGTCAGGATCCTGGGGTGGTAGTTTGCAGTATCCATTCAGGCAACACCTTTGTTGTGAAGGACCACTGTTGTTGTACACTGCTCTTTGGGTACATATCCTGTGGTAAAGTTGACATTGGGCAGTAGTGTGATTTGGCATTCCATTATTCTTGGAGTCCATGTTGGCCTCAGCCCAGGACACCATCACATGCCTTTGCTGCTGTGTGTTTTGCTTTGCAGATGATGGCTGTTACCTCAGCATCTGCAATGTCAGGGGACCAGCAGTCTGCTGGGATAGATATTTTGCATTCTGGGGGGGGGGGGGGAGTTTGCACTGCACCAGTCAGGTTGTATGTTAGCAATATGTGTGTGTGTTTGGTATGTTGTTTGTAATATCTGTGTGATTCGGAGCATATCTGTGGATGCCCAACATGGTTCCTACCATCAGTTAAGTAAGCCTTGTGATTATCCTTAGTGTCCTGTACAATTTGTATCTTCATAGTTTCATGGGTTCATACTAGGCTATCCACCCTAGGGCATTAGTAAGCCTAGCCAGAGTGTGTGTGTCTTTCGCCACCCCTTGCTATGTGACTATTATGACCATTTATGAATTTATTTACTGTGCCTCTGTCTGCTCGTGACACAGGGAAGACCCCCAGTATACATGTACGATCATCCATCCACTTGGCAATATTCCTGTTGAGGGGTGTCAGTGAGGGGCTCTGCCTAACATGGATTGGGATCCTGTTTCTGGGTGTGGGGAGCCTCTTGGTTATGTATCTGTCCCTCCAGCACATCCTATTTCATTATGTGTTGAGGCTGACATCTGTCACTCTCACAGCTCCAATGGCTTTGATTTCCTGTGGTGGAGCATGTCCATTACTCCTGTGTTGGACATGGCCTTGTACAACAGACATACAATGCCTCTGTGTAGGCAGTCTGTGACTGCATTCAGCTGGGGTGTCTACAGTCAGGCAGCATATGACATATATTTCATACCCTTTATCCTCTTGGTGGGGTAACCATGAGGTCTTCCGAACCACTGCAGGTGTCACGTACGGTACATCCCATATGAGTCACTGTACTAGATTATGGGTCTGATAAGGGAACAGTACAGCGGCACAGTGACCTCTGTTGATGTAGATGTGAATCCTTTCATGATACGGTGTCCAATATCGACAATCTTCCTAGCCACATTGGCATTGTGAGTGTCACATGACAGATTACTGTCGACTTGTGTCCCTAGGTCCCTGATTACTCCTTGCATACATAATGGTTTGCCACCTATGTGGTAATTTGTGTGTACCTTGTCTGGTATTTGGTGGGACATTCATATTGTCCAGTGTCTTCAGGATGTCTGGGTGGAGTTCTTGTATGTGAGAGTGTGGTCTGTCGCATGCTACAGACTGTAAAGCAGTTTTGACTACACTTAGGCGCACATGGGTGGTCTCCGCTGCTTTGTGCATTGCCAGTTACCTGGCCGTATGGGTGTCTGTGCTGCATATGGATACTCCCCCTCCTTTGATGTTTTAGTCAAGGTGTTGGGGCCATGATATGTGGTATAACCTGGTAGTGCTGGTGTGCTATCACTAGGCTTGCAGCAGGCTTCTGTCACTGCACAGACATCAATGTTCTCCATACTGGGAAGTGCCTCAGGGGCATGCATATTGCAGTTTACACATCTGGCATTGGTCAGCATTACCCTTATGTTTCTTACCACTTATGTTTTCTAGGTTGGTGGGTAGTCTTTTTGGCCTTGCCTACATACGGCTCTATGGAGGTGGCAAAGGCCTTATCCAGTATCCAGACGCACAGGGGTAACAGGTGCAAGCCATCCCTGGAACAGCAGCATGGCTTGTCATGCTTGACATCTCAAGCAGACAGACATTAGACCCTCTTGGACTGACAGCTGTAACTGTGCCACCTGTTAAACATGATCATTCTGTGTTTGTACTGTGGCATCATTCTTGGTGAGGGTTGGATGCTGCACACGGCCAGTGTCATACTGGCCTCGGGTACATACTCAGAGAGCTCATCCATGTCTCTTTTCATGTAGACCAGGGAGGTACATCTCAGGTCATTCACACCAGCATGGACATTGAGTGCATCATATTTCTGCTTGCTTTGGGGTCACCTGTGTATTTGTGTTATGTGGCATATTGTGGCAGCCTACAGGCAGCTTACTGTACCCTTTCCCTTGTTCAGTCTGGTGAGTGGGACAGCAGTGTGTCTGCCTATACAGACACCTATTACAACTGTATCAGGCATGTTGTTTCTCCTTCTGGCCTGTGACTGTTTGGCACACCAGCTTTGTGTACTATGTGTTGCATGTGCTATGTTTGGAGGTTGTGGTTGCTTGTGATCTGCTTTGGAGGCTTCTGTTGGTGTGGTGTGTTTGTAATTAGGGCCTCCGGGAATGTTTTTCTGTGTTTATGTGTTTGGTTTACAGTTGTGGTAGGTCTATGTGGGACTGGGTTTGTGGTGTATGTGGTTACCTTCTCCTCCTGACTAGTTTTGACAGTACTGAGTTGGGTGAGCTCAGCATGTTTGGATACATGGTTGCATCTATCACATATATTTGTATTTATTGGGGGGAGTTGTGGTTGTCTGTGTACTTGGGACAGGTGTCACATTGCCTCTGGATTCACAGATTCTACTTGTTGTGGCTGGCCTTAGTGGATTGTATGTGTGGACATATGTTATTGCCATACTACTGATCAGTGATTACTTCCCTTTTTATGTTTGCTCTATCATGTGGTAGCTTCCTCATTCTCTTGCATGGTTTGGTAATGGCTGGAGTCCAGCATGCCAGATGCCTGCATGTATGGCATTGTGTCTTCTTATTTGTGATTGCATACTCCAAGCATTCCTGGCTGTGTTCATGGAATGCCTGTATAACATGTTCTGCGGTGTGTCCCATATTCTGCACTTGCACAGGGTCTTTCGTGGATTCCACATCGGTTTGGAGGGGTGCAACCTATGTTTTACACATGTTTTTCACTGTGGTATTCTGGCCAGGGACTGGGGTCGGGATGTGTATATCCAGTGTGATTACTCTATGGTCTGGTCTTACCAGTGAAGGATACACTTCTCATCTTGCCATCCAGTACACATGTTGCTGATTATCACATCCAGTATGCTTACCCCTCTTGTGGGAGGGATACGTTGTTCCTGGGCATTTTGGTTTATGGATTCTGGGAACATTTCTCCGACTGTGTTGCTGCTAGTATAATGCTCCCGGTGTATGTCTGGTTATTTTCAGTCAAGCAATATAATGTGGTTTGGGGGGCTTGATATATTCATGTATTCCAACATAGGCCAGGTGCAGTTCCTGGTATTAGAACAGTAGTCTGCAGCAGGCTATATACTGGGAGGCGGTTTTAGCCATTGGTATTTGACCATGGCTAATCCATGCTGCTTCTTGTTGTGGTACCAACATGGGGGTGTGGTTATCCTTGACATTTATTGCTAGTCACCCTCCTTTTGTGGCTTATTCCATGTTTTGCGGCTGTACAGCACAGTATGAGGTGTGACCTGGTAATGTTAGGCTGCTGATGTGAGCCTTGACCCAGTTCTCTATTACAGGACTGATATCTACATTCTCCATACTGTGTGCGTTTACACTGCACACATCTTGCTGTTTAGACTTCTGGCATTGGGTAGCATTACATCTAGGTTCCTATCCCTTGTGGTACCTATGAAGGTGGGTTTGTGTTTTGAGACTTACCTATTCATGGTATGCTGTGGGTACTGACAGCCTTTGCCAGTATCCATGGGGCATGGACTGATAAGTGCATGCCACCCCTAGCAGGTGGTGCATCATATCATGCTCCGCATATCTTCCCAGCCTGAAACACATTGGCTCCCCTTTGACTAACTGCATTACTTCAGCCAGTTATTGCACTTGACCATCCCATTGTCATTTTGTGGCTTCATGCTTGGTGAGGGTGGATGTTAGTCAGGGTCCTCAGGTGTGCATATAGTACATGGTGTTACATTACTTAACACATTGCATTCATGCCTCAGGTGGTGCTGCAGGGCTTCCTCTGTTGGATGCGCATATTACACTCCCTGTACATGTTTGTGAGCAGGTCATGTCATTTTAGGCATCCATGTTATTATTTGAGTGAGTCAGAGGGGGGTATCATTCCCAGGGTTCCTACTGAGCCAGTATATGTGCTATGCATTGCCTCTTTGCCAAGGCCAGGGCATACTGGGCACGCCTTCTTCTGCCTACTGGGGCAGGCTCAGGTTGTTCCTCCTCCGAGTCACGCTCTGCCTGTGATGGCCTTGGCAATGGTGGGGGGCTGTTTGGCCCAGCCCTATGCTGGTCCTGCTGCAGCTGTTTTTGCAAGATCATATTATGTAGCATAGCACATACCATGACAATTTGGGTACATGTAGTTGGTGTGTACTGCAAGGCTCCACCAGATGTGTCCAGACACCGGAACCGTGACTTGAGCAGCCCAAACACACGCTCTATTACATTACGTGTTTGTGCATGTGCTTCATTATGGCATTCCTATTCAGGTGTGTGCACGTTTCTGATGGGTGTCATCAGCCACGGCTCCAGTGCATAACATGCATCCCCCACTAGGTGTCCGTGTGGGATGTCCCCATTGTCATATGTCTGGTACAGCTGCGTCAAATGCCAGATGTGGGAATTATGGTAACTCCCAAGGCAGCCAGCACACACATTCATTATTATGCCCTGGGCATCACACACGACCTGGCAGTTGATGGAGGGGAAGCCCTTGTGGTTAATGTAGGCCTTACCCCGCTCACCGGCTGGTGCTTTGATGCATATGTGCGTGCAGTCTATTGCACCCACTACCTCAGGGTATTCCGCTATTTGCTGGAAGAGAAGCATATTGCTGGCCAATACCTCACGGGCATTGGGGAAATATACATGATCACCGACATGTGCTGACATGGCATCCAGGAACTGGTGCAGTACCCTGGAGGCTGATGCCTGTGATATCCCCATCATATCACCAGTTGGTCTCTGGAAGGTACCTGTTGCTAGTATTCTTAGGCCAACACATACCTTGGTTTCCACTGGGATGGGTTCCCCTCTGTTGGTTCTGTGTGTGAGGCGTGGTCTGCACAGCTCAACTATTTGCTGCAGGAGCTCTCTGTCCACTCTATAGCTCTACTATCTCCAGCTCATGTAACCCGTGGTAGGTGACCCTGGGCCTGTACACTCTTCTCCGTCTCCTGACTGTGGGTTGTCTGGCACCATCTGCATTGTCACCACCCTCAGCAAGTCGCCTATGTCTCATTATGACAGCTATGGCAGCCCCTAACATTTCTGCTCTGAGTGAAGCTTTTTCAGTTTTCACTTCTATTAGCTTACTCCTGTCTTGCAGTGTCTCTTGAGAGAAACATCCTGCACTGCTGTTTGCAGAGTTTTAAGTGCTGGGCTGGGCTACTATTCTGCCTGTGTAATTGCCTGCTTCTAATTGTTTTCACCTGCTAGCTTCAGCAGTATTCCCTGCTAGCTTCCTACTAATTCTGTTGCTTCCTTTTTCCTTTCTGTTTCCTCAGGGGGGAGCAATGTGCATACCAGCAGAAACACGCTCACAGTGGCTTACACACGCGCACACGTGCTTACACGGTTCAGAATCTACTTACTTGGGTTAAAACGCGCGCACACCCACGCAGTGTTACAAGTCTGCCAACAGCCTCCTACATGCTCAGCCTGCCCTACACGCGCGCACACCAGCGCAAACAGTGTTAAACATCTACCAACATGCTCCCACATGCTCAGTCTGCCTTACACGCGCTCACACTGCCCTACTCGCGCTTCATGGCGCGCACACGTGCGCATGCACACCCAGCAAGAAACTTTAGTGTAAGTAACAGTGTACACCTTCCATTTCTTGACTTTCCCAGACTTATCTTGTGGCACTCCTCTTTCCCTGATCTGTGTCTGTCATCTGTCATGTTACACTGACCTCCAATGGACTGCATTTCTTTCTACCATTCCCCCCTGTGATGTCACCTATCTCCTACTCTATTCCTCCCCCTTATGTATCTCTTACACTACTCAGACTGTGCTCATTTGCTATGTGACTGTGAGATTCAGTATCCTAACCCTCATTTACATGAGATTGCCTACTAATGCTTAGTTACATTTCTTACATTCAGCTTCCCCCCTTAGCAACCACTACACGGTGACCATGTTGTTTTTGGTCTGCTGGTCCCTGCATTGTCATTCCATGTATTGCATAAAACACACATATGTGGGTTTATAACCTTCATTTTTATGTTTTATACAGCGCAGCCCGTTTGCGCGGGGCTGCGCTGGGTTTAAACATCGGCCGGAAAAAAAATTATATTTTTATTATTTTTGCATCGGGTTACCTTGCCAATGGCCACATATTTGGCCATTGGCATGCTGCCTGACACATATGCACCCTTTATTTGGAGCTGACATGGCTCCATTGTGAAATTTGCAGAAACATACTCAGTTGTCAACTGAGTACATTTCTGCAGCTAAAACGTCTCTTACACGGGCTGGTTTCTGCTTCGTGGATCGTTAATATACCTCATTTGCATACCTTTCAGCTGCAAGTGAGGTATTTAGCATGTCCACGCTGTTCCTGGATCGCAAGGCTTGCATGGAGTGTTACACGTCTCTTACACTCTGTGCAAGCCTTCGTGAATCCTGCCCTACATTTTTTATTGAGTTGCTTCAAAAAGTCAAAACAAGGAAAAGAGTGAAAACTTTGCAAAAGAAACAAAGACAAGCTGATTTCAGAAAAGCATCTCAGGTTGATTTTGCTTATTGTGGTAATGAGGTGCCAGAAGAAGTAATAGGAATCAACAAAACCAACCTGAAAAGACATTCTAATTCTAAAAAAGAAAGATGCAATGTTGAGGTTAGGTAGGTCATGATAAAGGACTATTGACTGGGAAGGAGAGTTAACATTTGTTTGCCTTTATCTATCTCCTATTAAAAATGAAGAAGTTAAAAACCATCTTAATGGAAATAATCAACTTCCAGCAAAGGGTTCCTAATCACTCGGGAAAACTGAAACCTCATTTTTGACAGACAAGACATAGGTTCATAGGTAGGTACTAGGGTATCGGCCCTGGGGCCTATATAAGCCTAGCCAAAAAGGTTCCCTGGCTTTTACCACCCAAGAAAATGATTTTCCTGTGCCCCTGTCGAGCAGTGCCGCAGAAGTGATTCCCCAGGGTGAATTTTCTATTTCCCATCCAGTCGTCAAGGTTTTTCTTAAAGAGGGCCAATGAGGAGCTTTGCTTGATATGAATAAGTAGTTTGTTCCAAAGTATGGGAAGTCTCTTGGACAGGAATCTATCCCTCCAGCATGTTCTGTTTATTGTGGTGACAACGTTTAGGTCCCTGGAGTGTGTGGTTCACAGAGATTGGGATTTCTTTAAGTGTAGCATGTTCAACAGCTCTGGGTTTGACATAGCTTTGTATGTTAGGCAGAGATTGCCTCTGAGTAGATGATATGCGACGGAGTAGAGTTAGAGTTTTTTGAGACGGTCTGTGTATGGCATCTGTTTGAGGCTGGTAATCCTCCTGTGGCCTTTCGAATTGTTGTGAGATACATGTCAAACAATGTACTCTATAATGTGTCTGATGAAGGAGGAGTAGAGAAGAACAATTATCTCCTTTTTTCTAGAGAACCCTTTTGTGATGAGGTGTGCCACATAGAAGGATTTCCCGACTACTGTGGCGATGTGGTTATCAAAGAAGAGACTACTGTCCACCTGTGTCCTGAGGTCTCTTATCACACTTTCAGTGTTTCTTGAGCTACTGCCTATATGGTAGTTTATGGCTACTGGGTTTTTCCCAAAGGGGGTGACAATGCACTTCTTGGGATTGAGCTTGAGGCCATGACTTTGACACCAAGCATCTCCCTCTGTGAGGTCCTTTTGTATAATGTCTACATCATTAGGTGATTCTATTATGGCTCCCAGTTTGCAGTCATCTGCGAACTTTGCTAGCCAAAGGCCTTCTCTGTTGGCCTGCACTTCAGAGAAGTAGATGCTGAACACGAGAGGACCCCCAAGACCAAACCCTGTGGTGCTCCAATCATCACTGGTCTGAAGTCAGACTTGGAGTTGGCTACTTTTACTGTGTGGGTTCTGTCAGTGAGCCAGTTGCCCACCCATCTTGTGACATAGGGATTTATGTCCGGTTTAGAGAGTTTATCTATAATTCCAGAGTGGGGGGGGGTATCGAAAGCCTTGACAAGGTCAAGATAGGCTGTGTACACTACCTTGTTCTAGTCTACAGCTCTAGTGACTGCTTCAAAGAAGTCAATGAGGTTTAGTAGACATGATCTACCTTTTACAAACCCAAACTGAGTGGGGTCCAGGGTTTGGAGGTTACCTATGTCTTTCTTTATAAGCTCCAAGATGATATGTTCCATGGGCTTGCAGACCAGGCTCGTCAGGCTATTGGGGTGGTAATTTCCGGGGTCCATGGTGGCACCCCCTTTGTGGAGTGGGATAACTGTCACTGTGCAGCATTCAGTAGGCACATAGTCTGAGGTGAGGCTATGATTAAGATGGTACTTAGGTCGGGTGCCCGTTCATTCTGTAGTTCGTGCAGTACGCAGTCTGGGATGTTGTCTGGTCCCATGGATGCTGTGTTCTTGGCTTTGGAGAGTGCGGTCTTTACTTGTTCATCCATGATTACAGGGGCTTTTCATTCTTTGGGTATTAAGATAGGCCCCTTTGGAGGGTGAGAGGTGGGTAAAGTTAGCACTGAACCTATCTGCCAGGATGTTGGCAATATCGGTTGGTTCTGTATATTTAGTGCCATTGTGCTGTAGCTCAGAGCAGATCTGAGTGTTGCCATTGAGATTCTTGACATAGCTGTAGAATGCTTTGTGGTTGTCTTTGGAATTAGTGGAGATTTTATTTTCATAACTGGATTTGGAGGATTTTATGAGGGATCTCAGCTTCTTGCTGAGGCTGACCAGTGAGTTCCTCCAATCTTGGGATTTTACTCTTTTTTGAAACAGCTTCTTCCTTCTGTTGTAGAGTTTGTTTATAGCAGGGGACCACAAGATTGGCTTCCATTTTTTGGAGGATAGTGTCTTGGTTCTGTTGGGGATGGCACAATTCATGCACTCATGTATGTATGTATACAGTGTATTTGTGTAAGATTCAGCAGTCGTACCTCTATTTTCCATCTGCATGGGTGTCGTGAAGTTTGCCACTTCTGTCTTAAGAAGCATGAAGTTTGCTTTGGAGTAGTTTTTGATTGTGGTTTACTTAATGGGTGGTAGGAGTGGGATATGGATGTCTAGGGTGATTAGCTTGTGGTTGGATCTGACAGCAAGGAGTTGACCTCTGGCGTGAAACACCAGTTAACCATATTGGTAATGACAGGATATTGCTGCTCCTGGTGGGGATGTGGACAAGCTGATCCAAGGTCTTGGAATTTATGAATTCCAGAAAACATTGAGTGAATGAGTTGGTACATGAGTAATTTTCCCAGTTGATGGTGGGATAGTTGAAATCGCCCATAATTAAGGTATTGGATTGTATCTTAATATTTTCCAGTCTCTTAAGAAATGAAGAGTGGGAATCCTGGGGCATGGTGGGGGATCTGTAACAAGCTACAACCTGGATTGCAGTCTTGCCCAGTGTTAGTTGCACTTGGATAATTTCAGATGCATTATGCTGAGCAACTAGCCTGGAGGTGTGGATATCCTTAATGAATATGGACATGCCTCCACCTTTAGTGTTTCGGTACATTTTAGGTGGCCAAAAGGTGTGGTATGAATTATAGCCTGCTAATGCAGGGGTGCTCTCTGGAGCATCGAACCAGGTCTCTGTCACTGCACAGATGTTGATGTTCTCCATTTTAAGGAGTGCCTTGAGTGAGTGCATTTTGAGGTTTAGACTTCTAGCTTTGAGTAGCATTATCCTCAGAGTTTGCTTGCTTGTACCTGTTACGGTGGTGAATTTAGCATTTGAACCTTGCATAAAAAGGCACAATAGGGGTGGCAAGAGCCTTAGCCAGTATCCAGAATCACAGGGGCAACAGGTGCAGGCCATCTCTAGCAAAGCATCGTGGCCTGTCGACCATGTCGTCCCAGGCAGGCAGATACTGGATCCCCTTAGAATGACAGCAGAATCTTAGCCAATTGTTGAAGTCAGTCATTTTGTCCTTGTACTCTGGTATCATTCTGGGTGATGGCAGGATGCTACTCAGGGCTAGGGTCATACCTGCCTAGGCTACAAGAGCCGAGAGCTCCTCCATGTCTTTTTTTCATGTAGTCCAGGGAGGTACATCTCAGGTCATTCACACCAACATGGACAATGACAGAGTCATATTTGTACTTGTGGAGTGACCTGAGTGCGTGCGTTATGTGGTGGATCCTGGCACCTGACAGGCAGCTGACAGTAACTTTCTCCTTGTTTAGCCTGGTGAGTGGGACATAACCTGACTATAGAGTCACCTATGACTAGTGCGTTGGGTACGTTGTTTTGCCTTATGGGCTGAGGTTGAGTGGCACACTGGTTTTGTGGGCTATGTGTCATTTGTGTAGTGATGGGGGTGGTTGTCTGCGTTTCAGCTTGAAAGGTTTTTTGGACTTTTAACTTAACCTG
>NC_056728.1:833477626-833570258 GCF_019279795.1 Protopterus annectens | reverse complement strand
TAATTAGACATAAATATATTAATAAAAAAGGAAACAAACCTTATTAACACTTTTTTCCGTTTATACAAATTATAGAGTACACTCCAACATCGTACATAAATCACTCAGTTCTTGCTGTCTCTTAAACGTCACTCCTTCTCCTGAACATTATTCTGCAGGTGTGGCTCCGACAAAGTCCATTTATTTCTATGTAATTTGCACCTTCCTTTTTAAAGATCCCTCCTCCATTTCTCTTACTGTGCCCGAAATACAATTTGACATCCATAGTATTATTAATTACATAATGATATACGTTATTCAGCCTTCACTCAAGGGGATGCATTTTGTTTTGCACATTCCAGTACTACGTGACACAAAGGTAATGCATAAAGTTTTATGCAGTTATGTTCACCTTACTACACAATACACTTATCAACAGTACGAGTTACAGACAACCCGGCCATAGCACAGCATTTACAATATATAGCCTTTCAGATTTCTGCCTCAGCAGGTTACAGGTTTTGCTGGTGATGGCTGAAAACATATGGTCCCATTTTTTTCACTTGCTAGGCATGAACTTTTTCTGCCTTTACACGGTCTTATGTAGAGCTCTGCAATGGCTTGCATAACTGGTAATTCTATTTGCTGACGTGCACAGCACAGGCATCATGAAGATGGTCTGCACTACTAAATGCAGAGAGCAGGAACAAAGACTTAAAAATGTAGCTAATCTTGATAAGAAAATTAAGTGCAACTCTTTTTACAAAAGAACATCACTGAATTGGTTTATGCAGTTTTGCATTGGTTAATCTCCCTGCTTTGTTCCTTCAAAGCACTTATCAAATTCAGTTTTGCTTCAACATCTGGCTTCTCAGTTGTGACATAGTATACTTTCCAGTGCAACAGACAAGGTAAAAGGCTGAAAGTACACCCTGAATGTGTTTGAGACATTAAACTGTGAAGGTGACCATGTTCTGTGCCACCAGGGCTAGGAAACTGGCAGTAGACTTACTGGTGAATTAAAATAGAAGTGTACCTAGAGTGTCACAAGGGGGGGGCAGCTGCTTTGGGTGCAATGTATTAAGAGGCATAACTGACAGATGCCTGTCAATCTCTAGTGGATTACTCACAATCAGACCTGAATGGCAGTATTGCATTTGCATTCAGGACTTAAGTGCATAAGGTCTCTGTGTGTGGTTTAAGCTGTACGAAGCTACTTGCTACAAATGTATGTGATCATCAGGGGCCATTATAGGAGTTTTGCAGTCATCTGATGAACAAATCCTGCATAAGTTCCTTAATGTCATGCAACAGCTTGTGAAGGAGCATATTTGTTTCCTATAGGCTTCATAAAAGAGAAACAGCCCATTTCCCTGATGTTCTAGGGGCAAATGATTGCACCCACATCACCTTCAAGGTTCCGCTTGCTCTACAAGTCATCCAATATATCAACCAGAAGGGCTTTCACTCCATCAAGGTAGTGGGAAATGCAAACTGTGTTTGTGTGCCATACAGGTAGAGCTCATGCTTCCCATTTCTGTACAGATGTGACTTACACCAGTGCTTTGTGTGTGGGGTGATTCACACAGCAACATCTAATCGATAAGTGCACATACCCTCAAAGCATGCAGAAACATGCAAACAGGGGTGCAGACCGCAGTCCACTTATAAAGCTATCTACTGTCATGTGCTGCAGGTGATGCTGGATATGGACTGGAGTCATGCATGGTTCATGACACCAATTTACAACCTTCAAACCAAGGATGAGATATCATACAACAATCCACTGTTGCAGACCTACAGCATTATTGAACATGTATTCAGCTGAAGGCCCACTTCTTTTACCAAGATACTTCTGGTGGCAGCAAGATATTTATCATCAGTGTCATGATACATAACGTGGTTCTACACAAACTGCTACACCACAGAGAGTAGTAGGCAGACCACAGGCAACAGCAGAAGGGGGGAGTCTGGTGAGCAGTCACTAGTGGTATTGTCTCTAGTGGAACCATATGCAAAATTAAAGTGGGCACAATCCACTGTGGAACTATCAAAGAACCAGTGTCTGTTCCACAACTGTTGGCCATGATACCAATTACATAATATAAAATTGATGCATGCAATACTACACCCAGACTGTACTGTAAAGAGCACTGACTCCTACACCATACATCAGAGATAACTTAACCCACATGACTTGGGGGGGGCTGGGCACAGTTATCATTATTTCTATGGGTGGAATGGGACACAGTAACAGGGTACAGCAACTGCTACATAGGTGACAGTGAACGGACTAGTGGAAGTGGAAATGTTACACATTTTCCCTGCTGTGAAGTTGTGCCTGGCTGGTACAATATCATGTGAAAGGCTGGATCTCCCTGATGAGGACAGCTGGCCAAAATGTCTGGGGGACCCTGTAGTACTGTGGCATGGGGACATGTGCAGCAGATGGTTTAGCACTGTGGGAGAATGGGCATTCCATATGCCTTTCAGTCACAGATATGTAGTGTGTAGAATGTGAACACCCATGGCTATTTGGGTAACACTGTCATTGCTGAATGGCAGTGCCATCAGCATCTGGTGCCAGGGATGGTTGTTGGAATATGTGACCATGACTGCCCTACCCTGTGATGTATAGGGTGGCTATTGAAGCATTATGACCACAACATTTCCCTCACTAAAAACATCAAAAACCTAAATTGTGAAAATTATGCAGACCATCTCAAAGTCTGCCCCTCTTCTCAGTATCATGCAGACTACTGTAAGGCAACCTCTGCCTTGCATGTAAAAGTTCAACAGAACCTATTCTGTCAGACCTATTACACATTCACAAGTCCAACAGTATCATAAGCACCTGCCCAAGGGATCTCAATCTCTTTTGCACAATAACTACAACATGTTAGAGGGATAAGTTTGTATCACAGAGAATACTGCTTGTATGGAACCATCTTCCTCCCCACATAAAGCAACATATTTCTCTTATTCTATTCAAATATAATTTGAATGAATAGGTGGGTAACTGTAAATTCACTCCTGATTTAGCACCCTTGCCACTCATGGATAGGGGAGACATGTAAATGTCCCAGCATGTATTTGTTTGATCCATCTCTTGAGTTACTTGTGTGCAAATTATAATGGATAAAACTACCTTGGTAATGTAAGGCTAGACATCTTAAAATCCTCACAGATCAATAGCCTAGTAAGTACCTATGAACCTATGGAAGGGACATCTGTGAGGCCAATCCTTCATGCCCCTGTAGGCCCAACATCACTAGGTAGCAGGGTGAAGTCGCACTCCATGACCTAGACCTGCCTATGCTATGTGGTGTGTTCACAGCACTGCCTGAGGATCAGCAGCCATGACTACCAACTGGAGGTGTATATGGCAGCTGTCAAACTGTGCCTGGGAGAATCACCCCTGTGTGTAGCGTATGACATGGCCATTGCGGGCCATAGCACCATACTGCATGGTAGCCACAACTGAGAAAAAGTAGCCTAATATTTCCCTACTGCTGTCAGCAGGTGTGTGCACTCCTGCTCCCTTTGTGTAAGATCAGTATGTGGGTTTTGTATTCCCTCATATAAGTCATCACTTCTTCCACACAGTCCACTGATCATGTCAGACAAGGCATCTGCCTGTGCCAGGATGACTGAGTGGCATCTGTTGAATTATGACCAGGGTAACACTGAGGTTCTACACCAAGAGGGTATAGCGGCACTGATTTCTAGCAACATAACACTCCCCAGTGCTTTCTACTTGCTCAGCAGTGATACCACTGCCTGATGATAACTGTGCACTCTGTGATGGGCCGAAATTTTTGGCCTGGCACTCTGTAAATATAGGATATGTACAGCTGGTGTTCACGTCCACCACAAGCATGTGGGAAAATATTGGGGTTACTGTGTTCATCACTGTAACCATTGCTGACATTGGCACTGTGCTGTCTGACTGTGCTGTGGAAAGGCTGCCATCACTGTCAGCCACCTCTGATTTAATGACATCAGGCATGTTCTGTCCTACTGTGTCCAAATCCATGCCATAAGCACCTGTGAAGGCAAAAAAATGTGAAATATCTGTGTATATAAATAAACATGTGTGACCATCCCACACCCTTTTGCTATAAGAATATATATCTAAATAAAAGCAATGGACACATAAATATATTCATACATACACACATTGGGGTACTGGATGGAGAGCTGGCATCCCTAATGCACTTGCAGGAGAGATAGTTCAGTGTTTAACACTGCAAAGTTCATGATAGTTGAGCACAACTATACATTGGTATTGCTACATGGACATGTGTAACTAATACATCCCAACAGAGACATGGAACACTAATGTAAGTCCAGCTACAATATTCAGCGATCAGGAAATCTTCAGTATCAGTGAGGGTGGTCTGCTTTAGTGGTCCTCCACTTGTGCCCTTTCTCTAGCTGCAATCTGCGCCTTTGTGTGGGCATAGCATATCATGTCTGTGACACTGTTGCAGACCTGGGTCCATGATCAGCTTTGTCCATCTACATAGCTGACACCTGTCACCGGCTCCCTAAGCCTTCCATACTTCTCAATTGTCCAGATTTTCACAGAATGACCAGATTTTAGCCTCATATTTTTGGTCTATCTCTAATAAAATTGTGGTTTTCTGGCAATTCACTGGCAAATCATGGAGGACTGAAGTCAACAATAATGGCAGACAACTTAATTTCAGACATATCCTTCGGAAAATTCATGCTAATGCAATACAAGTTATTCTGTCAATTTTCTACGCTTGTAAAAGCAATATTTAAAAAGTGTCCCTATTTTTAGGCCTTTGCCCCCCACCCCCCATTATTTGTGGCTTTGTCCAGATTTCTTGCGTTAAGAGGTTGGGAGGTATGAAGCCTTTTCAGCCTTCTCAGTATTTAGAAATGACCTGCAATGGGTGCACATGACTTGCAATATCTGTCTCTTTCCACTGATGTGAACTATTTCAGCCTCCTTCTTTCTTTTGGAGTCATTTGAAGTCTTTTATAAATGAACATGAATGCATGGTCATTGTGTGTACACAAAGGTGCCACCCTCCCTTATAAATGTTCACAGTCCATTCTGAAGTTCCATCTGCAGTGCATGGCATGGCTATTATGCAATGCTGACACAGGTAATGCAGCACAGCATGCCCTGTAACGTTAGTGTACATGCATGTTGTCTCTGGCAACAATGTGGTGTATCCCACCTGTGCACCTTTTCATCTTGATCCATGTAAAAAGTTTAAACCCTCCTTACTTATGCATGTAACTATACTCTGTTCCCATGCGTAATCTATTCTTTTCCATAACCCTCCCCCCTCTGCATTACCACCTGACATGGGGACACTACCAGATGCCTAGCACTATGGATTCTCACAAGTATGTTAGACACAGTCAGAACTAATACTCAAAACTTACTCCTTTCCCACCACAACAGCAACACATCCCCTGCTTAAGCAGGATATTGAAGCATACCCCACACACAGCACAGGTACACTTTCTGTGTCCCTAGCTGCTGTCTATCTGTTTTTCTGTGTATTTACAGAAGTTGCACTCAGATTTCTTTATGATATCAATAGTACATCTCTGCTGTGAAGTCAGCATGTCCATGATGACCATGTCATGTTCTCTAACAGGAGTCCCATACCATTGTTATTATGATAATGTGATGAAATATTTCAATTGTTTCTCAGTCACACATACAGTGCAGTGTAATACAACTCATAAATGGTGTTAAGATCTCCATGGCTGCCCATTCACATGCCTCATGGTCCAATGTATGGACTGCATGTGCTCAGCAGCAGAAGACCATACTACATCACTGTGTTATATTTAAAAAGTGTATAACCTAGCAGTGGCACACTGCCACCTAATGCCTTCAGGTAGCAGTGCACTGACATACTAGTTGATTCCTTTTAGGGTACTACAGGCATGTTACCATATTTGGTGTCTGCAATGCTGCCCACTCACTTTATGTATATCAGTTCTGTCCATACCATCTGGTATATGTCATATGGTGTCCATAACATCTGACTATGTTCCGGGCTAATATGTGTAGTAATCATGGCTTCTTCAGTTACTGGTAATGGAAGGACTTTGCTTAGTGCTCAGAAAAGTAAGATTTTCATGTAACTTCTACAGAGACCAGCAGGTACATTCTGGGAAAATATGAAAACCCACTGAATAAGGTGGATGCATGGCTTCTGCTTGTAAGAGACCTCAGTGCTGTCATTGGCAGTCCTTGCTCTGCAGAGCAGTGCCATCACCATTACAGTGGCCTTAGAGGCTTCTCCAAGACATTATCTGTCATTGGATAAAACAGGTTAGGAAGGAAGGGAAGGAAAGTCACCTGCCTTTTGTAAGTTAATTGTTATTGCCTTTTCAGTGTTATATAGATGGCACTTTGTTCTATTGTCAGGATATGTTAATGCATTTCTTTATATTTCTGTTTTGCAGCATCTCATGAGATCGAGGACAGCTAGTTAGCCTTTCAAGGAGAGTATGACAGGATTTTCAGGTGTTGGGGAAGAGTGAATATTGCTGGTGGTAGTTAGATTTGCCATATCATTGTACCACATGCTTACATGCTGATGTGCTTTTCTCTGTTCTTTCTCCCTTTTTATTTTTCTTTCCCACTGGATTATGCATGGCACAGACAGAATTGAGGATATGCTGACCATTGGGTCCATGGTGGTCCCCCTTTCAGAACAATGAAAGTCACCCTGAGAAGAGTGACCTGCAGGGCTCACTGGTGGTCTGTGTTGTCACCTCTCAGTAGGGAGGTTGAAGCTTTCCCTTCTAAGAGTGGCAGATAGGAGCCCTACCATCTCACTCAGCAGGCAGTACAAAAAATGGAGAGGAGGGAGGTAGACTGGTGGCTTGAATCCTAGATTAGCATTGTGTTTCATCTCCTTATATGGCTTAAGTCATATCATACTTCAAGATTGCCTTGACCATCAGGTCACTGAAGGCTGTACCCACTTCAGATGTGAGCCATGGAGGTGATTGACTATGGGGTTGGTTCACCTCTTGGACATATTGACAGGCTTACAATACCACTCCCTCCTACCCTCTCTCTATCATTATATTCCCCTTCATTTCCTTGTTTTTCACACATCCCCCCTTTTGTCTTCTAGTCCACTACACTGAAAAGTGTCCACCCTTACAAATAAAAAAAGAAAATAAAGTGTCCACCCTTTACTTATCTTTGTCATGACCTTGCTGTCCTGACCTTGTGTGTCACTACCTTCCCTTTTGGTATTTGTAAGTATATTTATGTGCTTAGTCCTGACCTTGTGTGTCACTACCTTCCCTTTTGGTATTTGTAAGTATATTTATGTGCTTAGTCCTGACCTTGTGTGTCACTACCTTCCCTTTTGGTATTTATGTGCTTAGTCCTGACCTTGTGTGTCACTACCTTCCCTTTTGGTATTTATGTGCTTAGTCCTGACCTTGTGTGTCACTACCTTCCCTTTTGGTATTTGTAAGTATATTTTTGTGCTTATGTGCCCCATTACCATCCTTTTATCCTCCTTCCTTAACCCATTTGTCTACCCTGCTCCTCTTTCCTTTTTCAGAGAAAACTTAGAAAAAAAGCATCTTTCCCCACAAAAAAAAAATTCTACCCTACCCCACCTTATCGATCCTTCATATTATCCTTCTGTATGCCCCTCTGCTTCCTGTTTCCTATTTCTTCCTACCCCCCTTTCTTCTTCTTCTTTTGTATAATGTGCTTTGTTCATACTGTACTGCAGTACTCTTATATGTCCTGCAGATGATGCATATATAACAATGGCATGATGCTTGTATGTGCATACATTCACCGCTGTATCTGCTGTTATGCATCCTTAATGAATGTTGTGCTCTTTCTCACTGCATGATGGTGGTAACAGGTTTTCTTAACACTCTCTGTTATGGTTATGAAGCATGTCAAGCTATGATTAATTCACACGTTATGCACACTCGGGGAAGATGCTTTGATTACTCACACCAAACTGCACCCTTCCTCCCATTACTGGTAAAATATAAATAACACAACCTCCTTTTTATGATATCTCATTGTGAAATAGTAACTTTGCTTCTAGTTTTGAACTGATTTTAGTTATGGATTTTAAGTTTTGTTGCAGTTAAATTGCTATACAATAAAATTAATCTCTTTTGTTATTTATGATTTTCTTGCATTTTGTGTATTTGAAACATATTGCAATGAATTTTTGCTATTTAATTTATTTTTGGGAAACTGTAAGAGGGGTGTGTGTGTGAGCAAGAAAGAGGGCAAGATAGTTTCAGTTTCTTCTGCATATGCATGAAGACCACGCTTAGTTTCATTTAATTCTATCTGTATTATTATGTTTGCTTGTTTCATTCAGTTTGCACTATAGCGGTGTATTCTTATATCTGATTACTTTTGGCATTTTGGTGTGTGTGTGTGTGTGTGTGTGTGTGTGTGTGTGTGTGTGTGTGTGTGTGTGTGTGTGTGTGTGTGTGTGTGTGTGTGTGTGTTCCCATATGCACACGCATACAAGTGGGTTGCAGTGGTCTGCACTAAATGCATTAGGATGGCAGTAGACTGAAATACATTATTAAGGCCTTTATTTATTCATTCAATTGATCATAGACATCTGAGGTATACACAACCAATAATGTGTTTATAACATGTAAAGAAGATAAATGAACTAGAGGTGGGATCCTTAGAAAAAGGAAAGAGCAAATTGGAAAGAATTAAACAGAATCTGAGGAAGCGATGAATACCGAATACTGTTCAAGCGGAAGAATGAGGTTTAAGGGAAGGAAGGAACTGAAAAAATATGTAATACTGGAGTAAATGATAATGTTTAAAGGACACAGGCAGCACAATGCCAGGGCACATTTATGGGCTAGGCTTGTAAAGGCTCCAGGGCCATTGGCCTAGTACACACCTATGAACCTATGAACATGTGTATACTGCATGAAAAATATTACTATGGTTATTTTTTTCTATATTAATGTATGTGTACCTGTGTCACTGTTTTAGTTGTGATTTAGTAAAGATGTTTAAAAAGAGAAAATTGGTTGTAATTGGTGGATACTTGAGTGTTTATGTGCATGTGTGTACATGTGTCCGTGTGTGCGTGTGTCCATGTGTGCGCGCGCGTGTGTGTGTGTGTGTGTGTGTGTGTGTGTGTGTGTGTGTGTGTGTGTGTGTGTCTGTGTGTGTCTGTGTGTGTGTGTGTACACAGTGAATTGCAGCTGGTTGATTGTATATGAGATCAACAAGATGAAATACATTGTAGTAGTCATTATTTGTTTATTCATCTTTAAATTTGATCAGTCACACATCTGAAGTATTAACAGTAAGTAAGACTGCTATAATTAGAGGTCGTAAATTGTATCGTATAATTAGAGGTCATAGACTGCAAATTAAACTGATCCCCTACTACAATTTATTCACAGTTAAATAGTCATTCTTCTGGCTTGGCAAAGTGAAACAAGCTTGTGGAATTCAATGTTGAGAAAGAACAGACTACAATAGTTTTATGACAGCTGAGCACTGCCTAATGCTATGGAGGCCACAAATTCAGAAAGCACATTCAAATCTTTCCATTCCATGAAAACACAGTAATTATACAATGACTGGCCATTACTATTCCAAAACGTGCATGCTGATTGGCCAGCGTGACCGTTGTAAATCCGACAATATACCAAAGGAAAAGGTCCATTCACCCGGACATTTTTCAATTGGTATATTGTCCAAGTTTTAATTTTTTTTAATTAAAAAAAAAAATAAAGCTGTAGTCCCAACTCCACACATATGAGAAAGACAGCATGAAAAAAATAGAAGGAAAATCAGGTACGGTATTTAAAATTAAATACACGTACCTGATTTCCCTTGTATTTTCTTCAAGCTGTCTTTCTTGTATGTGCGGAGTTGGGAGTGCAGCTCTCCTACCTCTAAATTGCCATGAACAAATATTAAAAAAAAAAGAAATTACATAAAAACGGAGCAACGGAGATCTTCTTTTCTCCATTGCATACTCTCCCGAGCACGGATGTACTGGGTATGCATGGAAACACAAGTTCCAAACACATGCGCAGTACATCAGCAATGGCAAAGCAGAGCTGTCCAGTAGCGGAAGGACAGCACGGCGCCGTTATACAAGGACATTATTTAAGAAAATTAAGTATTTTTTTCTTAAATAATGTCATTGTATAATAGCAATAACCCACACCTGGGAGTGGGTAATGCTGGATTTACCCAGGGTGTTCTTTGGTCACTTGGGCTTCACCCTCCTGACCAAACCACACCATCCGTGGGTAAATCCAGCATTACCCACACCCAGGCGTGGGTTATTGCTTAAATAAAATAGCTCACCTGTTCACCCATGGCAGTCATTACTCCCATCCAGCAATACTCACATTAAAACTGATAATGGTGTCATTAATTACATGCAGCATAGCTCAATAGTAGTTGTTGCCGGGAGACCACATATACAGCTCTTAAGTAAAATGCAGAAGGGATCAGTCCCAGGACTACTTCTTTTTGGCATTTACTTCTCTGAAGTCAAGGCCAATGTCAATGGGCTCTGGCTGACTACATTTGTAGCTGATTGCAAATTAGGACCTGGCAGTGAATTGTCCACCAACACAAATGTTCTCCAGATAGGGCTGACACAGACAAATAATTGGTGTCAGAGACATGGACTAAAACTAAATGCCAAGAAATGCATAATAGTATCATTCAGGAAGTCATTCACCACTAGTAACTATCATATTTCCAACACACCCCTAAGAGTTGCCCCAGTAGTCAGGGACTTCGGGACACACATAGATAGAAATCTAGCCTTTGACCATCACGTGTCTACAGTAGTGAGGAAATCATTCTATGTTATGCAACTTATAAACAAAAGTATTCCATCTACATCTAAGGAAGCCATTGCTCCACTGTATTCAGCGTTCCTCATACCTATCATTAAGCACAATGCCCCTTTTGGTATGTACCTAACCAGGCATATCCAACAGCTGGAATGTCCGCAGAAATTTCTCACTAAAGGAATATAGGGCATAAGTAACATGTCTTATGCAGACCACCTCAAGGCCCTATCCCTGTATTCTGTCTCATACAGGCTGTGAGGGGAGATGTGTACCTGGTATACAAGGCATTATCAGACCTCACATTGATGGACCTCCTGCATATCCACAAACAAACAAACAAACAAACAAACAAACAAACAAACAGCATCAAAACTACCCATTCTAAAGACTTAAACCTTGCCTGTGATATAAATAAGACATGCTGGAGAGATAGGTATGTATCCCAGAGACTACCCATTCTCTGGAACAGGCAAACCATCCATGTGAAACAGAGTTCCTCCTTAATCCAATTCAAGTGTAACTTGGACAATTGGATGTGGAACAGGAAATTCATCCTTGGCTTGGCATCTATGTCTCTAATGGACACAGGCAGCCTGTAAAAGGTTCATCTCCCAGGACCCTGTTCATAGGTTCATAGGTTCATAGGCTGGTACTAGGCTATCAGCCATATGGCCTATACAAGCCTAGCCATAACAATTCCCTGGCTATTTCTTCCCACACTATTTACTTCCCTGGACCCCTATCTAGCAGGGCGACTGACGTGATCCCCGGGGTGAATTTCCTTTCTCCCAGTCAATCGTCAAGGTTCCTTTTGAAGAGGGCCAAAGAGGCACTCTGCTTGACATGTATGGGCAATCTATTCCAGACTCTGGGGACTCTCTGGGTCAGGAACCTATCCCTCCAGCATGTTTTGTTTATTGTGATGACAAGGTTTAGATCCCTGGAGCATGTGGCTCTGAGGGATTGGGATTTATTTAAGTGTAGCATGTCCAACAGCTCTGGGTTTGACATGGCCTTGCATGTTAAGCAGAGATCACCTCTGAGTAGACGATACGTGACAGAGTATAGCTGGAGTTTTTTAAGGCGGTCAGCATAGGGCATCTGCTTTAGGCCTGTAATTCTTTTAGTGAGGTATTTCTGTGTCCTTTCCAGTTGTTGCAGATGTCTTGAGAGGTACATACCAAACAGGACGTTGTATTCTATAATGGGTCTAATGAGGGATGAGTACAGTGGGACAATGACCTCCTTTTTTCTAGATGAAAAGCCCTTAGTGATGAGGTGTGCCACATAGAAGGATTTCCCGACTGTTGTGGCGATGTGGTTATCGAAGGTGAGACCACTGTCCACCTGTGTCCCTAAGTCTCTTATCACACTTTGGGTGTTTAGTGTACTGTCACCTATATATTGTAAATGTTTCACCTCCTAAGCCCCTGCTTATTAAGGGGAGCAGAACTTGTAAGAGATTTGGGATCCATGGCTAGGCTTAAAAAGGCCCTTGTGGTCATTAGCCTTGTAACCACTTATGAACCTATGAATATTCCTGAAGTTCCCAGTCCATAGACATATAGTAAGTAACATAGCTCTTCCATTCATATACAGTGTGCTTACTATCTCTGCCCACCCAATTTCCCTTTCATTGTACATATTCAGGACAGAGCAATGTTATCTGTTGCCTAGTCCACAAATGTTCATTTTTGCCCTAAAATGACACTCCACAACTGTAAAATTTTCTTCTCACGTTTCTGTTACAGACTCAGCCCTGCATCCCAACCCCATACTTATAATGCATACATTTGAAACATGTTTCATTAAATCAGAATCATGTTCACTCTGCAGTCATGAATGGCGATGGATTTTTCTCTACACCTACCAAATGATTCCCTTGGCAGCCCAATATCCATGGGCTGTCACAATGCCAACCTTGTGCCATGCACTTGCTCTAATACACCTACCAAATGCATATATTTTTTATTATGCATATCTTGGTGGACATGGGTGTCTCAGTCCATCTGTTGCAAGTTTTGTCTCCTACCTCTTTTATGAGCCATTCATCTATTGTGCCTGGCAGCCTGGGTGAGCAGGTTTTGGTCACTCTCACCCTCCATCACAGGCTCCTCCAACTCTTGGGTCAACAACTAATCCTGCCTTATCTGGCTCATATTTGGGGCTTCAACTCTCTGTAACATGCAACTGGCTCATAATCTTTTATTTTCTTGTTACTTTTTATGGGAATTTGGACAATGACCACAGATTATTTCTTGGTATGCCAGGCAGCTCAGAAGATACTGCTATGAACTGTTAACAAGCTGTTTCCTGTAATCCAGGGTTTGATTCTGTCAGCCTCCAATTGCACACTGTATAACTGTGAGCAAGTCACTTAGGTATTCTTTGCTCTGGGGTAGTTGGGAAACCTGGGCTTGGTTTCTCAAAGATCACCTAGGCAGCATGCCTGGTATCTGAACATTTTGAGAACAAATTTTCATTGTGGAAGACTTGAAGAAATGACCATAAATTCATTTCTTAACATTCTGAAAACAGATTTTCAGTATAGAATTTGTGTGACTCCTAGCTTCTAAACTATGCCATTATTACTGGGCAGTTCTTTCAGATTACCCTTTCACAATGTGACTGCAAAACCATGTTCTGTGATAGAGCTATACTTCAGGCTTCATGATGCTCAGGAGTATTCTGAAGTTCTATGGCCAGTTTTCATAGACAAGTTGCATAGTATGCAGCTCACTGTTGTGCCGAAATCAAGGATGTATAGCTAGGCAGTGATTCAAAGAACCACCTAGTACTAAAGGGCACCGAACATAAAATGCAGGAATACAAGTATGCAAATGAGAAAATGAGAAGAAATGAAAAGATGCAATTTAATGAGTGCATAACGGGATGTAAATGAGGCTCTGTGAAAGCAGGTTGTGATTCATAGTTATCAGGAGTGAAGGTGAGCAAGCAGTTGTATCTGTGAATAAAGGCAGGAAGCATCCTGACATTTATGGAGTAACTGACAAATCTCTTTGGAGCAGCAGCAGCTGTAGCACAGCAGCCATTGATGCTTGTGAATGCCACTAGTCTCTATCTGCGAGCATTACATGGCCATAAGCAGTGAGATTGCAAATGCTACAGGCAGAGGATAACATACTATCTACTAACTGACCAGAAACTATTTATTTAACATTTGTTGACTAGGAAAATCCGACTATGACAGGGCCTTTTTTCAGCAGAGGCCCGGGGAGAAATGCTCCAGATGTATGTCTTTGGAACTAATGTAATTGTTCCAGCTTGAAAGAGAAATTATATGGCATTGGCTGACGTATGACCCAAGCTGGATTTAGAGGAATGCATGGACTTCCTCCACCAGTAGATGCCAAGACATATAACTCATACTATTCTAGCAATAGTAACCTTTGGAGAGAAACAGGAGACACCTTGGCTGTATCACAGACATCAGCCTGCTGAATATTCAAGATGTTTGTGGATAAATTCTGCTATATGTGAATTAGTATATCTGTTTCTTTAAAACTGTAGAGGTGAGAGAAACATTATCATTTGTGGCTTCTATAGCATTGCCTGCATCCCCAAAGTACTATGAGCTATAGATTCCATGCTTGAGGAAATAAAGACTCCACCTGATCTCCATGGACACTGGTTTATGAATAAAAAGAGATACCATTACATCATCTGCCAGGTAGTGTACACACACATAAAGAGGCTATGAATAGGCAGCGATACCATTACATCATCTGCCAGGTAGTGTACACAAACATAAAGAGGCTATGAATAGGAAACAATACCATTACATCATCTGCCAGGTAGTGCACACAACCATAAAGAGACTATGAATAGGAAGCGATACCATTACATCATCTGCCAGGTAGTGCACACAAACATAAAGAGGCTATGAATAGGAAGCGATATCATTACATCATCTGCCAGGTAGTGCACACAAACATAAAGAGGCTATGAATAGAAACCGATAACATTACATCATCTGCCAGGTAGTGTACACAAACATAAAGAAGCTATGAATAAGAAGAGATACCATTACATCATCTGCCAGGTAGTGCACACAACCATAAAGAGGCTATGAATAGGAAGATATATCATTACATCATCTGCCAGGTAGTGTACACAAACATAAAGAGGCTGATAACTATTTATGAATAGGAAGAGATACCATTACATCATCTGTCAGGTAGTGCACGCAAACATAAAGAGGCCATGAATAGGAAGTGATACCATTACATCATCTGCCAGGTAGTGTACACAAACATAAAGAGGCTATGAATAGGAAGAGATACCATTACATCATCTGCCAGGTAGTGTACACAAACATAAAGAGGCTATGAATAGGAAGAGATACCATTACATCATCTGCCAGGTAGTGTACACAGCCATAAAGAGGTTGATAACTAATGTGTCTGCACAGGGCCCTATTTCACCACTTACTGCAATGTCATTCCACTGGGTCACATTGTAGGTAAGTGCAAGCATATATCTACAGCCAAGAAAGTAGGTCATACCTCTCAAATTTCCCTGAATTTGCAGAACATCACTGATTTTGCCTCATATTTTTCCTGTCCTATAACATTTTTGATTTTCTGATAAGTCACTGAAAATTATAGTCACTCAGTAAAAATAATGTTGATGCAAAAACCCATTCTACTCTTAACTTTTAAGTGAATTACAGTAGTATTAAAAATTGTCCATGGTTTTACCCGCCCCCTTGGCTATTTCCTGAAGTCTTGTTTCTTTTTAATTATCACTTAAGACATAGACACACATACATACATTAATAGAAAATAAACCAAAATAAACCATATTAACATTTTTTTTCCATTTACATACATGCTTTTTCCAGAAATCTTGAGAAAAGACATTCAGAGGTATGCATCATGGACCAACGTGTCACTCTTCCTATGCCTATACTGTGTTTCAGGTGACAAATGATACACAGTGAAGCTCTGAGTGATGATGCCCTTAAGCAACCCACAAAGTATGGCCAAAATGCAATACTAAACCACCTAGGCGCAAACTAACAACATTATAGAATATATGTTTTGCCTGGTAAAAACTTATTTTTATTGCTTAAACAGATTTGTTTTGTGGAATGAGAAGTTGCAATGCTCCCTTGCCCTGGTCTGCAAGTTATTGCTATATACGATGATTAACGAAGCAGTCATTACAGTCCTCAGTCCCAGGAATATCTAAACCTGCAACATCAGTCCCTGCCACAGTCACTGCAACTACATCCATGAGTAGGTGCAACAGTGATGCCACAACAAAGTAACCAGTAGCCACACTACACCCTCTCTAGGCAGTGTTGTGCATAGTATATGGTAGTGTGCCAACAATGCGTCACTGTCTAGCTCACCTCTATTAGTCCTGACAAGTACACAGTGGCAGTGTGGTGTCAGTGGAACAAAATGATGCATGCAGTACTATTTAAAGGTTGTAGGCAGGACATGGTCAAGCCACACCATGTATCAGACATCTTCATGTATACCACACAGGAGGAAGGGTAGTGTGGGTCACAGTCATTATCATTTGCACAGGTGCCCAGGGACACATGTCTGAAAACACAATCTGAAGGGGGTTTGTAGGTCAAAGGAAACAATGAAATAGGTCTCATGTGGGGATGGAGATCTACATCAAAGGTAAATTATTCTCTGGAAAGGGTGGGTAAACCAGTACTTGACCATACTGTGAAGCCACTGGGAAAGTAGATGTAGCAGGACTACAGGCCAGCATGACACTGATGTAGCAGTAATAGTGAAATGGGACCTGAACAGAGTCCACCTCTAAGGTCTCTTGCCTAGAAGACTGTCCTGTGGCATCCCATCCAGTGGGATAGCAGACCGCAATACACCTAGCACCTCAAGTACAGATGTTGTTCCTTTTATTGGGGCCTCTAAGTATGGACATACCTCTGGCTATGGATGACACTGTCAGTCAGGGCAGTGAAGGTGGCACTCTATATATTTGGCAAGAAGGTGAACACAGTGCCAACTTGTGCCACTACAGACCTCTTAATACCTATAATAGTTTCATCCCTGGATTCTGTGGCTTCTTGGAGGCACCGGTACCTCTGAATGATATCTTCATGGAAGCCAGGCAGCACAACAATCATCTCTATGTCACTGTGGGTAGCTGCAGACTGTGCTGGTGTAATATCTCTTCTCATCTGCTTATTGATCCCAAGCACTGCTCACATACTGGGGGCTTGGCTTGGACACTGAATAGGGCTGGAAACCACGGGCAGGCTGCTGTATGCTGGGTTTACCCATGTTCCATGCAATGTGCTCATCTGGTGCTGCAGCCCCTGGGAGAATGGTGATGGAGGACCTCCAAGGCATGGGGAAGACCCTTTTTGAAAGACATGGTGTATGCCAATGCTGTGCAACCTCTAACTCAGGGGAAGGTGAGGCCACATTTTCATCTTGGACAGTGGACCCAGGCCCACCCAGGAAGGAGATAGATAGTACCAATGTATCCTGGGACTATGGTTCAGTGTGTGTATCAGCATCATCAGGAGACCATGCATAGGTGTTAACTGCAGCCTGATGTCCTGCACAGTCTCTACAAGTGTCAAAGTAGCAGTGGTGTAGCCACTGAGTATACAATGCAAAGCATAACCAAGTGATTCTGACTACCCCAGTGACATGCTGTTGAAGCCAGTTTGCCAAACCCCTCTCCTTATTCTCTCACCTCTCAAGCATTATATGCTTTTGACTCTGCCATTCTCTCATCCAATGTGACTATTATCTGAGTTCAAAATTTTAGTCTTTTATCTCTTTCACTCCCTTTAGCTTTTTCTTCTAATGTGTCTTTTCACTTAGGACTATATTCACTGTGTTGCATTAAAAAGGCAACTTCAGTTGATAGACTAAGAAATTAGCTTTTTGATATGGCAATCCTAGTCCTCACCATCCACAGGCAGTATAAGTTTCTCCTACTTCACTCTTGGTTTTCATTTTTTAGGTCTGTTATTTATTCTTCCCCACATCCTTTCCTCTGCTGTCTCAAAATACACCTGTCCCACATACAAAGCCAATGGTACCAAAAACATCTTCATAGCCTGTAGATCAGTGTGCATATCTCTTTCAGAAACCTCCTGTGGGCATGTACTGATGTACTGATTACTGAGCATGTGCAGGAACAGAGTGCCATTTTGTGTTAAGATGTTGTAGTGTAAGCATGCCTGTGTGTAAGCTCTATCTGTTAAACAAGTTTGTTTATAGTTATTGAAGCTGCTGTCCATCCTGATGTGTTTTCGTGTAATAAAGGTTCTTAAACAAACTACCCTGCCTGCTTAGAGTAAGGGAAGAGCGACATGGTGTCAGAAGTGGCGTGTCTAAAGTGACCTGGTGTCAGAGGCAGCATATCTAATGGCCAGAAAGAACTCCAGTTTCTCTACTTTGATTTTGAGAGGCATCTAGTCATGGTTGGTGGTATGTACAGAAGTGGACCATCCTTGCTGCATGCATAATTTGCAAAAAACATGACAGATATGAATTTCTAATGTTAAAATTGCTTATTTGCAAAATATGAAACAAAGCATACAGCCTGCTCTAAATGATATTAAAATAAGTTGAAATGTTGGATATTGCTAGAATTATTCAAATTACTATGGAAAATGTTTGAAATAAAGTCTGAATTGCATAAAATGAATAAAATAAGGGGAAATTACCACATTTTGCAAAGCATGTATTTTTCGTATTAAGCAAAGATATCCGAGTTATCAGAAGTGTATAAAGTATTTGCATGTTTGTGCAGTGTTACAGTAAAGTTATTTTGCAAATACAGCCATTTCAGAGCATATTTCACAAAGTGCAGTATTTCAAAGATATTATTGTGCATTTGAGTGTTAGTACAAGTACTGGCTGTGTGCATGTTCATATAATTACAAGTGGGCCTGGGTTGCATTGTGTTTTACTATAATTTGTTGGCATGGCAGACAGATTTTGAAAACCATCTCCACTAGTGTTTGACAATAATATTGCTGAGAACTGGAGAGTGTTTCAGCAACAGTATGACATTTTCATACAGGCTGCATTTTCTGATAAAGATGACCATACAAAGGCATTTATTCTACTTAATTTAGCTGGGTCAGAAGCTATGCAAAAGAAACATTCATTTGAGTATGCACCTGCTATCTATGCTGATGAAGGGGAAAACCATCATATTGCTGTACAGGCTGAGTCAAGGGAGGACCCTGAGAGCTTAAAACGTAAATCTGAAGAAATGTGTAACCCCCCCCCCCCCGACAAATGTTACAATTGAAAGACACATATTTTACACAAGGGATCAAAAGTCTGGTGAAACATTTGCATCATATATAACTGACCTGAGAAATAAAGCTAAAATATGCAGATTTTGTGATTTAAGAGATGTGTTAATAAATGACATACTTGTGTGTGGTATTAAAGATGATGCTGTGAGAAAGAATGTGCTTTGTGACAATGATTTAACTTTGAATAAGGCCATTGAGATTTGTCAAATAAATGAGCTCAAAGAAAAGCACACAAATATGCTTACAAATGAGAATAGCCTTAGAAGTTCCTGCAGCAAAGCTTATGTTGATAGTATGCAACATGTTATTAAAAGAAACAGGCCCAGGCACGTGGCAGCAACTGTAGTCTCTGCCACACCCACTGGTAAACCTCAGAGCTTTCTAGCAAGTTCCAGAGTTGTCACAGCTTCAATGAAGCATAAGAGTGAGTCAGCAAACTCAAAGTATGGGGCCCAGCCTAATTTCATTAACTGTCGTAACTGTGGTAGCAATGATGAATCTAAAAAGAGTGAAATGCTTAGCTTTTTGGTCAACCATGCCACAAATTTAATAAATGGAATCATTTCAAAAGATTTTGTAAATCAAAGGCCACACATTATTTCACTAAAAGGGGACATGTTAAGAAACAAGTTGATTCTAGATCAATTAGACAGTCATCACCCAGAGTTTTATTCTTTTTATGTTGATGGGGTGTCAGTGCTTAGTGAGACAGTCAATGCAGTTGATTTATGGGCCAAGAATGAAGTATTTTGTACTGTTTGGATAGAGCTAAGAGTTTACCGGCTCAAAGTGAAATGTTAAGTCTGCTGAAACATTTGTTAGAGTATGTGCTGGTGAAAGCCTTGATTTAACTTGTTGCATATGATGGTGAAGAGATTAAAACCGAAGGCTCAGTAGTGCTTTCATGTTACTCTGCAGGTAGAAGTTACGACTTATTTATGCGGTCAAGAGGCACATGCAGTCATTATTAGGCCTCAGAGACATTTTGAAAATGGGACTGCTTTCTTTTAACAAGAAAGTTCACCATGTTAGCTTAAAAGACCACTACTCTAATCTCAACCAGTCTATTTTTTTCTACCTTTGCTGATCTATTCAAAGACAAATTAGGCAAGCTTCCAGTTGTGTACTCAATGAAGTTAGACCCAGATGTCAGTCCAGTTGTCAGGCCAGCCAGAAAAGTTCCAATAGCTATGCAGACCAGAGTCAAAGCCGAATTAGATAAAATGGTGCGACAAGGTATGATTTGTCCAGCTGAAACTCCGGCTATCTTCCATGGTGGTAGCTCATAAGAAAAACTCATCAGACATCAGAATATGCATTGATCCACGAGATTTGAACAAGGCACTGAAAAGACCTATTCATCTAATGTGCACAGTTGAAAAAGTTGCGGCCTTGATGCCAAATACCTCTGTTTTGTCTGTCTTAGATGAAAAGATTATATTTTGGCAAATTCAGCTTGACGAGAAATCCTCATGGCTCACTACTTTCAGTACTCTGTTTGGAAGGTATAGATTTTTGAGAATGCCATTTGGGATAAATTCTGCAAGTGAAGTCTTTCAACATGCAATGGAGGAAATTTTTTCTGGGCATCCTTGTGCTATTATAGTAGATGACATACTGGTAGGAGGTAGGGGTGAAGCTGAGCATGACAGAAACCTCAGAAAGGTTCTGGAAAGGGCATGTCAAGTGAATCTTAAGCTCAATCCACACAAAGGCATATTCGGGCTATAAGAAGTCACTTATATTGGTCACTTTATTCACCAGTTCAGGCTTACGACCAGACCCTTCTAAACAAACAGACATTCTCATCATGCCAGCTCCAAACAATGTTCAAGCCCTGCAATGTTTTCTTGGCATGGATAACTATCTAGGCAGGTTCATTCCAGACTTGAGTCAAATAACAGCACCACTCAGAGACCTAACACATAAAGATGTATCTTGGTCTTGGTTAGAACAGCACCAGAGAGCATTTGATGTCCTGAAACAGAGAATTGCCAGTCCACCTACTCTCAGATACTATGACATCCAAAAGCCAGCTATTCTTTCATGTGATGCTTTGAAATTTGGCCTTGGTACAGTCATTCTACTAGAGGGTCAACCTGTTGCTTATGAATCCAGAACTCTTACCCAAGCTGAAATGCAGTATGCTCAGAAAGAGCTTTTTGCAATTGCGTTTGCATGTTTGAAGTTCCATGATTGTGTATGGTATAATTATCCAGATCGAAACAGATCATCAACCTCTAGTCACTATCCTGAGAAAGCCTATCCACACAGCTCCAGCCAGACTGCACTGTATGATGTTGAGACTGCAGACGTATCAATTCAGTCTTGTCTACAAGAAAGACAAATTTCTTTATCTTGCTGATACATTATTCAGATCACCCAGAAGTCCCACTGAACAGCATGACAATAAGCAATTTGATTTTGAAGTCATAGAAGTGAGAAATGTTTCTTCCACACATCTTGAGTTGTGAGATCATACACACAACTGCAGATCCAGTTTTACAAAAGCTCCACCACTTTCTCAAAAAAGGATGGCCATCAAAGTAATCTAGTTTACCTGCAGAAGTGCCACCTTATTTAGCATATAGAGATGAGATTTTGTCTGACTATGGTATCATCATGAAAGCCCCTAAAGTTATTGTTCCCAAGTGTTTGCAACCAGATTACATTATTATCTTGCATTGTGGTCACCCAGAAGCTGACTCTATCAAAAGAAGGGTGAGAGAACTAGTATTTTGGCCTTCTATGTCACAAGATGTTGAGAGGGTACTTTCATCTTTTTCAGCATGTAATAGTACAAAGTCACATCAACAGAAAGAACCACTTCAGCTAAATGAGACATCTGGATTTCCATGTACAACCCCATACAAAGTTATTTCTGGCAATGGCACACAGTTTACAAGCCAACAATTCAAAAGATTTGCTGAAGTGTGGGACTTTACTCATGTTACGAGTAGCCCAGAGGATCCACAGTTAAATGGTATGGGAGAACTGCGCATTCCATTCCAAAGTGCAAAGCAGTTAGTAGAAAAGTTTAAGCGAGACAATAGTGACATTTTCCAGAATCTACTGAATCTCCAAAATATTCCTTGTGATAAACATCTTGGTTCACCTGCTCAGAGACTTCTGTCGAGACAAACCAGAACCGCATTATCAATCAGTAGTCAACTGTTGGTTCCATGTGTCAAGAACAACAGGTCAGTGAAAACTAATCTGTTGAAGACATGCCTAACCCAGATGTCTTATTACAATAAGATCAGCAAACTGCTCAATCCATTGCAAGAGGGAGACATGGTAAGGATGCAAATGTCCAAAGGTTATGATTGGATTGGAGTCATGAAGAACATCTGTCCAGAGCTGAGATCGTACATTGTGGAATCACAAGTATTAGAATTCAGGCAGAATCAGAAGCATTTAATACCTGATGGCTATGTCACAAGATCTGGTCAAGTGTTGAGATATACAACAACTTGGACATGACAATATGAATACCTTGAACATTGTGTTTTTTTCCTGAATATGTATTTTGTTGCATGCCTAACTGTTTTCTTTTCTTTAAGAGGGAGGTTGTACATCAGTGGGCATATCACTTTAAGAAACCTCCTGTGGGCATGCACTGATGTATTGATTACTGAGCGCATGCAGGGGCAGAGTGCCATTTTGTGTTAAGATGTTGTAGTGTGAGCATGTCTGTGTGTAAGCGCTATCTGTTAATCAGCTCATTTATAGTTATTGAAGCTGCTATCCATCCTGGTGTGTTTCCATGTAATAAAGCTTCTTAAACCAACTACCCCACCTGCTTGCCATCCTTGGAGTAAGGGACGAGTGACATAGCCTATATCTTATTACCCTTGTCTATACTCATCTTGCCCCATCATCTTATTAGTGTATTTATTCACTGCTCTGCTTCCTCCTTGATCTCTCTTGCCACCTTTGTCATCTCCTTACTTAACCATACTCCCAAACATCTCATTTTTTCAAATGTTCATAGGTGTTTACTAGGCTAACAACCACAAGGGCCTTTTTAAGCCTAGCCATGCATCCCCAAATCTCTGACAAGTTCTGATACCCTTGATAAGTGTAAGCAGGGGTGTAGAAGATGAAACATTTACAAGCAGGGGCCTGGGAGATGAATGATTTACAGCTTGCATGTGGTTCATTAGAGACATAGGTAAACCAGGGATGAATTTACTATTCCCCATCCAAATGTCCAAGTTGCACTTGAACTGGATTAGGGGAGAACTCTGCATCACATGGATGGGGAGCATGTTCCATACATGGGGTAGTCTCTGGGATACATCCCTGTCTCTCCAGCAGGTCCTGCTTATATCACAGACAAGGTTTAAGTCTTTAGAATGGGTAATTCTGGTGCTGTTTGTTGTTTAGATATGCAGGAGATCCATCAGAGTGGAGTCTGACAATGTCCTGTATGTCAGGCATAGATCACCTCTCAAAAGCCTGTAGGAGACAGAAAATATGGATAGAGCCTTGAAGTGGACTGCATAGGACATTTTACTTAAGCCCTGTATTCTTTTAGTGAGGAACCTCTGTGAACGTTTCAGTTGTTGGATAGGCCTGATTAGGTACATACCAAAGGGGGCATTGTACTCAATGATAGGTCTGATAAATGCCGAATACAGTGGAACAATGACTTTCTTGGACTTAGATGCCATACTTTTGTTTATAAGTTGCACAACATAGAATGATTTTGTCACTACTGTAGACATATGATGGTTAAAGTCTAGATTAGTATCTATGTGTGTCCCTAAGTCCCTGACTACTGGGTGAACTCTAAGGGGTGTGTTGTCAATATGATAGTTAACAGGGGTGGATAACTTCCCAAAGGATACTATTATGCATTTCTTGGCATTTAGTTTTAGTCCATGGCTCTGACACCAGTTGTTTGTCTGTGTCAGCCCCTCCTGGAGAACATTTGTGCCAGTGTAGAATTCAATGACAGCTCCTAATTTGCAATCATCTGCAAATTTAGTCAACCAGAAACCACTGACATTGGCCTTGACTTCAGAGAAGTAAATGCCAAACAGAAGCTGTCCAAGGACTGATCACTGAGGGACTCTACTTGTGACTGGCCTCTTTGTAGAGGTGGATTCCCCAATTCTAACTTCCTGGGTCCTGTCTGTCAGTCAGTTAGCTCTCCACCGGGTGACATATGAGTTTGTACCTAACCTCTTGAGTTAGTCAATAATGCCTGAGTGGTTTATTGTGTCAAATGTCTTGGCCAAGTCAAGGCTGGTGGTGTGAACCATTTTTCCCTCATCCATTGCTTTAGTTATCTTCTTGAAGAATCCACCAGGTTGAGTAGGCATGATCTCCCCTTGATGAATCCAAACTGGGTTGGGTCCAGTGCCTGCAGGTTTATTATATCTCTTTGATCATTTCCATGATAATTATTTCCATGGCTTTACATATAAGACTAGTGAGACCTATGGGTCTGTAGTTTCCAGAGTCTGTACATGGCCCACCTTTGTGCAGAGGGATGACTGTTGCTGTTCTCCATTCATGAGGCATGAAGTCTGTTTGGGGCTACAGTTAAATAGTAATTCCAGAGCCCTGACAGGTCATGTTTCATGCTATTTAGATAGCATCCTGGGATATTGTCTGGCCTATTGATGCAGTGTTCTTGGTCTTAGAGAGTGCATTAATGACCTGTTCCCTAGTGGTAGTAGGGGAAGTTATATTTGATGGTATTACCTGAAGAAAGGTTGAAGGGGAGAGAGGGGTAAAGTTGGAAATGAATTTATCAGCCAGGAGGTTTACTATATCTTCTGGCTTTTTAATTTCTGCAATCTTTTGGGTTTCTAAAACCATGATGGGAATGGACCCCATTACTAAGTCAAAGTATGATTAAAGTGTATGAAATTAGTATTATTTCACTCTTTGATGTCAGACAGAAGTGGTCTTTGAAGCACCTGCAATGTGCCCAGTAATGACTCTGCAGTTTGTATGGCGTTACATGTATCAGTAACATGTCTAAATACAATTGTAGATTATTTTTTATAATACCCATTGCTCCTACTACTATTGGAACTGTCTGGCTATCTTTCTTCCACATTGTTCTCATTTCTGCCTGCAAATCCTAATATTTTATGACTTTGTGTTTCTTTGTATACAAGACACTGTAATCACTGGGTGTAGCAATTTCAATGATCAGTGCTACTTATGTCTTCTTTTTTTTCAAAAACATTTTTATTTTGTTTTCATTATAAACATGCACAATTATACATATAAGAAATACAATAAAACAAAAACAAACCTATTTACAATATTTACATTCATCCATGATAAACAATAATTTTGTCCACGAGAAATTATTAGTATTTCTTCAAAAGGTTTCCAATTTTTGCTATGCTATTTTTATGAGTAATATTATGAGTTCTATAACAAATGGTTTGCAGTTCTTTTTTACAAGCAACTTTTGCTAAATTAATAAAATCTTTAAACATCAAATCTTGTTTATTTTTCCAGTTCAAAGTAATAACTTTTCTGGCAATTGCAAGAATTGACCCGAGTAATTGAATCTGAGATTTACGTATTACATTAGATAAAGGAACATTGAATAGGATTAGTGAGTTAGAAATATGACATTTATCAGACCATAAATCATTTACAAAATATCTGAAGTCTTTCCACTATTGAACAACATTTCTACATTCAATAAACATGTGAACCCAGTTGGCTTCTAGTAATTCATCACATTTTCAACATTTATTTCCACTGTTTTTGAGTATAAGATTTATTTTATGTAGAGTATAGAAACTCCTATTCATAAATGTCCATGTATACAATCTCCAGTATAATGAAAAAGAGGTACCATACGTAGAATTCAATAACAATTTTTTGGATTCATCAAATATTTGTTCTCCATTAATATTTACATAGTAATTCCAAAAATCTGAGTCAAACTTTAGAGTGTCTTCTCTTAGTATCTTATAGATAGGTGATATACTTAATTTTTGATTATCTGTCTTTTCAAGACACCTAATAAAAAGCTGAATCAAACTAGGTATAGATTCAGTCTGTAGGTTGACTGATACTCTCATTTTGTTTTCTATAAGCTGCCATAATGAGTGTATAAACAACCATTTTGACTATTATCAAAACTACATAAAAGAGAGTTTAGTGGTTTAATACTCTTATTTTCAATAAACTGATGCCAGAATATCAAGTTATTTTCCTTTAATTTTTGCATTGCATTGATGTTGAAACAATCTAAGCAATCAGGGGAGTATGCTATAAGGAATATAAGAAATATAAATTGTTTAATGTTGTAATTACAATCAATTATATTTTTAAAGTTATTAAAAATTTGATTAATGCCATAAGAAAAATCATCAAACTTCTTATTAAATAAACAAAATTCACGTAAAAGCCAATGAACTCTACTTATTCCATATTGTTCCTTAAATTGATTTTCTATAGTTCTGACATCAGTTATATGAATCTCATGTATTGTTTTCCAGCCAGATATATAGGTAGGTGTAATCCAGTGTAATATTACATTAATTATAACTGATTTGGAATAAAGATCTAAGCTAGGGAATGCTATCCCATTACTGCTCCAAGCTCTAATGTGCCATTTATATGCAATCTTAGGTTTTAAGGGGAACCATAAAAATTTAAGTTCCACGGAATCTATTTTTTTTAATAAGTTTTTGGGAGGGGTAGTATCAATTACTGTATATAAAACAAAATTTTAGGTAAAATTATAATTTTAATTAAAGATAGCCTATTCTCCATTGTGAAGAACATTTTATTCTATCGTTTGATTAGTTCACTAATGGTGGTTATTAAATTATTGTAGTTTAGTTTAACAGACTATTTCCATGTACTCTTTATACTGACACCCAAATTTTCTAATACATCATTCTCCCAATTAAACAGGCTATTCTCTTAAGTGTTTGTTGATCTTTTAGTTAATTAGTAATGTTTTGGATTTATTATGATAAATTTAAGTCCTGAAATTCTTTCAAACTTGCTTAAGGTATTTATAACATCATGCAAAGAACCATCAATATCAGCCAACATTAACAACATATCATCAGCAAATAACTGTATCTGAGGTCAATAGTCCTTATTAATTTAAAAGCCTTTTATATTTTGCTTATTTCTGATATATGTAGTAAAAGGTTTCACTGAAAGAGCAAACAATAATGTTGACAAAGGACAACCTTGTCTAGCTCCCTTGAGGATTTCTAGTGGTGAGGATATACATGATATGATTTTCACATAAGCTTGTGCCCCACTATAAATTTTCATTAATAAATTGACAAAATCTGAGGAGAATTCAAAACCAATCAGAATTCTTTGCAGATAAGACTAATAGAATCAAAAGCCTTTTATATATCTAGGCTGATAATAGTTGTTTTTTGTATTTGCATGCTATATCTATTAATGATAGTAATTTAATAATGTTATCTTGCACTTCTCTATGAAGAGTGAACCCTGTCTGATCATTATGTATTAGATTAGGTAATATTTTCTTTATCCTGTTAGCTAATATTGTCATGAAAATTGTATAATCAGTGGTTAGTAATGAAATTGGCCTATATGAATCACAAGATTTGGTGTCCTTACCTTGTTTTAATATAGGGAGATAACTGAGTATTTCCATGATAAAGGTGTTATACACTTTTGCTTACCCATAGTAAAAGCACTCATCATTTTCTTTATTATATATATTCAGGAAAAGTTTTATATAGTTTGGGAATTATTCCATCCAGTCCTGGAGCTTTATTATCTTTTAAAATTTTTATTTGCTCTTTCACTTCTGCTAATGTTATTTGTTTATTTAATATGTTATTTTGTTGCATTGACTCCTTAGGAGTTATATTTTCTTGAATAAAAGTATTGATTACATTATTTGTCTTCAAAAGTGGTGTGTTATTATTTATATCTTTATAGTAGTTCTTGAACACTTCTAATATGCCCATTAAGTTAGCTGTACTCTTAACTGAACTATCACTTTTATATTTAATCTCATTAATAAGATTTTGATTGTTTATTTTTTTTGGATCTTATCACTAAGGAGGGAGAAAATGACCTGTACCGATTGGCTAGACAGAGGGACCAAGCTAGGAAAGATGTGCAACAGGTAATGGTGATAAAGGATAATGAGGGAAACATACTCACAAGCGAGGAGAGTGTGTTGAACAGATGGAAAGAGTACTTTGAGGGGCTGATGAATGAGGAGAATGAGAGAGAGAAGGTTGGATGATGTGGGGATAGTGAATCAGGAAGTGCAATGGATTAGCAAAGAGGAAGTATGGATAGCTATGAAGAGGATGAAGAATAGAAAGGCTGTTGGTCCAGATGCATATACCTGTGGAAGCTTGGACGTGTTTAGGAGAAAAGGCAGTAGAATTTTTAACCAGATTGTTTAATGAAATCTTGGAAAGTGAAAGAATGCCTGAGGGTGGAGAAAAAAGTGTTTTGGTACCGATTTTTAAGAATAAGGGTGATGTGCAGAGCTGTAGTAACTACAGAAGGATAAAATTGATCAGTCATAGCATGAAATTATGGGAAAGAGTAGTAGAAGCTAGGTTAAGAAGGGAGGTGATGATTAGTGATCAACAGTATGGCTTCATGCCAGGAAAGAGCACTACAGATGATGTTTGCACTGAGAGTGTTGATGGAGAAGTACAGAGAAGGTCAGAAGGAGTTGCATTGTGTCTTTGTGGACTTAGAGAAAGCATATGACAGGGTACTTAGAGAGGAGTTGGGGTATTGTATGAGGAAGTCGGGAGTGGCAGAGAAGTATGTAAGAGTGGTATGGGATATGTACAAGGATAGTGTGACAGCGGTAAGATCTGCAGTGGGAGTGATGGATGCGTTTAAGGTGGAGGTGGGATTAGATCACGGATCAGCTCTGAGCTATTTCTTATTTGCAGTGGTGATGGACAGGTTGACAGACGAGATTAGACAGGAGACCCCATGAACTATGATGTTTGCAGATGACATTGTGATATGTAGTGAGAGTAGGGAACAGGTTGAGGAGACCCTGGAGAGCTGGAGATATGATATAGAGAGGAGAGGAATGAAGGCCAGCAGGACTAAGACAGAATATATATGTGTGAATGAGAGGGAGGATAGAGGAATGGAGAGGATGCAGGCAGTAGAGCTGGCAAAGGTGGATGAGTTCAAATACTTGGGATCAACAGTTCAGAGTAATGGCAAGTGTGGAAGAGAGGTGAAGAAGAGAGTACAGGCAGGGTGGAGTGGGTGGAGAAGAGTATCAGGAGTGATTTGTGACAGACGAGTACCAGTAAGAGTGAAAGGGAAGGTCTACAAAAGGGTAGTGAGACCAGCTATGTTATATGGGTTGGAGATAGTGGCATTGTAAAAAAGGCAGGAGTCAGAGCTGGATGTGGCAGAGTTAAAGATGTTAAGATTTGCACTGGGTGTGACAAGGGTAAAGAGGATTAGGAATAAGTATATTAGAGGTTAAGCCCAGGTTAGACGGTTTGGAGACAAAGCCAGAGAGCCGAGATTGCATTCGTTTGGACATGTGCTGAGGAGGGATGCTGCATATATTGGGAAAATATGTTAAGGATGAAGCTGCCAGGTAAGAGGAAAAGAGGAAGGCCTAAGATAAGGTTTATGGATGTGGTGAGAGAGGACATGCAGGTGGTTGGTGTGACAGAGCAAGATGCAGAGGACAGGAAGAAATGGAAACAGATGATCCGCTGTGGTGATCCCTAATGGGAACAGCCAAAAGAAAAAGAAGAATGCTATTTTAAGTAGATATTTGTGATTGTAATTTCAATTTTTCCAGGTTTATGGCTACCTTATGATTCAGAACTTCAATTTTTTTTTGATTTAACATAGAAATGTTGTTATGTGCTACTTTCTTATTTAGATTTGCGCCCATTTTTATCTTGTCTATGTTTATTTTTTGTAAGTCTAAAAGTTCTTTGTCCCACTCTCTCCTTTTTTTAAGGTACCAAGATTTTATTCTACCATATATATAAACTTTAAAGGTGTCCCATAGTATTATATCAGACACTTCACCATTATCATTTGTTTCCATAAACATGTATATTTCTTTCATTATCTATTCCCTAAAGTCATTTAACTTAGTTATGGAAGCAGGAATTCTCTGTAGAAATCTTAAATCATCTGTATGTGTAGTTAATGTAAAGTTTATAGGATTATGATGCGAAAGTGGACAGGTCATTATAGATACGTCACTTATTTTAGAGTATATATATTATTTGATATAAAGACCTTATCAATGTTTGTTTGTGTACCAAACCGATATGAACAGTGAGTATAGAATAAGGAATAATCATCTCTTAGACCATGTATATCTTTAAGGTTCATCTGGTTTGTAAAGTCATTTAACTTCTTGGCTTGAGATGTTAGTTTTATTTTACCATTTTTAGAAGTATCATTGTCTGATAATAGGCAGTTAAAATCACCTGTTGCTATAATTTCCCCTTTTAAATTTAAAGTAATCAGGTCCAGATATTCGTCAACATATTTAGTACTCAGTCCTGGTATCCAGTATGTATTGCTCAAAGTATAATACTCCTTGTTAATTTCCAAAATAACCATGCTTAACATCCCATCTTTATGTGAAATTGTATCTATAATTCTTGGCATAGTATATGTATTTTTCCATAGAATAAGAGTTCCCCTTCTCTTAGTCTTAAAACATGAATCAGCCAGAAAGTTATAGCCATTGAATGAGTATTTTTGTAGCTCTTTTTTAATAGATGGGTTCCCTGTAAAAAAGATGATCTGGACTTTATGCATTTTAATATATTTAAGCAAACCAGCTCTTTTGACATTATTGTTCAAACCATTAATATTTAATGATAAACATTTATAAGCCATTGACTATAATGTGTATGTTATTACTAACTAAAAGACCTTTCTTCTGTGTTGACTTGGAATCTACTGAAAACGTACTTATCATGGATGCATAACATGTATTAAGCACTACTTTCAAAAAAAACAAAACTATTTACAAACACATACATGAAACATATTTTTTTTGGTTTAGTTAAAAACTTAACCATCCATCCACCACCTCTCCAATACCAAACGACACACATTATCCATCTCTGCTTAGAATATAGTATAAAAATAAAAAAGAAAAGCATTATGAAAGCAACTAAAGAAATCTGAATCCATGAAATATACATTAGAATGAGAGTGTCCAATATATCTGAAGCTTACTGAATATGTCACATGATAATAACACCTCTAATACATAGATATGCCAGAAATACACATCAGGTGAAAGTATGTATAAACATCAGAAGCTGAAGGTTAAGAAGATTTTCATTATTTCCAAGACTTTTCAAGAAACATCAGCTAATTTAACCATTTTGTCAGTCATCTATCTATATTTTTCATGTAAGGATCTGTTGAATATATATATATATATATATATATATATAAATAACACTTATTACAACATAGCTATTATATTTTGCAATTTTACACATATTACTCATATGTATTAACAATATCTATGTTGACGTCTTCCATCAGGAAGGGGGGAGAGAGAGAGAGAGAAAAAAAAGGGTCCTCACAACCCTCTGTTTAGTTATTAAAGGTTTAGTTATATAACACAAGTCTGATGTTAATATGGATAATGAGTTTTCTAATGCAGCTCCTAGTTTACTTCATGTTATTTAGTTACTAAGAGTGCCACTGAATCCGCAAAATGTATGCATCTATAAGAGAACATAGGTATTTTCAAAGGAGGGAAACACTTTTATCAGAACTAATTATTTACCATTTAAAGTATCTAGTGAAGGATAAAAGTATTTCAAGAGAAAAGAATTGTAAGTACAAGCATTTAACAAGTTCAAAATGTCAAATGATGTAGTCACTGTTGTTTCCTCAAGCTGCAACTGCATAAACTTGTTAAAAGTATCTAAATAGGCTCATGCACAACAGAAGTTGTCTCTAGTGAAGAAAAAGGCATTTTTGCTGGGAAATTCAGATTGTGAAGCTTTTAGAGTTTACAGAAAGCAAAAAAAAAAAAAAAACACTCAGGCTGCCTTGTCAGTGCATGTCATGAATCTCCACAATGAGAACAGTCACACAGACCACCAGTTTCCTTACAAAATATCAACATCATAAAACAATTAACCCTTTCATATAAAAACAGCTATTTAGAAGTAACAACAGCTGGCTCAAATCAGAAATAATATTATAACATTTCAATCATTCACCTACCAGTTAACCAGGCCAGAGAGAAATGGAAAAAAGGAACCTAATATATATGTATGTGTATATATATATATATATATATATATATATATATATATATATATATATATATAGGTGTGTGTGTAAAACATATTTAGCTTATATTTAGCTATCTATAAAACATCATTAATGTACTGTGTTGTGGCAACATGCATGCGTGAGCTTCGTTGAAGTTTGTGGTTGGCCCGCGTTAGGCCCACAAGCCACAGCACACACAACTGCCCAAAGACCAATTAATGTTTAAATGTATCTAAACAAAGAGTCTAAAACATCTAGTTAGAAACACTAATCAGAAACACCTTGTTACGGCACCATTGACCTACTAGAAGAAATGCACTTTGGTATTAACTCAAATTATACTATTACTGAAGAATTAAAGGACATGCATCATTTGTAGCTATTTAAAAGAGAAAAATATGTAAAGTACTTATAATGGGGAAAAGAGAGAAAAAAACTTTGATAACAAAAATAATAAGAAGAAAGAAGAGAGAGAGAGAATGTTATTTAAATACTTAGTACTATATTTAATTAGAAGAAGTAGATATAGAAAGGAAAAGAAAAAGTTAATAATAAAAATGATTCACATTACCTTACGGCATGGAGAGTTTCCAGAATCAAATATATTATGATTCATAAACCAAAGCATTTAAAATTAGTAGGAATTTATTAATTTGTCCTTTAGTTTAGTTTTCTTTGCTCCTTCCTTCACGGACCATCCATCTTTTGTTGTCTGTCTTTTCAAATTCTAGGATGACCATTCCATTTCTTCTATGTCCGACAGTAGTTTCTTCTTTTGGATAAATTCTACTGCTTCTGGGAGGGAATCAAAGATCTTCACTCCTTCTGATAAGGTGATTTTTATTCTTGCAGGAAAAAGAATTTGAGCTTTAATATTGGCTTTTTTCAAGGACTTAATTAGAGGAACACATTCCTTTCTTCTGGATATGACTGTAGAGGTATAGTCATTCTCAAAACAAATAACTTTTTCATCCCTGTTGATAGGGGAATTAGTCCAAGCTGATTTCAGCACTAAGTCCTTGTCATGCGAGGAAAGAAATCAAACTATTATAGACCTGGGGTTAGATGAACTCAGAGATGAAGCTGGATTTGCCAGGGACCAATGAGCCCTCTCAATTCCAAAAGAGAGGGATTCAGGCATGTTTAGTGCTGATGAAAACTACTTATTGAGGAATTGAATCATGTTAGCACCCTCTTCTTTCTCAGGAATTCCATATATTCTTAAATTATTCCTCCTTGATCTACTTTCAAGGTCTTCCAGTTTTTCAATTAGCCTGGTGTTTTGTTTCAGAAGAAATTCATTGTGATGTTTATTTTCTGTCACTCTAGTATCTAGGTCAGTTACTATTTCCTCTAAGGCAAGAATCTGTTCAGATTGTTTTTTTACTATTCCATTTTGAAGTTCCAGTTGTTTACTGCATTCTTATTTGATAATAACCATTTTGTTTTAGAATTTGTCCATTTTAGTGACAGTTCTTGGATGTTTGTTATTATAATATGTAGTTCTTTCTTCACTGCACTCTCCTGGTGTGGGTTCTTCGAGTTGCTCATCTTGAGATCTCCAGTAGAAAACTTCTTGACAGGAATAATTAAAAAATTCTCTTGACTATGTATTAATTTTTAGAAAATAATAAAGAGTCTATTAATCTAACTTTTAGTATACTTTTACTTAGTTTTTCTAAAAAGTAAAGTATATTTACTTGTCAGGATATTAAAATCTAAGCAGATCTATGGATTTCTGCTGCTATCAGACTGGCATCTTGGCCATGCTCCCCTTTTGTCTTCTTTTCATAGACAGGAAATCCAACAACCGAAATATGCAGCAGACCAAGTAACACCAAAACCAGAAAACCAGGAAGCAGAACAGCCAGTGAGTATTTGATAAAAAATGAATTCTTTATTACAGTTGAACAAGCCTTAAACACAAGCGCTTTCGCTCAGAAAATTCTGAGCTTTTTCAAGTGATACCATTTTCTTACAGCAAGTGCCTTATATAACTTACCAGCCTTTCCATTAATTTAAAAACCATGCTACTAATTAGTGCCTTAAAGGGACTGTTCCCTTTCATACATAAATCCCAGCCTCCCGAACATGAAATAGAAATACTTTTAAAACTGAGAAATAATCCATTATGAATATACATTCATATATTTAATAAACAAAAACAGTGTAACCACACAAATTTAAATAACATCCAACACTTAAAATCTGTTAAGTGGTTAAAATATGCATTGTGATTTGTCTTGATATATATAAACATTACATTAAAACCATGGATTTCCTTATTAAATATTCTTATTGATAACCATATTATTTACAAATTCTCCAACCCGCCAAACATTCCAAAAAATTTTTTGATATTCTCAAAGGTTCTTGTTTGTAAATATACAGTCACCTCAAAGCCAGTGTTAGAGAAAATATGCGCATAAATGGTACCTAAACACATTAAATTATGGAGGTTTTCTTTAACCAATAAATGCAGGTAACTATAATCTTGCCCCTAATGTCTCCCTGCATCCAACTTTAGCTGCCAAAGGAGCTCACGATATTCCAGGGTGGATTCCCAATCACCACCCCTGACATCCAACTCAACCTGTTCAAGAACCATGAACTTCAAATTAATATTAGAGCAGCTAAGGGAGTGCTTAAAGAAAGCGTTGGTTTCCTTCCCTTTAGTGATGTCATAAAGGTGTTCATAAATCCACTATGGAATATACAAATGGCATGGCATTGACTACAAGCACCACATCTGTATGTACCCACTCTTGAAATTTACACCCCTTTTCCTTACAAAGTTAGGTTTAGTTAAATTCCAACCGTTTCTTCCATTTCCCTTGAGTGAGAGGAATAGGTGTAAACAAAACTATTTTTGAAATTGTCCCGTGTGCTAGATACTGAGCTTGATGACATTTCTGCTCCTTTACCAAGAATGGGTGCGTAAGCAGTGCCTCTTTGTAAATCAACCTCATAAAGCTCTAAAAAGAAAAGGGTAAAAAGGGAAATAGAAATAGAGATTGCAAAACCTCCACCTCTGCTTTATAGTCGTCATAAACACTGCAGATTCTACTACTAGCTCTTGCTTATGAGCTATTTTTTTTTTTTTTTTTGAAAAAAGTGCAGCAATGAGTTGGAAAAGGTGGATGAAAAAGGTAACTTAGACTGGTAAGTGTAACTGGAAAGAGAAGTGTTAAAAGTAAAATCTAAGTATAAAGTAATATCTAAGTAAAAAGCACAAATGCAAGTAAAAAGAATGTGTGTAGTGTGAATAAAGTCTAGTTCAGTGTTTCTAGTTCATTTCCCTTTTCTCTTCCATCTTCCGTCCCGCCCCTCCCATCCACCTATCCAAGAGTATGTACCTATCCAGGTCTGAACCATTTGTACTTGTCCATTGTGGGTGAAAAACCATATTGGCATAAAACCATAAATGTAACCACTGATGCCCCATAACCTACCCCCTACAAACCCATGTGTCCTGAAAAATGAAAAAAATTAATTGTTCCAAATTGAAAAATCTAAGCTCAACCACCAAATTAGCTTATTACTCAGGCTGGTTTCTTTACTGAGGAATTCTCCAAACCATTCCAAGCCTTCCATATGGGGTATACTGGAAAAGAGATCCTTGATGTCAATGGTTGTGTCAAGGGTCAAGAGGGAAAAGGTGTCAATGGTAGTAAGTGTAGAGAGAGTCCAGTAATGTACACAAGACACTAAGGTAATTGACTAAATTAAATGATTTCTTTTGTTAAATGATCAATGGGTCCAACTCCTGCTAAATTTACCTTCGGCCTGAACTACCTATGGGTTTTGTCCTTATGAATTTTGGGATCCCAATTATGATTTTTGGGTTTTTCTACATGTAAATAGTTGTAAAGCTTGATATTTGTAATGTGTAAAATCCAAAAAAGCTTCTCATTGATGGTTTGAGATTTGCATTGATTTTATTTTGACCAATATTGTTTTCATTAATGCTTTATTGCTTGAGCATGAAGTAATGTGTACTCTATGAATGCAGTGGTATCAAAGTACAGCCCCCTAGCCTCCATAAGCCATTATCCCTTGAATCATCCTGAGTCCTGAGGAGTTCTCTGAAACTAATATCCTCAATGAAACCAATTTAAGTAATTGGACTGATCTAATTAGAGAGGGAGATTCTTTTACTCATCCATTCCATTCCCTACAATTCCTTTCCACTAATTCCTAGTTTTGCTATATTAGTGCTTGTTATGGTTAAAATTTGTTGTTTTGTTTTCCATGTGTTGTTGTGTTTTAAACATGCTTTTGTTATGTTTAAATAATTTCCAGCAAATAAAAAAGTCAAAGAAGCAAATAGTTAAAAGTTTTAATTAAACCACCAAAAAAGTCCAAAAAAGCAATCCCCAAACCAAAAAATCAATCATAGTAAAATCATTATGATTAAATCTGTGTAATTTAATATTGTTCTTTTTTATAATATGTAAAATTGTTCTTTAGAATATAAATACATTCACAATTAGAGATAGAAAATGTTGTTAAAATTCCCATTCCCTCCCTATTGTGGTCAAGGTGCATCCTAACCTCTTCAGGTTCATTTCGGTCTGGCCTTCTTTCATTGTCTTCCCCGTCTCATGCCCGTCTTCCTTTCTTCTGCCTTTGCTCCCCATCTTTCTCTTCCCCCTTCTAAGCTTTCTTCTTCCTCTTCCTTTCTCTTCCTCCATCCTTCCCTTATCTTCCTCCTCCTTTTGATCCTCATGCCCTGCTTTGCATATGCTTCTCTTAGAGGACCTATAGCCCTTCTTCCCTTTTTAAAAAATCCCCTTCAGCCTATATTTCTAACCTTTCATTTATTCTTAATAAAAAAAATATCAAAAAATTGTCAAACATTAAATCATACAAAATTTAAAAAATTGTCCATACAATAAAATGTACCAATTAAATCTACATCAGTTGTTAACTTCTTTAAACTTCCATCTTACTTTTTGTTTTATTTCTCTCAAAATCAAATTTAACAATTATCCACACCTGCTTTATCAAATAGGTGGCTCCTGGTTGCACATTATTGGATATTTTATAAAACATAACTTGGAATTTTTGTAAATTTAAATTTATGTTTTTAGTATTTTTATTGTAAGCCTTATACATTTATAAGGTACCTGTTCTTCTTTTGGAATAATTGCCTGTGTTCAAACAGCTTATTTTTTAACAAGTCAAAAAAAAAGCGTATTAAAAAAAAAATCTTAGTAAAACCTAAACAAATTCAAAATGTTTTTAGAATGCACAGTTCCCCAGTGTTTAAAATTGAATGCCTAAAAATTATAGTCCTTGTTTCTATTTTAGAATGCACAGTTTCTTCATTTTTACATTCCGCTATATAGAACCTTCTTTTCATAGACCACTATTTCTGGTTTTCTTGCATTCATCTTTCGAATTGTTGGTAATGGGTGATGTAGACTATCATTTTCTATGATTCTCCATGGCTCATGTTTTCAGTGTTTTTCAGCTACTTCGGTATTATAATGTTTGCATAATCCCCAGTGCAACAGTCATATCACATTATTATGCCTTTCAGTATACAGTCCTTTTGCCATTAGTATGTCACAACCAGCAACAAGATGTGTAACTGTTTCCAATTGTGTTTTACAAAAACTTACATTTGTCTGACTCTCCCATAAGCTCAATAGACTTTGTAAACCAATGTGTATGTAGCCCACTATCTTGGGCAGCCAATATTAACATTTCATCTTTTGGTTTGAATTCACCTCTCCTTAACCATTCCTGCATTAAAACCTGATCAACATGAAGTTGTTCCAGTAGTTTTCTATACTTGCAACTATATTTATGCATATTCCACATTTCTTGCCTTCTAATCTGATTCTTCACCTTAGTCACCTTTCTTTTGTTATTTTTGGCACATTCAGTTGCTGCCGATTTTTATCTACTTCTGGTTTGATTTCCATTCCCATTTGACACTGATATGCTTCTGTTAGACTAAGAAGGTGTGTCCTCTTAAATTTATTCTCCTCATGTTTCAAACCTTTCACTATGTTTGGGTCTTGTGAGGTCAGCAGATATGTATACAGTCCCATGATTGCAGATTTATATATGTAATCAATTTCAAGGAGGACCATACTTCCTTCGGAAAGGGAAATATATAATCTTGGAATGCACTGATTTTTATAAATCATTTAATGAGCATGAAGCATCCTTTTTGTTTTCCTGTCTAATCTATCCAGCACTTTTTGGGGCCAGTCAATCACTCCAAAATTGCAAGTTAGGACAGGGAGAGCAAATTGGTTTATAGCTTGAACTTTGTTCCTAGAAATCAACGCGCTGTTTTCAGGATTAATTTAAGTCTTCTAAAACATTCATTACTGAGTTTTATTCACAATTGTTCATGTTTTATTGTTGATCCTTCATCAATTCCCAAATATTTATACACTCCGTCTTGCTCAAATTCTTTTATATCACATTCTTGTCCCAAACTGATGTTTTCTTGGTGCTGCAGCTTTTCCTGCTTTTAAGGTTGCTTTTGCATATTTATCAAGACCAAATGACATTCTTATATCATCTGAAAAAGTTTTGGCCACTTGCAGTTGTGCTTTCAGTTCATCTGATGAGCTATACAGTTTTAAATCATTGACAAACAGAAGATGAGAAGCTTTTACACTTTCTTGCTTTCTGGGAATCAAATCATAGCCATGACCTAATCTTTTATGCAGACAACTTAATGGGTTAAGGGCAAGGCAAAAGAGCAATGGTGACAGATTCACCCTGGAATATCCTCCTTTGGATTTTTATCCCTGGAATAATAATTTGTCCTTTATCATGTCTTAACTGCAGAGTGGTTTGCCACTGTTTCGTGGTCGCTGTGATGTAGTTTAATCAGTGTAGGGTGTATCTTATACATTTTTAAGCACTCTTTCATCCATGAATGTGGGATACTGTCAAATGCTTTTTTGTAGTCTATCCATGCCATACTTAGATTCCTGTCCTTTTTACAGTTCTTCATTATGACTTTATTTAACAACAAATGATCCTTTGTTCCATATGACTTTCTTTTATCACCCTTTTGTTCTATTGCCATAATTCAGTTTTCTTCTAAATGACTATAAACTGTCAGCATCAATTCCAACATATAGTTTATATGTTGTCAGAAGGCAAGTTATTGGTCTATAATTTTTAGAGTAGCTTGCAAGTTCACTCTTAAGTAGGAGCATTACCTTTCCTGTTGTTAGCCAGGATGGTGTTTGTTCTGGGTGTGCATATAAATATCTCTTACTCATGGCTAAATCTTCATGCAAAAAATGTTAATAGTTTAGCCAGAAGTTAGGTACTGCATCTGGGCCTGGGATTTTCCAGTTAGAGGCTTTTCTTAACTTTGTTTCAGTCTCTCTGGCCATTACTTCATCACATTTCATATCCTGTACACTTGAACTTCTTATTCTTTCTTTTACTTCTTCTGTCCATTTAGCATCTTTGTTATGTTCCACAGGATCTTCATAACTACTTCTCCAAAATGTATCTATTTCTTTTTTTGGTGGTCTTTCAATTCCTTTTACCTTGTTTCCCAATTCTCTATAAAACTTTTTGGCTCATGAATAAATTGCTTATTTTATACTTCTCCTTTATACTTTTATGTGTATCTTCTAAGTTTTTTCTGCCTGGGCTGATATTTTTAGTTTATTGTTTGTGACAGTGCATGATAAATCCTGATCTGTTATAATACTGTGCATGCTTTTATCACATCTATGTTTCTGAGTATCTTTATTGATCTGTTCCCTCTTCTATACTCTTCTAACAATGACACTTGTCTTAATTGCTTTATAGTTTTCTTTATTCAATACTTCCATGATGGCATTTGATTTCTCCCTGTCCTTTCCCTTACTACGCTGTGTTTTTGTGGAGGACTATATCTGTTATTAATTAGGCTGCACAGTAATGTGTCCTGTTTACTTCTGTTATAGTGCATGACTCTCTATGAACAGTTCTAATTACTGTGTTCATTTGTTTTATCAAACTTCTAATATTTGGGGTTTTATTGACCTTCTGCAATCTATTTCTTTCTCTGATCTTAATGTGTCTATCCACTTCTATTAAATCAAGTAACTCTTCTCTTAGATCATTTTCTTCTAAACTGAGGGTGCATTCTTTGTTCTCCATTTCCTGCGGGCATTCTATAGAAAGTTCCAGAGCTTCTTCACTGGCCTATCACTCCATGCCATTGACTGTGTCAGGGTTGCTACAGTTTCATGTTCTTTCCCTTGCTGTATAGCTCCAACTGAACCTTTGTACAAGTTTCCTACGGCAGGGTCCAAAGTGTCTTCATATGTCAACTGATTAGATGCTTCCTGCTGCACTGGTGTTTCCTTAATTTGGGTGTCCATTGCTCTATCCTGTTGTGTTGTTTTCCAATTTAAATGTTCTACACTAAATCCTTCACTTTGCAGGTAATCCATAACCTCAGTTTCTACGTCTTTAACTTCTCTATTACTAATCTTCTTTTCTACTTTTCCCCTTGGTTTTCTTATTTATTTATTTTTTTTGTATAGTAAACTTTTGCATATATGGATGTCTTTGCCTGTATTTCTCTTCAAATATCTTTGGCGCTGCTCTTTTTGCATTGACTAGTTTTGCTTTCTCCTTTGCATATATATTACACCATATGAAATCTTTTTCTTTCCCATGTCTCTTGCTCCTCTTGTTTCTCCTTACTTTGGGGACTAGTTGTTCCATCATGCTGAGATATGACCTGTGTAAGATTTTCTACACTGAATCATTCACTTTGCAAAGATTCCATAACTCCAGCTTCTGTTTTTAACTTTTACTTGAATAATCTTCTGTTCTATATTCCCTCTTTGTGATCTTATTTTTTGTATTGTGAAATTTTCCATATCTGGATGCCTTTGCCTATATTTCTCTTCAGATATATTTTAGACTGCCTTTTTTGAACTGATTAATTTGGCTTTCTCCTTTGCATAAATATTACATCATATCAGATCTCTATTTCTTTCCTGTGTCCATATTTCATTTTTATACCCTTCAAACATTTCTAAATGTTGTTCTTTAAATTTTTGCATTTCCTCAGTCACTTCTTTTTCCAAACAGCACACAGTTTCTTGGTCTATATAGTGTTTTTCATGGATCTGTTGTATTAATGAACATAATTTTGTACTGAAGCTTCTGACAGTTATTCTTGTGGAAGTATTTTTCTTTTCTTTTCTCTACTCTTAATCTTTTTGTATATCTTTTGTCTGGAAATTATGGGCTTCTTGCATAATAGTCCACTCTATCATCTGTATGGTTCTTTTTGGCCTATCAGTTATTGTGATTTTTGTGGACTGCTATTTTTTTTCCAATCCTGGTACCAGTGCACCTACCAAGATTGGGCACTTTTTTATCTTGGGACTTGTGCACCCAGTTATCTTCATTATTTTAACCTACTTCTGTCCATGATATATGCTATATCAAATACAGTCTATATATCAATGTCATCTTGGTGAGATTTTGTGAAAAAACAGGGTCCACCTTGTGAAGGTATTCACCAAGACTTGAGGATGAATTCAAGTCCAGCAATAGTTCTGTCCTTTTGCTGATTTTATCATCTCTCCATTTGGACTCTTTCTAGCTTACTATAGGTGGTTCCATTTACAATGAGCTGTGCACACAATTGTATATTGCCTTTGAGGTTGTGGACATAGCTAAAGAATGCTTTGTGGTTGCCCTTGGCCTGGGAGGCCAGACACCTCAAATTGGCTTTGGTAGACTTTATTTCTCCTCTGAGTTGTTTGTTTAGTTTGAGGAGAGTGCTTTTATCCTGCTGGGTGCTGAACCTCTTAACTTTTGCCATGATTTTCTTCCTTCTGTTATACAGCCTACTGATTTTGTGATTCTACCAGGGTGGCTTGTTTTTTTATTTAGTTCTGCACTTCTTCCTGGTGGGTACAGCTGCCTCTATGCAGCTATTAACATGCTTGTACAGAGTTTCTGTGAAGAGTTCTGCATAGGCAGCAGTGTTCTCAGGGTTTATGGGGGCTTGAAATTTTGCCAGGTTATCACTTAATAGCAGGAGGTTAGCCTTAGATTAGTTCCTGAATATTCCAGGTTTAGCTAGGGGTCCATGTTTAATTTTTATTTGACAGGAGACCATTTTGTGGTCTGACCTTACCGGGGAGACATTACAGTAGGGGGTGTTTACCACTCTCCCATATTAGTGAGGACCAGATCCAGTATGGTTGCACCCCTTGCTGCTGTATTGACTATCTAGTTCAGAGAATTTGTGTTTACAAAATCAAGGAATCTCTGTGCCTGTATGTTTAGTGTCATAAAGGATTCCCCATTAAAAGTGGGGTAATTAAAGTCACTAATGAATATGGTATTGGGTTGGATGGTTATTAGTGTTTCTAATAAGTTTAAATACATGGTATGGGTTTCCTGGGCCATAGAGGGAAACCTATAGTTTGCAAAGAAGTGGTATGGGATTTTGTCTGTGGTGATTTGAACATGGAGCAACTCAAGTGCATTGTCCTGTTTGACCAGCCTTGAAGTATATTTATTTTTGATGTAAATAGAGACACCTCCGCCTTTAGTCCCTGCCTGTGAAGTAGCTGGTCTAAATGTGTGGAATGCATTATAATATTGCACTATCGGTGTGCTCTCCGTGGCTTTAAAACATGTCTCAGTGACCGCACAGAAGTCAGCATTCTCTAGGGTGAAGAGAGCTTCTAGAGAGTAGAGTTTTTTGTTTAGACTCCTAGCATTGAACAGTAATACATTTAGATTTTCTTGGTTTTAATTTGCTATGTCAGAAGTACTTTCAGTCTGACATTCCCTAAAAAAGGCACTATGGGGGAATACAATGTTTTAACTAAAATTCAAAAGTCTAGAGGGGAGAGGTACAGACCATCCCTGGCAAAGCAGCATGGTCTGTTGACCATCTCCCTCCATTCTAACAAATGTTGCACCCCCTTAGCATGACACCAGAAACTAAGACAATTATTTAAGTCAATCATCTTTTGTTTGTATTGTGGCATCATCCTTGGAGAATGTAAAATGCTGCTCAGTGCTAGGCTCATACCAGCCTGAGACACATATTTCAAGAGCTCCATGATGTCTCTCTTCATATAGTCTAGGGACGTACGTCTCAGGTCATTTACTCCCTCATGTGCTATGACTGAGTCATATTGGTATTTGTGGTCCAGTAACCTGAGTGTGTGTGCAATGTGATGGATTCTAGCCCCTGATAAGCAACTGACAGTGACTTTCTCCTTACTCACCCTGGTGAGAGGGACATCAGTGTGTCTCCAATAACTGAATGTTGGATTGTGTGGTGGCTTGCCTGATTGCCTTAGAGGTTGAGGCTCCATGAGATATAGCTCTATGTGTTAATGTGGGTGTTGTTTTGAAAGAGTGCATTTGGGGCTGCTGAGGGTATTTGTTATGTGTACTTCATCTAGGAGGTCTTTGTAGTTTAGGAAGGTTACATGTAAGTGCCTCAGCATATGTGGGTCAATATGTCTGCTTTGGATTGTGTGTGATGGGTGCATTGTGTGCATGCTACTGACAACATTACTGGCATTAGGAGTAATTTTATGTGAGAGCTTTGCCTCCAGTGACATTGTGTCAATGCATGTTTTACATACCATATCAGTTTGTTTGAGAATTAAGTGGCTGTCAGCAAACATGAGGCAATTTCTACATTGCCTCAGGACGCCCATATCTACCAAGCTGGTAACGGAGACAGTGGGAAAGTTCATATCCATGGCAACAGACCCTTTTTTATTGATTAGACAGTTGGAATGAGAATATCAGTGTCAGAAGTATCCAGTTTGCAACTATGGGAACAGTGCTTGTCACTGCAAACTAGTTGCCCTGTGTGCAACTAAATATTGGAGAAATTTCAGTTGTGCTCTTACCGGAAAAATGACACTCAAGGTGTCTGAGTCTGTGTCATGATCCTATAAATATGGGTAGAAATGAATCAAGTCAGATGTGGGCATACAGTTTAAAACTATTGCCTTTGTTTTACTTTATTTCATTTTGTATCCTGCCTGCCTGCCTAATTCCTTTCATTTGATAAAGATAGTTACGATAATTAGGATATATAACTCTGGGTTTACTAAATATAATATATCACCCACAAATAATGACAATTTCTCCTGCCTACAATACCAATTATATCCTTACACCACTGAGTTCCTTATTTTGATAGTTAAGCATTCAAGATACATTGCAAATAACAGAGAGCAGAGGGGACTCCACTGTCTGGTTCTCCTGGACAGATAGAAATGCTGTGATAAACTCCCTGCCCCTTTTATCTGTGGTTCTGCCAGTTCAAATAGTCTCATTATTAGGTTAGCCCAGGTAGCAAGTAAACCATATCTGATGGTTACTACATGCCTTAATTTCCACCTGACCCTTTCGAAAGCTTTTTTTTCATCAAGTCCTAGTAGCAAGAGCTTGTCCCTATTGTGCTTGACCTGCTGTTGTATCATGACCGTTTTGTAGATATTAGCAAATGTCTGTCTTCCCTCTGTGAAGCCACACTGGTCTGTATTAATCACTCTCAGTTTGAACACCAATCTTTTAGCTAATACTGTCATGAATATCTTATAATCATGATTTAAAATAGAAATTGGCCTATAGGATCCTAAATCTGCTGAATTTATCCCCTATTTGGGTATTAATGTCATGATTGCTCTTTTTCTAGGTAGCGGGTATATGCCCATCAACAGTGAATGCCAAATCTCCATCACTGCTTCCCCATCTTCCAAATTTCTTCAGACATCCCAAACCATTCAGGAGTTTTCCAAGCTGACTTGATGCTGTAAGATTCTTAGTATTTATTCTTTTGATATTTCTATCACTAGTTCCTTTCTCTCATCCTGTGTCATACACTACAAGTACAAATATCTCCAAAACTCCTCTGCACCTTCTGTATCTCATCCCACTCATCCCCTCTTCATATAGCAGGACATAATATTGCCTGAATATTTCCAGTATCTTAACTGGGTCATTCTTTAACTTTACAGTTGCCTGTTCATGCAACTCAATAACCATTCTCTTTGTCTTCTTTTCTGTGCTGGAATCATTTTAGGGACTTAATTCAAAATAAAACTACTTCAAATCTACAATTTTAAGTTTATTTATTATATCCACACATTTTTCAAGCTGTTACCTCAGTTTTCTCAACTACTCTTTCTCTTGTTCCTAAAGTTTTCCTGTTTCATTTTGTAGCTCTCTTATTAATCTCAGACCTTCTGTTTATCTTTTATTGTTTTTCTCTCATTCCTCTTTTTCTCTCAGGGAAACTGTAGTTTTTCAATCAAGTTTAATAGCCTCTCATCTGTTTGTTAGACTTCCCTCTGATTCTCATTCCTCTTAATCACCCAGTTTATAACCTCATATATCCAAGTTTTAAAGGGTAGTTTTTTCATCTGGTGCATTTGAAAGCACCAGTGTCTCATTACCTGCCTATGGAATATACTTTCAATCCACAGCATTATAGCTGTGTTATTAGAGATGGTCAAATGATATGTATCTAGCCACCACACTAAATTTAAATGTTCCACCATTACAGAAAGCCTATCTAATCTTACGCATATTTTTAATATTTACCATTAAAATGTTTGTATTGCTTTTGCTTCCTATTAAGTTCCACTAAATCCTTCAGACTGAACATTTTAAGTGCCTTTCAAGACACCTAGCCTCTTTCTGTTCCTAGAATTTTCTTGTTCCCCCAAATGGGCTTTACTGGAAAGGCTCACCCAGATTCTGTTACAGTTTACTGGGAGGGAAAGATTAGTTTGCTTTTTATCTGTTGTGTTTTGTATTATTTTATTGCCCTTTTCTATTTTGTGTACTGTGATTTGTTTTCTTTACACTGTATTTTACTTGTATTCTGCTTTTAACTGCAAACTAAAACTTAAAAAGAGACCATAGCTCTGTCTCTTGTGAGTCAGACCGAAATTAGAAGAAGTCAATTAAGGAGTCACACATAATGTACAACAGGTCAGCTAAGGTTAATCATCTGTGAACTGAAGGGGTGGATCTAGGAACTAAACCTTCTATTTAAGGGATAAAATAAAACATTGTAGAGCTTTACTGGAAAGGCTCATCCATATTCTGCTACAGTTTGCTGTGAGGGAAAGGTTAGTTTGCTTTGTACTTGTGTTTTATATTACTTTATTGCCTTTTTCTATTTTGTATACTGTGATTTGTTTTCTTTACACTGTGTTTTACTTATATTCTACTTTTAACTGCATACTAAAAATTGAAAAGAGACCACAGCTCTGTCTCTTGTGAGTTAGAAATATTTTTTTTCCTACCCTCCCACCCGGTTACTGTTGTGTTCTTAAACACCAATGTTTTTCTAGTTGCCTGCCCCTTATGTTAATTTGACCATATATCTAATTTCCTCTCTGCTTTTACTGACTGGTGTGAGTAAGCACAAAATTATCATTTTGTGACATCACTACCTTTCAACTATTTAACTTTATTGGCCATCCTACTGTATTCCATTGAACCAGAATACAAAAGTGACCACCTCCTTTCAATCTATCCTGCTGTTTTAAAAATAGTGACTCTCCACTAAAACTTAACTTTTAGACAGGTAAAACTTAAGTTACCTACTTTCACATCTAACTCCTCTAGTACACACTGTAGTGTTTAGAGTAAACCATTTTTTATCTTACCTTTAAGAATCTATTGCAAGATCACCAGTTATTGTAGAGCCCACATTCTGGCTCTCAGTAGTCATCTTGGGATTAGTGCTTCTGTTTTCTCCTGGTGCGAGAAGGAGTGCAGGTACATTATTTCCTGTAAACTGCTGATCACCAGAAAGCTTAATAACTGCTGTATAGGTGACAGCTTAGAGTCTGTGCTTATATTCTGATCCTGGTGAGAGTAGGAGAACAGTGCATTGATTTCTGACTCTTTCTGGTTGGAGAGTGAGTGTCTGTCCTTAACATACCTGATTGGTCTGGTTGCTATTCGAGGCATCTACCAGAAAAAGGATACAAGCCTGCAGACCCTTGTATCATCTGGGACAAGACTGTGGATCACCAAACAGGTTGTGGCCTGTTTCTCTTCTTGGGATTAGTGCTAAAACTAGGTAGTTTTAGCTAGAAGTAGCCAGTGATTTAGTTTCAGCACTCAAAACTATTTCCTTGTGCTCAGCACTTGCTCAGAACTCATTGTAAACACCAAATAAACTACAAATTACTACAGCACTCAGTTGTCCTCACTTGTCAACAGGAAGAAAGTTCTTAGTACTTAAATTAATAAGCACCTATCCAGGCATGTCCATGTGTCAGCTCCTGGTGATTTCTCCTGACCACCTGATGAATCTGGGTATCTTGGGGCAATGTAGCAATTGCCTCATGTACACTGACAACCCTCTCCTCCTACCACCCAACACTACAACCTGTGAGAGATGCACTTTTATAGACAAAATGGAAGCCAAGCTCTCTCCAGCCAAGAATGGACTAGAAAATCAAGAGGAGAAGGTTAACACCTGCACCACACCACACTCAACACACAGTCCTTCAAAAAATCCAGAAAAGTGCTAAAGAACGAAGCATATATAAAATAAAACGATGTTAGGGGGGGCCATGGGAGGAAAAAATAGAATTTAGAGAACTATGGTGGCAAGTAACATTGGATGCTGGAACCCCCCCTGGTTTAAATGACTATATTTCCATTTTACCATTGCTAAAATTAAGGTCTGCTAAACTTTGTCAGACCAGGAGTCGTAAACAACATAAATAGCCACCAGATGGCACTGTATATCTTTTAATGTAAAACATGCTCTGCACTTTTAGTTTAAAAACTTTTTTAACATGGTTAGGTTTTTTATATAGGGTTTTAATATATAATCAAATTAAATATTTATGGGATTTATAGGGACTTTCTAAATGGATCAACATTAAGTATTAAAAGGAATGTGGTTATGTATATTAATAATTCAATTTTAAAATGGAAGTTTTTAAAGTATTATTATTTAAATATATAAGACGACAAGTCATTGGTGGTTTTAAATGAGAAGTGAGATGGTTATTGGCTTTGCAATCACTTAATTATCTGATTTTAAATAAATAATAGATGGTAATAATCACACTGGTCATCTGATGAAGTCTGTTTTAAGAAGGACAAAAACGCATGTTAATATGGTGAATGCGTTCATGTTTTATATGTGAAGTGGATTGATTTGGTCCGTTTCTGTTCATATGTGGATTTGAATAAATCAATTCTTTTTGTGGTTACCCTACGCTTCATTCTTTAGCGCTTTTCTGGATTTATTGGTTTTCTTTGGTGGCATTCTCTCTATTTTTGGATAACAGTCCTTCAAAACCCACACTTAGAAACACAAAGCACACACCCACATTCACAGAGGGTCTCTATAAAAATCGGCTCAAGCAACAGAGACCTTTCAAGCTGAAATGCAGACAACCACCCCCAACACTACACAAATGACACATAGCCCACAGAACCAGTGTGCCACTCAACCTCAGCCCATAAGGCAAAACAACGTACCCAACGCACTAGTCATAGGTGACTCTATAGTCAGGTGGACTGATGTCCCACTCACCAGGCTAAACAAGGAGAAAGTTACTGTCAGCTGCCTGTCAGGTGCCAGGATCCACCACATAACGCATGCACTCAGGTCACTCCACAAGTACAAATATGACTCTGTCATTGTCCATGTTGGCGTGAATGACCTGAGATGTACCTCCCTGGACTACATGAAAAAAAGACATGGAGGAGCTCTCGGCTCTTGTAGCCTAGGCAGGTATGACCCTAGCCCTGAGTAGCATCCTGCCATCACCCAGAATGATACCACAGTACAAGGACAAAATGATTGACTTCAACAATTGGCTAAGCTTCTGCTGTCATTCTAAGGGGATCCAGTATCTGCCTGCCTGGGACGACATGGTCGACAGGCCACGATGCTTTGCTAGAGATGGCCTGCACCTGTCACCCCTGTGATTCTGGATGCTGGCTAAGGCTCTTGACACCCCTATTGTGCCTTTTTATGCAAGGTTCAAATGCTAAATTCACCACCGTAACAGGTACAAGCAAGCAAACTCTGAGGATAATGCTACTCAATGCTAGAAGTCTAAACCTCAAAATGCACTCACTCGAGGCACTCCTTAAAATGGAGAACATCAACATCTGTGCAGTGACAGAGACCTGGTTCAATGCTCCAGTGAGCACCCCTGCATTAGCAGGTTATAATTCATACCACACCTTTTGGCCACCTAAAATGAACCGAAACACTAAAAGTGGAGGCATGTCCATATTCATTAAGGATATCCACACCTCCAGGCTAGTTGCTCAGCATAATGCCTCTGAAATTATCCAAGTGCAACTAACACTGGGCAAGACTGCAATCCAGGTTGTAGCTTGTTACAGATCCCCCACCATGCCCCAGGATTCCCACTCTTCATTTCTTAAGAGACTGGAAAATATTAAGGTACAATCCAATACCTTAATTATGGGCGATTTCAACTATCCCACCATCAACTGGGAAAATTACTCATGTACCAACTCATTCACTCAATGTTTTCTGGAATTCATAAATTCCAAGACCTTGGATCAGCTTGTCCACATCCCCACCAGGAGCAGCAATATCCTGTCATTACCAATATGGTTAACTGGTGTTTCACGCCAGAGGTCAACTCCTTGCTGTCAGATCCAACCACAAGTTAATCATCCTAGACATCCATATCCCACTCCTACCCCCCATTAAGTAAACCACAATCAAAAACTACTCCAAAGCAAACTTCATGCTTCTTAAGACAGAAGTGGCAAACTTCACGACACCCATGCAGATGGAAAATAGAGGTACGACTGCTGAATCTTACACAAATACACTATATACATACATACATGAGTGCACGAATTGTGCCATCCCCAACAGAACCAAGACACTATCCTCCAAAAAATGGAAGCCAATCTTGTGGTCCCCTGCTATAAACAAACTCTACAACAGAAGGAAGAAGCTGTTGCAAAAAAAGAGTAAAATCCCAAGACTGGAGGAACTCACTGGTCAGCCTCAGCAAGAAGCTGAGATCCCTCATAAAATCCTCCAAAGCCAGTTATGAAAATAAAATCTCCACTGATTCCAAAGACAACCACAAAGCATTCTACAGCTATGTCAAGAATCTCAATGGCAACACTCAGATCTGCTCTGAACTACAGCACAACGGCACTAAATATACAGAACCAACCGATATTGCCAACATCCTGGCAGATAGGTTCAGTGCTAACTTTACCCACCTCTCACCCTCCAAAGGGGCCTATCTTAATACCCAAAGAATGAAAAGCCCCTGTAATCATGGATGAACAAGTAAAGACCACACTCTCCAAAGCCAAGAACACAGCATCCATGGGACCAGACAACATCCCAGACTGCGTACTGCACGAACTACAGAATGAACGGGCACCCGACCTAAGTACCATCTTCAATCATAGCCTCACCTCAGACTATGTGCCTACTGATTGCTGCACAGTGACAGTTATCCCACTCCACAAAGGGGGTGCCACCATGGACCCTGTTAATTACCACCCCATTAGCCTTGATGAGCCTGGTCTGCAAGCCCATGGAACATATCATCTTGGAGCTTATAAACAAAGACATAGGTAACCTCCAAACCCTGGACCCCACTCAGTTTGGGTTTGGAAAAGGTAGATCATGTCTACTAAACCTCATTGACTTCTTTGAAGCAGTCACTAGAGCTGTAGACTAGAACAAGGTAGTGTACACAGCCTATCTTGACCTCACCAAGGCTTTCGATACCACCACCCCACTCTGGAATTATAGATAAACTCTCTAAACCGGACATAAATCCCTATGTCACAAGATGGGTGGGCAACTGGCTCACTGACAGAACCCACACAGTAAAAGTAGCCAACTCCAAGTCTGACTTCAGACCAGTGATGATTGGAGCACCATAGGGTTTGGTCTTGGGTTCTCTCCTGATCAGCATCTACTTCTCTGAAGTGCAGGCCAACAGAGAAGGTCTTTGGTTAACAAAGTTTACAGATGACTGCAAACTGGGAGCCATAATAGAATCACCTAATGATGTAGACATTCTAAAAAAGGGCCTCACAGAGGCAGATGCTTGGTGTCAAAGTCATGGCCTCAAGCTCAATCCCAAGAAGTGCATTGTCACCCACTTTGGGAAAAACCCAGTACCCATGAACTACCATATAGGCAGTAGCTCACTAAACACTGAAAGTGTGATAAGAGACCTCGGGACACAGGTGGACAGTAGTCTCTCCTTTGATAACCAAATTGCCACAGTAGTCAGGAAATCCTTCTATGTGGCACACCTCATCACAAAAGGGTTCTCTAGAAAAAAGGAGGTAATTGTTCTTCTCTACTCATCCTTCATCAGACACATTATAGAGTACAGTGTTTGACATGTATCTCACAACAATTTGAACGGCCACAGGAGGATTACCAGCCTCAAACAGATGCCATACACAGACCATCTCAAAACACTCCAACTCTACTCCGTTGCATATCGTCTACTCAGAGGCGATCTCTGCCTAACATACAAAGCTATGTCAAACCCAGAGCTGTTGAACATGCTACACTTAAAGAAATCCCAATCTCTCTGAACCACACACTCCAGGGACCTAAACGTTGTCACCACAATAAACAGAAGATGCTGGAGGGATAGATTCCTGTCCCAGAGACTTCCCATACTTTGGAACAAACTACTTATTCATATCAGCAAAGCTCCTCATTGGCCCTCTTTAAGAAAAACCTTGACGACTGGATGGGAAATAGAAAATTCACCCTGGGGATCACTTCTGCGGCACTGCTTGACAGGGGCACAGGAAAATAATTTTCTTGGGTGGTAAAAGCCAGGGAACCTTTTTGGCTAAGTTTATATAGGCCCCAGGGCCGATACCCTAGTACCTACCTATGAACCTATGTCTTGTCTGTCAAAAATGAGGTTTCAGTTTTCCCGAGTGATTAGGAACCTTTTGCTGGAAGTTGATTATTTCCATTAAGATGGTTTTTAACTTCTTCATTTTTAATAGGAGATAGATAAAGGCAAACCAATGTTAACTCTCCTTCCCAGTCAATAGTCCTTTATCATGACCTACCTAACCTCAACATTGCATCTTTCTTTTCTAGAATTAGAATGTCTTTTGAGGTTGGTTTTGTTGATTCCTATTACTTCTTTTTGTACCTCATTACCACAATAAGCAAAATCAACTTCAGATGCTTTTCTGAAATCAGCTTGTCTTTGTTTCTTTTGCAACGTTTTCACTCTTTTCCTTGTTTTTGACTTTTTGAAGCAACTCAATAAAAAACATTTTTTATTAAAAATCTTTTTTATATTTTTGTTTTTTTCTTGATGAATATTAGTTCTCTGCAACACAGTTAGCACCCCATTTTCATCTCCACATCCAGTTGCATACCGTAACCATCAGTGTCACTGTGTTTAATCATTTTTTAATGTTCTTTTTCATTTAAATATATTTCCAGACCTAATGAACTCTGTACCCCAGTTTTAAAAAATATAGATAGAACTCTTTTTCATTTTTGTTCATTTACAAAGCTATTTTCACATTCCAGGGCAAAAATTTAATTCCTATGATTGTCTTGCTTGTTTCACTTTTTAACCTGTTTTGCTAATCTCTACAATGTAAATCTTTATTCGCCTTTTTTGGGAGTAATTATTATAATGTTCAAATTGTTGTTCCTACTTATTTCACCCTTCTAAACTCTAAGTGACCCTATTTTGTAAATAGCAATTATCACTACCATAAACACCTACAACTTCTGCCACCTAAACAAATAAACTTCAACTGAGTGATAACTAACTCTCTCTCTCTTTTCATAATAAATTTATTTTTAAATAATAAAACCCTGGGGTTCTCTGTACTGTCCCTCATAGTAAATTTGGTTGATTCCACAACCTCTGGTGGGCTAAACCTCTTCATTAAGGGTTTCACAGACCGGCAAGTTTAGAAAAATTCCCCCTCTTCAATTGTTCTAAAAAACCAAATTTATTTGAGGGGGAAATTTTAGGAAGGGGGCCCTGCCCCAAAATTTTTTCCCCCCCCCCCAAAAACCCCCCCCAAAAGATATTTTTTGGGGCCCCCCCAAAAAAAAAATTTTTAAAAAAATTTTAAGGAAGCTTTAAATTTTTTCTTCTTTTTGGGGAAATTTTTTTGGGCCCCCAGCCCCCCCTTTTAAAAAAATTTTAAAGGTTTTAAAAAATGTATTTTAAATTAAACCCCAAATTTTTTAAAAATAAAATAAACAAGGAACAAATAAAAATTAAAAATTTTTTACAAAATTTTTATAAAACAGAAAATTCAAAAAAATTTTTTTTAAAAAAAGGAAAATTTTTTTTTTTAAAACAAACATTGCCAAAGGTTCCTTTTTTTTAAATAATTTTTTTTCAAAAGGGGAAAAAAACATCTAAGCTTTTTTTTACTTTTTTTTTAACTTTTTTTTCCTTTAAAAACCTTGGAAATTTGGAAAAATTTTCTTTTTTAAAAAATCCCTTTTTTTGGTTTTTAAACCCCCCTTTTTCTTTTTTTTTTAAAAGGGGGGAAAAGGGCCAAAAAAAAAAACCAAAAAAAAATGTGGGGTTTAGTTGGGATTGGGTTTTTTTAAAGAAAAAAAATGGGGGGGCCCTTTTTTTCCCCTTTTTTTTTTCCTCCCTTTTCCCCCCTCCTTTTCCTCCCCCCTTTTTTTTGAGGTTTTTCTTTAAAATTATTTCCTTTCCCCCCAAATAAATTTGCCCCGGGGGAATTCTTTTTTTAAAACCCAAAACCACTTTGGGGTTTTTTTTAACCAAAAAAAAAAATTTTTTTTTTTGGGTAAAAAAACCCCTCCCCAAAAATTTCCCCAAAAAACCCCCCTTGGGGATCCTTTTTTCTTTTTTTTGGAAACACCTTTAGAACCTCAGATGGGTTTTGCAGTTTCCTTGGGGGAAAGGTTTTCAAAAAAAACAATAAACAAAAATTCCCCTTACAATTCCCCCCCAAAGCCCTTTAAAATTTTTAATTTTCCTTTTTTTTTGTTTCCCCCCCTTTTCAAAGGTGAAAAAAAAACAAAAGGGGGGAAGTTCCAAAAAATTTTTTTGTCCTTTTTTTTTTTTGGGGCCCCAATCCCTTTGGGTTTTTCCCCCTGGGGGTTGACCAAACTTTTTTTAAAAAAAAAAAATAACCCCCTCTCTTTGGTTTTGGGTCCACAATAAAAAATAAGGAACCCCCCCCAAGGGCCCCAGGGAAAAAAAAAATGGGGAATTTTTGGGCTTTTTGGAAAACAATTTTGAAAAATAAGCAAAAAAAAATTTCCCCCAAAAGGGGGTGTCCCCGAACAAAATTTTAAATTAAAAACTCAAAAACCGGGGAAAAAAAAAAAAATTACAAAAAAAATAAAAAACCAAAGGTTTTCCTTGGGAAAAAAAACAAAAAAATGGAACCAAAAAAAAATCCAAAATTGGGGGATTTTTAAATTAAAAAAACCCCCCCCGGGAAAAAAAAAATTTTAAAATTTAGTGCCCCCAACCCCCGGTTTTTTTTAACTTTAATTTTTCCAGCCCTTTTTATTCCAAAAAAAAAAAAAAACCTGAATTTTTTTCCCAAACACTTTTCATTTTTTTTCCCTTTAAAGTTTTTAAAAATCCAACAACAAAAATGCCCCGGGAAAAAAAAATTTAAACAAAAATCCCTTTAAAAAAGGGTGGCCAAAACCTTTTTTTTCCCAAAATTTTGGAAAAATTTTAATATTAAAAATTTTTTTAAAAAAAAATTAAAATTTAAATAAATTTTTTGGGAAAAAAAAAAAAAAAAGAACATATATTAAAACACCCTATCTAAAACACATCTATAGTCTGATATTTGAAACACTCAAAATGTAACCACCCTTTCATTTCATAAATTATGAATAATATCAAATCTGAAGAAACTTGCATAGTAAGAAGCATGACCAGAATAAAAAACTGTCATTCTTAAAATACCCTGTCTGAAACGCATCTAAAATCTGATGCTTCATAAAACCAACTATATTGTACACATACTTATATTTTTTGTATATTCTTTGTAAGTCAATCAATAAAAATGTGTATATATGGTACATCTATCATGACAACCATGTCTATGAAATAAGAAGGATAAACCGCTTCTGCATTGTTTCGATGTCTATAGTTTCAATTTTCTCATTCTCAAAAAAAGTTGGATGGGAACCTTCCCATTCAAACCAGGATATGTCAGATCTGAGTTTCATGATCCAAATGGTCTCTCTAGACTCAGTGAAAGTGTCAACATCCCCCCTCTGATAGTTTTCTGTATCTGCTCCAATATTCTAAATTTAAACGTGTTCAACACCGTTCTCCATAACATGTTTCGCTAAGGCATTGCTTATTGACCCTTTTCTAATATGATAGATATGTTCACGCATTCTATCTCTAAGGCACCTGTTGGTCTTGCCAACATAGAATGCCCTACATACTATACAGATGGCCAAATAAACAACATCAGTGGACATACAATTGCCCTTTGCTCATACTGTGAGTTCCATAATTTGGCTATGGCGCAACAGAATAGTGCTTCACCAGCAGAGTTATTGGCTTTAGTGATCTGCAAGTGATTTTTGTTGCTGGATCTTAGTGGTCTGGTGGTGCGATAGGGTTGGAGTAGATTCTGGAGGGATGGGACATTTTGTGGATGGTTTACTAGTAAGTTTGTGGGCGAGTGAGAGTTGATACCACTGAAGGAGGTGAGGGAGTTCAAGCCAGCCCAGTTCAGCAAGTGAGGGACATTGGTGACTACGGTAGGATGCCCCTGTGGAGAATTTGGCGATTTTGTTGTAGCAGGTCTCTAGCTTGTTTAGATCACATTGCCTTAGGTTAGTATATACTGGAGAGGCATAAAGTAGGGTGGAGATAAGGTGGGAATTTGCTATTGAAATCTTTGCTGCTTTGGTGAGAAATTGTTTATTTCTGTATAATGCTCCTATTTTTTTGTGGACTTTTTTTATGGTCATGGATATGTGAATGTCAAATTTTAGTTTGTCTATTTCCACTCCTAGCAATTTGGTGTGTTCAGTTGGGTATATAGTGGTGTTGTCTTTTGCTGTGATGTTAAAGTGAGAGTTGTTTTGAGTATGTTTGGTGGGTTGGAAGATGAGTAGTTTAGTTTTGTTTGGGTTGAGTATTAATTGGGCATCGGATAACCATGTTTCAACAGAGGAAAAGGCTTCCTGTGTGACTTTTTGCAGTTTGGGTAGGGACTGGGCTGAGCAGATGATGGTCGAGTCATTCATGTATTGGATGAGTGCCATGTTTGGTGGCAGAGGCTAGATTATTGGTGTAAACAGAAAAGTAGGGGTCCAAGGATGGATCCTTGGGGAACCCCTATGGAGACAGGTAGTTGGGGAGATGTGTCATTCTGCCATACAATGGATTGTTGGCAGTCAGACAGGTAACTCTGCAACCAGTTGGTGACTGTGAGAAGGATAGGTTATCGAGTACAGAGATAAGTTGTTTGTGTGGGACCATGTCAGATGCTTTGGATAGGTCTAGGAAAGTAGCAGAGGAGAGATGGCCATTGTTTTATGCTGAAGGATAGTGTTAGTAAAAGGAGAGTAAGGCAGTGGTGGTGCTATGGTTTGGTCAGAAACCATGGAGTACTAGAAAGGAGGTTGTTAGTAAGGAGGTAGTCTGAGACCTGAGAGTGTATGCATCTCTAGTATTTTGGAGAGTGGAGAGAGAATAGCTATGGGGCGGTAATTGGTTAGTTCTGCAGGAGCCGCTTTGTGGAGGGAATTATATGTGAGACTTTCCACAATGTGGGAACGAACTTTGACAGAGATCGGGTTAATCAAGATGGATACTGGGTAGGCCAGAGCATCAGCTGCGGTTTGTAGGTATTCACTTGGGAGGTTGTCTGCTGCTAATTTGGTGGGTTTAAGTTTAGTTAAGAGTTTTCTTTTATGTTGAAGGTAGGTACAGGAGAAAAGGAGAAGGCAGTGGGAGATTACTAGTTGAAGGTGTGGGTTGGAGGGGGAGGGGGGTTGTGTTGTTTAGCTAGTGATAGTATGGTTTGGGTGAAGTGTGTGTTGAATGAGGTAGCAATATTTTCTGAGGAGTGAGGGATGCTGGGAGTGAGGGATACTGACTTTACCTGGGTGGAGGATGGAGTTTATGGAGGGCCAGAATTGTTTGGGGCTGTGTTGTGAGGAGTCTAGGGCAGACTGGTAGTATTGGAATTTGTCCTGTTTTATTAGCTTTGACTCTATTATGTAGTTCTAGGAATTTCTGTCTAGCTATGGGTTTTGTTTTTATGCCAGTGCTCCCAGGCTTTATCCCTGTTTTCATTTCTGACTTAGTGGTTTTCTGTAGCCATGGGGAGGGTTGTGCTTTGGTTCTGGAAAAATCTTATGGGGGCATGGTAATTAAGGATGTTCAGGAAGGTAGTATTAAAAATTCAACTGCGCCATCTAGACTTAGGTACTTTAGAACATGCTAGTTACATTCTTTGAGGATGAGATGAATGTGAGTGGGTTAGCTTATTTTTACGATTTGACGCATAGATGACAGGTTTAGCTTGGTACAGGTATTTTTTTTGAGTAGGAATGTTGGGGAGTGATCACTGAGGCTATCTGATAAGCAGCCTGTTATATATGATCAGGTTCTTACTGACTAGTATCCAATCCAGGGTAGTGTGCTTGTTGGAGTTTTATTTATCCTTGTTGGTGACTGGACTAATTGGGTGAAGCCATGAAGTTATCAATGATGGGTTGGATTGTTGCCAGAACAGGATTGCCAGTCAATATTGAAATCACCTAAGATGATACTTTCTTGGGGAGATGGTGGGTAGACGAGCTGAGAGGTTTTCTAGTGGAGGGATGTTTTGGCCAGGTGGGAAGTAGCATCCAATTATGTTGATGGTTTTGTTTTGGTAATTTTGAGGTTGGTATATATTATTTCTTCATTGCCTATTTGTGGAGCTGATGATTTTAAGATCTGATGTTTAGATGCTGTTTAAATATTATAGCTACACCACCTCCTTTTGTTTAGCCTGATGCATGAATGAGGAGCATGTCGGATAGTTCATCTGTACCACTTAGAGTACTGATGCTATACTCCCTCAAGCCAACTATGGTCTCAGCATCCTCTCTCCGAGAGGGCTCCCAGGACTCACAGCCTCTGGACCCCCATTTGGGTGGTCCCCGATCTTCCAGATCTCCCCAGAAGACCCCGCTGAGGCCCCTTGGAAGAGATCATGCAAAGGAAGCATGTAGACTCTGATGAGTCTGTTGCATCTGTCACTGACCTCGATGAGTCAGAGGGGTCCCCTAAATCATCCTCTGAATATGTCTCCTTTGCAGACATTTTAGAGATCCTCAGGCAGAGAGGCGGCTGGCCCACTGTTACCCGTCCGATGAGGAGAGTCGGTGTATCTGAAGGCTTTTGGGTCTCAACCCTCAGCTTCATGGGTGTCTCCTCCATTTGAAGAATTGGGCTACTGGATCTTGTGAGTCAGAAAGCAGGGCAGACTCCTGATGCCTTGGAACTGGTCTCAGGAGGCCGAATAAATTTCTTTCCACCCCTAAAGACAGAGTTTTATTCAAGGGTTTACCTGTTGGCCAGTGATACCATGGTGGTGGCGGCGGCCACCAAGAAGGAGCTAGCAGAGACTTCTTCTATCCATCCACCTAATAAGGAATCCCAACGGCTGGATAGGTACGGGGAGCGATCTTCTCTTCAGTGGCTTTTATAATTCCGGCTGAACTATCTCACATTTTATGAGACTCTTAGGATAGAGATCTCCTAAATGAATTAGGAGATACTCATCAGGGTACCTCTACAAGAAGCAGTCCCATCTGCCAGTGTCAACTCAGTTGGCTACTCTCACATCTATTGTTAACTCCTCCATGTGGCTGATCTCATATGCAGCTGATGAGTATGCGAATGAGAGGCGGTATGGTTCAGGAGTCTCCTTGAGGGAGACATTCCTGGATGCATCTATGCAACTTGCTGAGCCTTTCAAGTCTACATTCACCAATGCACTCCATGGAATGGGATCGTCTCTTTTGGACCCAAGGTGAAAGATACCCTCACCAGGTGTGGCTTGGGAGAAGGAAAAAGACTCTGTCGTGGGGAGTCCATCTTTACCATTCCTTGTAGACCTTACCCCAAAGGTCGAAGAGCTGCAAAATGTGGTTCAAGAAATCTGGAGACCTTTTCAGGACACACAGGTGATTCTTCAACTTCAGAGGCAGGAGAGGAGGACATAATGGTAGACGTCGCCCTAGAGGCAGGGGAGACCCACAAGCCGGGGAAGTTGCACATTCCTTTGTGCAACTGGCTACTATCAGCCCGAGACAAGTGGGTACAAGACTTTTATCACCAGTTACACTATACCCCTTTTCCCTTCCACACCCTCCCAAAAGGATACACCCAATGTACCACCCAATCACAGGGATCAAGCGGCTATAGAGATAGAAAAGCTGCTATTAAAAAGAGTCATCCAAAAAGGGTCCCAGCAGACCAGACAGGTGATTCGAACATACCCAGGTTCTTTTTAGTCTCCAAAAGAACAGGGCTGACTGAGACCCATCCCTAGACCTCGTGCAAGTTAAACAAGAGTGTAAAGAAGTCCAAGTTCCGAATGGTCACTCTACAGTCCATACTCCCTCTGTTAGAGAGACAGCTGGATGTGCTCAATAGATCTTCAGGATGCCTACTACCACATAATGATGGACAAAGCATCAAGGAGCTACTCATATGCTTCTCGGCTGGGAGCCAGTCATTATTTCAGTTTTAGGCGCTGCCCTTTGGTCTCACCACAGCCCCTGGTATTTAACACCACGTGCATGGCAGTAGTGTACAGCTCATTGAGGTGTCAGGGAGTCCCACACGCTTCTTTCCATACCTGGACGATTGGCTCCTGACCACCACCACCAGGCATCGCTTCTAGTTCAGAATCGAGAGATTCCACAATCAAGCTCTGTTCCCAGTTGGGAATCTCATAAACTGGGAAAATCCACTACTTTATCTACATCAGCCTATAACTTTTATAGGCTAAACATAGACTGCGGGTCCAATATGACAGCCAGACTACCTACAGACAGAATACAGAATCTTGTGCAAATAAATTTGCAGGTGATAACTCTCCCCTTGAGAAGGTCAAAGCGAAGGAAGGTGGTGTTTGCAGCTTCAGAACTATGGTGTCGAGCTCATAACCTTGGTACCTTTAGCAAGACTACATATGAGAATAGCGCTCCAGTGGCTCGTGTCATCCCAAGTGGGTTGTTTCCAGCAGTTGCCTCTACATCATCAGATCTCTGATTACAGATTCTTGCAAAAGGACCCCATGCTGGGTGATTCAACCAGGTCATCTTACCTCAGGAGACTCCTTTGTACCGCACCAACCTGTGTTGCCACTGGTGAGTAACGGATGCCTCTCAGGGTGGAGGGCAATATCTTGTGACTGGGGTCCAAGGCACATGGCAAGAGCAGGCAGGAAGCCCATCTGCATATCAATGTCCTAGATGATGAGGCGGTGCTTCTAGCATTGCCAAGCACTTCACGATTTCTCCTCTAGGGATGATAGCTATCCAGACCGACAACATGACGGTGGTCTGATATCCTAAACAAACAGGGGGGGGACCGGATAATTTTATGTCAGAAGGCCCTGCAGAGTTGGAATTGGGTGATTTTCTTCAAAGCTTTCTCATTACGAAAGCATAGCAAGATACCCGGGACTTCCAACGTGATATAGCGGACATGCTTAGCAGGGCTTTATGTTGTTACCTCTGCCCACGAATGGTCCTTGAACCAAGAAAATAGCCAGTATGATCTTCCAGAAGTGGAGAGATCGACCCTACTCAAGCTCTTTGCCAGCCCCATCAACACCAAATGCAGCACCTTTTCTCTCTCATCCCTTCTCCCGGGAGAAGTCTCCAAGAGATGCACTCATCCACGATTGGCCCCTGGGACTCCTCTCCTTTATGCTTTTCCTCCTTTTCCACTCATCCCCCAAGGTCATACAGAGAAAGCAGTGCTGTTGGGGAAATGCAAGACGATCCTCATCCTCCTTATTGGCCTCGTCAGATTTAGATTCCCCTTTCTCGGGCCTCACCTGTTAGACTACCCATGGACTCTGGACCGTACCAGAACACTCTTGACACACATGTCAGGTTCTCTTCCACCGCAGTCTCCACTGTCAAAACTGACAGCATGGCTGCACTCCAGTTCAGTCACTAGTCAGGCTTCATGATCTGTCTCCAGCTGTAACTCATATATTACCTCTTCTCACAAGCTTTTCACTACAAATTGTATCACAGTAAATGGAAGAGATTTTCTATGTGGGCTGCACAACAGAGAAGTTCATCCATTTTCAGCTCCCATTACTGACTTGTTCTAGAGTTTCCTTTCAAAACTCTTTCACCATATTCAGTGGCTGCCACTCCAAGTTCAGCTAGCAGCACATTATCTAATTTACCCTACATGTGGGGATTAATGATTCCAGTGCTTTGTCTCACAAACTGGTGCAAATCTTTTCTTAGGGTTCCATACATGGTAAGACCTCCTGTGCAAGACCCCATTCCTCCTTGGGACCTGAATCTAGTCTTGTCTAGACTTACTCTGCCACCTTTTTGAACCAGCCCATATGGTTGTCAGTTGAAATTCCTGTCTTGGTAGCAATAACCTCAATGAGCAGAGTTTCTGGAATTACAGGCTCCTGTCTGTTAAACCTCCATGTTTAATTTTTCACAAAGACAGGGGTCTCTCTCCGGACGAACCTTTCTTTTTATTCCTAAGTCTGTTCTCAGTTTCACTTCTCAACCAAACAATTCAATTCCCAGTGTTCTTCCTCAATCACTCCAATAAAGGAGAGTATACATGCTATCAGTTGGATGTGCATAGGTAAATCAACTGCGTTCTATATCCACAAGGACCAAAGGATTTAGAAAACCAGAACAGTTGTTTGTTTCTTTTGCTTGAGGTGAGAATGGGCTTGCGCAGTTTCAAGGTTACAGTATTCGAACTGGATCTCTAGTTGTATTTCCTTTATTACAGTTCACAGGGAAAGGAGTTACCCTTTAAAGTTCCTGTGTGACTTTTTGCAGTTTGGGTAGGGACTGGGCTGAGCAGATGATGGTCGAGTCATCTGCGTATTGGATGAGTGTGCCATGTTTGGTGGCAGAGGCTAGATTATTGGTGTAAACAGAGAAAAGTAGGGGTCCAAGGATGGATCCTTGGGGAACCCCTATGGAGACAGGTAGTTGGGGAGATGTGTCATTCTGCCATACAATGGATTGTTGGCAGTCAGACAGGTAACTCTGAAACCAGTTGGTGACTGTGAGAAGGATAGGTTATTGAGGACAGAGATGAGTTGTTTGCGTGGGACCATGTCAAATGCTTTAGATAGGTCTAGGAAAGTAGCAGAGGAGAGATGGCCATTGTTTTTATGCTGAAGGATAGTGTTAGTAAAGGAGAGTAAGGCAGTGGTGGTGCTATGGTTTGGTCAGAAACCATGCGGAGTACTAGAAAGGAGGTTGTTAGTAAGGAGGTAGTCTGAGACCTGAGAGTGTATGCATCTCTCTAGTATTTTGGAGAGTGGAGAGAGAATAGCTATGGGGCGGTAATTGGTTAGTTCTGCAGAGGAGCCGCCTTTGTGGAGGGGAATTATATGTGAGACTTTCCACAATGTGGGAACGTAACTTTGACAGAGATCGGTTAATCAAGATGGATACTGGGTAGGCCAGAGCATCAGCTGCGATTTGTAGGTATTCACTTGGGAGGTTGTCTGCTGCTAATTTGGTGGGTTTAAGTTTAGTTAAGAGTTTTTTTATGTTGGAGGTAGGTACAGGAGAAAAGGAGAAGGCAGTGGGGAGATTACTAGTTGAAGGTGTGGGTTGGAGGGGAGGGGGGTTGTGTTGTTTAGCTAGTGATAGTATGGTTTGGGTGAAGTGTGTGTTGAATGAGGTAGCAATATTTTCTGAGGAGTGAGGGATGTTGGGAGGAGGGATACTGACTTTACCTGGGTGGAGGATGGAGTTTATGGAGGACCAGAATTGTTTGGGGCTGTGTTGTGAGGAGTCTAGGGCAGACTGGTAGTATTGGAATTTGTCCTGTTTTATTAGCGTTTTGACTCTATTGCGTAGTTCTAGGAATTTCTGTCTAGCTGCGGGGGTTTTGGTTTTGCGCCAGTGCTCCCAGGCTTTATCCCTGTTTTTCATTTCTGACTTAGTGGTTTTCTGTAGCCATGGGGAGGGTTGTGCTTTGGTTCTGGAAAATCTTATGGGGGCATGGTAATTAAGGATGTTCAGGAAGGTAGTATTAAAAAAATTCAACTGCGTCATCTAGACTTAGGTACTTTAGAACATGCTAGTTACATTCTTTGAGGGATGAGATGAATGTGAGTGGGTTAGTTTATTTTTTTACGTATTTGACGATAGATGACAGGTTTAGCTTGGTACAGGTATTTTTTTTTGAGTAGGAATGTTGGGGAGTGATCACTGAGGCTATCTGATAAGCAGCCTGTTATATATGACTGGGGGTTCTTACTGACTAGTATCCAATCCAGGGTAGTGTGCTTGTTGGAGTTTTTATTTATCCTTGTTGGTGACTGGACTAATTGGGTGAAGCCATGAAGTTATCAATGATGGGTTGGATTGTTGCCAGAACAGGATTGCCAGTCAATATTGAAATCACCTAAGATGATACTTTCTTGGGGGAGATGGTGGGTAGACGAGCTGAGGAGGTTTTCTAGTGGAGGGATGTTTTGGCCAGGTGGGAAGTAGCATCCAATTATGTTGATGGTTTTGTTTTGGTTAATTTTGAGGTTGGTATATATTATTTCTTCATTGCCTATTTGTGGAGCTGATGATTTTAAGATCTGGATGTTTAGATGCTGTTTAAATATTATAGCTACACCACCTCCTTTTTTGTTTAGCCTGATGCATGAATGAGGAGCATGTCGGATAGTTCATCTGTACCACTTAGGAGTACTGATGCTATACTCCCTCAAGCGCCAACTATGGTCTCAGCATCCTCTCTCTCCCGGGAGAGCAGGGACTCACAGCCTCTGGACCCCCATTTGGGTGGTCCCCGATCTTCCGAGATCTCCCCAGAAGACCCCGCTGAGGAGCCCCCTTGGAAGAGATCATGCAAGAGGAAGCATGTAGACCCCCTGATGAGTCTGTTGCATCTGTCACTGACCTCGATGAGTCAGAGGGGTCCCCTAAATCATCCTCTGAATATGTCTCCTTTGCAGACATTTTAGAGATCCTCAGGCAGAGAGGCGGCTGGCCCACTGTTACCCCGTCCGATGAGGAGTCGGTGTATCTGAAGGCTTTTGGGTCTCAACCCTCAGCTTCATGGGTGTCTCCTCCATTTGAAGAATTACTGGATCTTGTGAGTCAGAAAGCAGGGCAGACTCCTGATGCCTTGGAACTGGTCTCCAGGAGGCCGAATAAATTTCTTTCCACCCCTAAAGACAGAGTTTTTTATTCAAGGGTTTACCTGTTGATACCATGGTGGTGGCGGCGGCCACCAAGAAGGAGCTAGCAGAGACTTCTTCTATCCATCCACCTAATAAGGAATCCCGAACGATGGATAGGTACGGGAAGCGTATCTTCTCTTCAGTGGCTTTTATACTCCGATCGCTGAACTATCTCACATTTTTATGAGACTTTAGAGAGATCTCCTAAATGAATTAGGAGATACTCATCAGGGTACCTCTACTGAAGCAGTCCCATCTACAGTGTCAACTCAGTTGGCTACTCTCACATCTATTGTTAACTCCTCCATGTGGCTGATCTCATATGCAGCTGATGGTGCGAATAGGGCGGCGGGTTCAGGAGTCTCCTTGAGGAGACATTCCTGGATGCATCTATGCAACTTGCTGAGCCTTTCAAGTCTACATTCACCAATGCACTCATGGACGGATCGTCTCTTTTTGGACCCAAGGTGAAAGATACCCTCACCAGGTGTGAGCAGGAGAAGGAAAGACTCTGTCGTGGGAGTCCATTTTACCATTCCTTGTAGACCTTACCCTAAAGGTCGGAAGAGCGGCAAAATGTGGTTCAAGAAATCTGAGACCTTTTCAGGACACACAGGGTGATTCTTCCTTCAGAGGCAGGAGAGGAGGACATAATGGTAGACGTCGCCCTAGAGGCAGGGGAGACCCACAAAGCCAGGGAAGTTGCGATTCCTTTTGTGACCGTCACTATCAGCGAGACAAGTGGGTACAAGACTTTATCACCAGTTACACTATACCCTTTTCCCTTCCACACCCTCCCAAAAGGATCCCCAATGTACCACCCAATCACAGGGATCAAGCGGCTATAGAGATAGAAAAGCTGCTATTAAAAAGAGTCATCCAAAAGGTCCCAGCAGACCAGACAGGATTCGGAACATACTCCAGGTTCTTTTTAGTTCCAAAAAGAACAGGGGACTGGAGACCCATCCTAGACCTCAGCAAGTTAAACAAGAGTGTAAAGAAGTCCAAGTTCCGAATGGTCACTCTACAGTCCATACTCCCTCTGTTAGGGAGAGACAGCTGGATGTGCTCAATAGATCTTCAGGATGCCTACTACCACATAATGATGGACAAAGCATCAAGGAGCTACCTATGCTTCCGGCTGGGAGCCAGTCATTACCAGTTTTGGGCGCTGCCCTTTGGTCTCACCACAGCCCCCGGGTATTCACCACGTGCATGGCAGTAGTGACAGCTCATTTGAGGTGTCAGGGAGTCCACGTCTTTCCATACCTGGACGATTGGCTCCTGACCACCACCACCAGGCATCGCCTAGTTCAGTCGAGAGATTCCACAATCAAGCTCTGTTCCCAGTTGGGAATCTCGATAAACTGGGAAAAATCCACTACTTTACCTACTCAGCCTATAACTTTTATAGGCGCAAACATAGACACGGTCAATATGACAGCCAGACTACCTACAGACAGAATACAGAATCTTGTGCAACAAATTTGCAGGATACTTCCCCTTCGAAGAGTCAAAGCGAAGGTGGTGTTGCAGCTTCTCAGAACTATGGTGTCGACCATAACCTTGGTACCTTTAGCAAGACTACATATGAGAATACTCCAGTGGCTCGTGTCATCCCAGTGGTTGTTTCAGCAGTTGCCTCTACATCATCAGATTCTGATTACAGATTCTTGCAAAAAGGACCTATGCTGGTGGATTCAACCAGGTCATCTTACCTCAGGGACTCCTTTGTACCGCACCAACCTGTTGCCACTGTGATAACGGATGCCTCTCAGGGTGGGAGGGCATTATCTTGGCAGGACTGTCCAAGGCACATGGCAAGAGCAGGAGGCCCATCTGCATATCAATGTCCTAGAGATGAGAGCGGTGCTTCTAGCATTGCAAGCACTTCACGACTTTCTCCCTCTAGGGATGATAGCTATCCAGACCGACAACATGACGGTGGTCTGATATCTAAACAAACAGGGGGGGACCGGATCATACCCCTTATGTCGAGAGGCCCTGCGAGTTTGGAATTGGGTGATTTTCTTCCCAAAGCTTTCTCATTGCAGCGCATACCCCGGGGACTTCCAACGTGATAGCGGACAAGCTTAGCAGGGCTATATTGTTACCTCACGAATGGTCCTTGAACCAGAAAATAGCCAGTATGATCTTCCAGAAGTGGAGACGACCCTGCTGCGACCTCTTTGCCAGCCCCATCAACACCAAATGCAGCACCTTTTTCTCTCTCATCCCCCCTCCGGGAGAGTCTCCAAGAGATGCACTCATCCACGATTGGCCCCTGGGACTCCTTTATGCTTTTCCTCCTTTTCCACTCATCCCCAAGGTCATACAGAAAGCAGTGCTGTTGGGAAGCAAGACGATCCTCATCACTCCTTATTGGCCTCGTCAGATTTAGTTCCCTTTTCTCGGGCCTCACCTGTTAGACTACCCATGGACTCTGGACCCAGTGCCAGACCTCTTGACACACATGTCAGGTTCTCTTCACCGCAGTCTCCACACTGTCAAAACTGACAGCATGGCTGCTCCAGTTCAGTCACTAGTCAGGCTTCATGATCTGTCTCCAGCTGTAACTCATATTACCTCTTCTCACAAGCCTTCGACTACAAATTGTATCACAGTAAATGGAAGAGATTTTCTATGTGGGCACACAACAGAGAAGTTCATCCATTTTCAGCTCCCATTACTATTGTTCTAGAGTTTCTTTCAAAACTCTTTCACCAAGGTTCAGTGGCTGCTACACTCCAAGTTCAGCTAGCAGCAATATCTAATTTTCATGTGGGGATTAATGATTCCAGTCTTTTGTCTCACAAACTGTGCAAATCTTTTCTTAGGGGTTCCATGATGTTAAGACCTCCTGTGCAAGACCCCATTCCTCCTTGGGACCTGAATCTAGTCTTGTCTAGACTTACTCTGCCACCTTTTGAACCAGCCCATAGTTGTCAGTTGAAATTCCTGTCTTGGTAGCAATAACCTCAGCCAGACGAGTTTCTGAATTACAGGCCCTGTCTGTTAAACCTCCATGTTTAATTTTTCACAAAGACAGGGTCTCTCTCCGGACTAACCTTTCTTTTATTCCTAAAGTCTGTTCTCAGTTTCACTTCAACCAAACAATTGAATTCCCAGTGTTCTTCCCTAATCACTCCAATAAAGGAGAGTATACATGCCATCAGTTGGATGTGCATAGGCAACTGCGTTTCTATATCCACAGGACCAAAGGATTTAGAAAACCAGAACAGCTGTTTGTTTCTTTTGCTGAGGTGAGAATGGGCTTGCCAGTTTCCAAGGTTACAGTATCGAACTGGATCTCTAGTTGTATTTCCTTTATTTACAGTTCACAGGGAAAGGAGTTACCCTTTAAAGTTCCAGGTCCTTTTCTACTTCTGCTGCTTTCCAAGGCAGGACACCTATTGATATAATATATGTGCAGCAGCAACAATACCCCTCATACCTTCATTTCCCATTATAAATTGAATTTAACTTCCAGGGATAGAGCCTCATTTGGTTCCATAGTACTCGGGAGTATTTTCCAGTGAGCCACCCATTCAAGATGCTAGAGACGCTGTCCCACACGTAATAATGGAGACAAGATAGGACTACATAACATAAAGAAGTTATGTACTCTCCATAATGTTCCATGTATGTAGTTCATCTCGCCGAACATTATTATGAACCCACCCACCAGCCCCCTTCCTGGAGGATCTGGATACAGCTTTTCCTTTTCTACAGTGGTTTATACCACAAGGGCACTTTTATTACAGTTTATTCTTCCGGACCTTTGTCATTTTTCCTGTCTTATCCTGATAGACTAGTAGCAAACAAGATCGGGGGAATGTGCACATGCACCATGGGATACCCATTAGCCACAAGCCAATCAGAAGTTTTCAGTCTTTCTAAGTGACCAAGTCGAAGCCAGGGATCGGCTCTGAACCCACACGTAATAATGTTCGGCGAGATGGACTACATACATGGAATGTTATGGTGAGCACATAACTTCTATTTCATTCACCATTAGGATCTTGGCTGTGTCTTCTTTTCTGCACTTTCCCTTTCTGGTTCCTTCTTTTGACTGTTGATAGACCGTTGTTGATAGGGGAGGTGTGTAATTGTGATATCTTAGTTTTCCTTAGGATCCCTTGTACCTGAGGTGGGGCTTCTGGTCATGGAATGTAGTTGCTCAAAAGTTACTCTTTCATCCTGGCAAATGATCTGTGGGTTTGTTGGCATGACAGATGAAAGGCACAACTCTGTTCCAATTGGCAGAGTGATTCATTGATCTTTGGCTTTAGCGTCTCTGGAGATGACATTGCTGTCAGTAAAACAATGCTGTGTCATCCAGAATTAGTCTAATGGTATTTCTCTTTAAGGAATAATTTTTAGAGGTGGTATACCTCAGATTATACCTCTCACTCCTTGGTGTGTTACTGTGCTCCACCTTTCCTTGTGGTTCTCCAGGTGGGAGGTAAAGGGATTGTTTATCTTGTTCGGGGATTGAGAGATTTCCTATTAAGCCTCCCTCTCACCCTCGGATAATTTTCTCATCTTAGTGATGTTCATCGTGCATACAGCTGCAGTCATAACAGATGGGTTTTCCTGCCATCAGGCGGGTCCTCGGTCAGCCGAATTCCAAAGTCTAGGCCCGGCGTCAGATGTTGTCGCTTCTTCTCTGACGTCAGTGTGACAGGGGTATAAAAGAACCAGCCAACACCATTTTCTTCAGTCTTTCTTGCCACGCGGTGCCCGAAGCAGAAGCAGTTCGCAAGTGCCGGTCGGCCAGCTCCTGAGATTACGAATATTTTTCAACCGAAGTCTTCTTGAAAGCCAAGTACCCCGTTGAGGAAACTTTTCTTGCCTCAGACCGATGTCAGACAAAGTTAATAATTGCATTTCATGTGGGAAGCAAATACCGTATAAGGATTTTCATTCCCTCTGCATTCCTTGCTTAGGCCCAGACCACAACGTCTCGGCCTGTCGTTTTTGTGCTACATTCAACAGCCGCACTATTAAGCGTCGGGCGGAGTTCGCCCAACACTATTTTGGCAAAAAGTTTAATTACATTATGTTGTCGGATACTCCGACTCCAGTTTTAAAAGACGCAAAGATAAGGACCGATATATGAGGTCCATGACTTCTACCAACACCATGCCAAAGCCGACTACAGGTGGTCCGGTTCTCAGTGAGGAGCCTATGCAGCCCATGACTACCGATGACACTTCTTTGGCGGTGTCTTCAGTGCCCGAGGTCGCAGGCTCTTCAGCCCACACCCCGACTACAGATACTGAAGCCACCCTTGGCGGCGAAACTCAGAGTTTAGACAGACCTGCCACCTCTCAAGGTGTCTTCAGGCCGCCTTCTTTTTCCATCAAGGCTTTCACTAAGTCTAAAGCAGCCATGCATACTAAAAGACAAGCTCCACAGGGCCCCTCTCAAGGCCCCATGCCTAAAAAGCAGATGCTCAAAATGGCTGAGGATTTGATTACTCTTATCAGGGGTTCTCAACCCCCCCCCCCCACAGGACAAAAGGCCCAGAGTGGAGGAAGAATCCCCTTCCTCGGACCAGGCCTCCATTATTTCAGAACATTCTGAAGACCAGGAACATTCATACTCCCCTTTTGAAGACTCTGATGCAGAGGAGTCCATTCCCTCTGTCCCCCCCCCCCTGAGGATTACTCTTTTGGGGAAACCTTACATACCTTGAGGGAACACTTCCACTGGGAAGGCCAAGAGTACTCAGACTCCAAGAAAAGGCTTAGGGATTTCCTCTTTCTCCCTCAGCACAGGCCTCTGGCTATACCTCCTGTCTTAGACATACTAGATGATGTGTATTCGGAGGCCTGCCTTAACCCAGATTCTTTACCTCCAGTTCCAGTCAAGCCTGATAGGTACTACCGGGTTCCTGATTCACACCAATTGCTATACAAAAGCCATGCGGCTGACCCAGAAACTATTTCACAGGGTCCCAAGGGAATTAAGGCCTCCACTGCTAAAAATCCATTACCTTCAGAGAGAGATTCCAGAGCTTTAGAAAGGTGGGGGAAGAAGGTATACACCTCGGCCACCTTAACCATGAGGGCATTAAACTGTCAGTTCCATATGTTAAAGTACCAACAGTTTCTGTTATCACAGTTGAAAAGCAAAATGTCACTACCTGAACAACCAGACTTGAAGGAGTTGCAGGATTTGTTACATAGTGCAGAACAAGTGGATAAACATACCTTGCAATGTGGTTTTGATGCTTTAGAGGCCTCATGTAGAGCTGCTGTTACAGGATCTTGTCATACATAGACATGCTTGGCTCAAAGAGCAAACCTTACCAGATCATGTTAGCTAAATTACTGGATGCACCTCTGCAAAAAGATGTATTGTTTGGTGTTAAAGCTGAGGATGTATTAAAGAAAATGGAGGAAAAGGCAAAATCAATGCAAACAGTGAAAGATTTCCTACAGGTACAACCTCCATGTTTCAGTAGAAATTGGCCTTCAAAAAATTGGTCCTTTCCAGCCATGGACAGACCCCAAAGAGGTAGATACAGGCGCCCGAGGGGTAGAGGGCAATCTCAAGGATCGTTTAGAGGCAGACAATGGCAAGCACCTACACAAAGAGGTGGTGAGGATAATTCACAACCATTCAGAAAGCAGACCCAATGACTTTCCCCTTTGCATGCCAAGCAAGGTTCAAATGGCAGCACCTTTAGGCAGAAAACTGGCATTATTTTCGAAAAATTGGCATATTGTCACAAAAGACAAATGGATCCTGGACATTATAGACAGAGGCTACAGATTCCACTTTCACACCCTTCCAAAAATGAGAGGCATGCCAAACCTGCCACACAATCAAAGGGCAGAGGCACAAAAACAAATTTCAGATCTCATGGACATGAAAGCTATTCAAGAGGTACCTGCACAAGAACAGGGTCAAGGTTTTTATTCCAGACTATTCCTGGTACCAAGGAAGGGCAAAGATTGGAGACCTGTTTTGGACCTATCCATCCTAAACGCATTTTTACTCGTGCCAAAATTCAAGATGCTCACATTACAGCAGCTTCTTCCCATGCTGGGCAAGGAGTCTTGGCTGGTAACATTGGACCTCAAGGAGGCATACCTGCATGTCCCAATCAGACAAGATTGCAGAAGATACCTCAGATTTCTTGCAGGTTCAACACATTATCAATTCTCTGCATTGCCCTTTGGCTTATCTACTGCGCCCAGAGTGTTCACGAAATGCCTGGCATCAGTAATTGCCTACTGCAGACTTCAAGGGATACAATTATACCCATATTTGGATGACTGCCTGATCCAAGCGGACAGCAAGCACATACTTCTGAAACATCTGGCGTTTGTAATAATGCTGTTGAATTCTCTGGGGTACACAGTCAACAAAAAGAAATCAAGGCTAATACCCTCTCAAACAATAATTTTCCTGGGTGCCAACTTGGATGCAAACACCCAGATGGCCTACCTCATGCCAGAGAAGCAAGGGAAACTTAACTCAATACTTCAGAAAACTGGCAACTTTCACCAGGCTGACTGCAAGGAAAATCCTGCAGGCTCTGGGATTCATGGCATCTTGCATCCTATTAATCCCATGTGCAAAGCTGCATATGAGGAAACTTCAGTGGTACCTAAAAAACCTATGGTCTCAACACAGCCACAGTTTGGAAACAATATTACCACTGATTCCATGTCTTCAAAAGGAATTTCTGTGGTGGGCTCAAGCATGCCAAAGAAACACAGGTCTCCCATTCTGCAAGCCTCAAGCAAATCAAGTCATCACAACAGACGCCTCGGATTACGCCTGGGGGGTGCACATGACAGATCGGTGCATTCAGGGCAAATGGTCCCAAAAAGAAAAGCATCTACACATCAATCAAAAGGAAATGCTAGCAGTAATAAATGCTATTATAGCTTTCAAAGACCTGCTGCATCCAGGCCAGCTATTGATAAGGACAGACAACACCACGGTAATGTGGTACATAAACAAACAGGGAGGAACCCATTCATACCCCCTATGCAGGCTAGCCATGTCTCTTTGGAACATGGCTCTGGAATTGCAAATCGAGCTTCAAGCACAGTTCCTGCCAGGCAAGGAAAACACGCTGGCAGACAACCTAAGCAGAAATATGACAGATCCACACGAATGGAAGTTGCATCCTCAGTTTTTTTTCAAAGATAATTCAAGCATGGGGAAGGCCAGACATAGATCTCTTTGCCTCCCACAGAAATCACCAATTGGCAAAATTCTGCTCAAGGACCTTTCATCCACAGGCCTGGAAAGTGGACGCACTCTCTTTCAGTTGGACAACAATGACCGTTTATGCCTTTCCACCTCTTCCTGTGCTGCCCGAAGTTCTATTAAAAACCAGAGCAGACAGACCAAAGATGATTCTTATTGCTCCAGACTGGCCAAGACAACACTGGTACCCACTCCTGAGGAGCCTGACTCATTCCCCACCATGGATCCTGCCTCTAATGCCTCTTCTACTGACTCAGCACAGCTTCAAAACTCTTCACAGTCAGCTGAAAACACTCAGTCTAGCCGCATGGAAGATTCCCTAAAATCACAACAGACCCTACTCCCCAAGGAGGTGCAGGATGTCATTTTGGAGGCCAGAAGACCTTCTACTAGAAAAGCCTACTCCGCAAAATGGAAACTGTTTTGTGCTTGGAATGAGAAAAAGGGCCAGAACCCTGGAATACTGAATTTGCCTCAAATATTACAGTACCTAGCTGAGATGCTAAGCAGTGGACTTTCATTCTCCTCCATCAAAATCCATGCCTCCGCCTTTTCTGCATAATACAACACTGATCCTCCTTTATTCTCTCACCCCCTCTTAAGACAGTTCCTCAGAGGGGCTAAGAATATAAAACCCCCAAGGAAACAACCAGTACCTGCTTGGGACCTCAATTTCATTCTAGAAAAACTGACTTTGCCTCCCTTTGAGCCAGCTGCCTCAACAGAACTGCAATATTTGTCCTGGAAAACAGCCTTCCTGCTGGCTATCACCTCAGCACGCAGGGTTTCGGAACTACAAGCCCTCATGGCTGTGCAGCCTTTCATCATTTTCCATCAGGACAGAGTTTCCTTACGAACCAATCCTTCCTTTATGCCAAAGGGTAAGTATCCAGGGTAGCCTTGAATCAGGCTATCCACTTACCTACCTTTTACCCCAATCCTCAAAACAAAGGGGAGAGACTACTACATTCCTTGGACATTCACAGACAGCTACGTTATTTGGACAGAACAAAGCCTTTCAGAAAATCAGAGCAACTCTTTGTGTCCTATGCTACAGGAGCTCAACGGAAGCCTATTTCCAAACAATCTCAAAATGGATAGCCCACTGCATACGCTTTTGTTACTCTTTTCATGGTAAAACAGTACTTGCAGGCATCCGGTCTCACTCCACAAGGGCCACAGCTACCTCTGCAGCTTTCCTCAGGGGGGTGCCTACCAAAGATATTTTGGAAGCTGCCACTTGGAGTTCTGTACATACTTTCTCCCAAGCAGTATCACCTACCATTATAGTCCAAATCTAGAGCAGGCTTTGCCACTGCAGTCTTGCAGGGCATCCTGGCTCCTCCTAGTTCCACCTAGTGCCTACCACCCCTTTTTTAGCTTTGGTATTCTACCCATCTGTTATGACTGCAGCTGTATGCACGATGAACATAGTACAGTTTTGTACCTACCATAAATGTAGATGTTCGAGTGCTAATACAGCTGCAGTCCAGGTTTCCCTCCCTCCTTCCCCTCTGGGACAGGCCTAATGGCTAACACTTCCTCATACAACCTGATTGGGGTATTCTTTAATGATGTATTTCCTTGCAACTACTGTTTTTTGATTATGCTGCATTGCATTATTACATAAATTTATGTATTGCCTTCCTTCTGGGGGTACCTGACATCTGGGGCAAGAAAAACTGAAGAAAATGGCATTGGCTGGTTCTTTTATACCCCTGTCACACTGACATCAGGGAAGAAGCGACGACATCCGACGCCGGACCTAGACTTTGGAATTCGGCCGACCGAGGACCCGCCTGACGGCAGGAAAACCCATCTGTTATGACTGCAGCTGTATTAGCACTCGAACATCTACATTTATGGTAGGTACAAAACTGTACTTTTTGCAACATAGAGAAGTCTGACTTACCCTGGTGGTCAAGTGAGGTCTGTATAGAGTAGGTCATTTTGCCTTAAAGGTGATTGAAATCTTTCCTGGTCTTTGCCAGGGTGTCCCTATTTTTTTTGGAGGGGTGACACTTGGCTCCAAGTGCTTACCTGGCTTGCTTGTTGGTTACTCTTGCGAATGCACCATAAAGCTGTTGAGGAAACCTTCCATTTACATTAAAAGTGTAAATGTTTCTCTGGATGAAGTATCCTGTCAAGCCCAATGTGCCTGTCAGAGTACAGGTATTGACTCTTCCCTGACCTTTGTCAGGATATCTTCCCCCTTTTTTGGGGGGGTGACTGCTGTCACCAAACCCTGTCTTTTAATTAGCTGACTTACTTACTGGTTCCTCTTGGGTATTGTACTGTAGAGCTGTTGGGAAACCTTCCATTCTTACTGAAAGTGTAAATGCTTCTCTGGATGAAATAGTATCCTGTTCAACCACATTGTGTCCATTATAATCCAGGTATTGGTGATTGTGCTTTTTTTCATCAAGATTACTGAGCAGTGTTCATTTTGCTTTCCTGGGGGTGGGTGGTAGTGGGGCTTGACTAACTGATTACACCATGTCTTTGAGAGAGCTTCATTAGCTATTGTTTTTTGAGAAATCATCTCCCTAGGGGCTGAAGTTCTTTCTTGGGATACGTTTCTTTCCCAGCAGCTCTGCCTCTTTCAGGGGCTGCCAGATCTTAGGTCTGAAAATGTGGGCATGTTTTCCTGACTGAGGACCAGGTTTGCTCACTTTGCTTCAACTTCCCTTCTGAAGGTGCTACTTCTATTTTTTGTGGGAGCAAAAACAGTAGAAAGGAGTCCTTTTCTCCCTGATACAGTTTATTTCCTTTTGGGGGAGGCTTGTGATCAATTCCAGTCCTTAGGAGATTAGCGGCTCTACCTTTGATAGTGGACAGTGTCCAGCTGTATGTGATTGCTTCAGAGGTTGCCTTTAGGAGTAGTTTTCTGCAGTGATTATTTGGCCCTGCTTTGGCAAACTTGCAGTTTTTACTATGAGAGGAGTACGGTGTCTATGCTTTTTCCAAACATTCTTGAGAGTCAGCACCCTAATGGCTAGGCTCAGTACATCTCAGTTTTTTATTGCTCTGCTGCTATATAAAATGTCTTGACCCAGAATCAGGTAGTCTGAATGTTTTAGCACCCAGTCCCCCACAAACGTGTGGTGCTCTGCTGGAGAGAGGCAACCTCCTTCTGTCTGCACTATGACCCAGTGAGAAGCAACACTCCCCACCGAACTTGTGGATAGCTAACCCTGGCCAACCTGAGCTCTGCAGCACAGCAGTATTAAATTTTAGGTGGGATTCTGATTTGGAGGCTTTCAATCATAATCCCATAGATGGTAGTTTTGCACCATTGGCTCCTCATTCAAGCACATACACCATATGTCTTAACCTGTGGTTTCTCTAGTACTGAGCAAGATTAATTTAACAACACAACATCATTAGGGTAAAGCTAACCTATCTTGCGACAGTTGAATCCCAGCCCATGTTCCCTATTACTGGAGTAAACTCGGAACCTCAAAGGATTTCACTGGCTACCTGTTACTAATAGAAAATCTGTTTTTTAGCAGGCACAGGATAATGTAAGATACAATAGCTAACATGTAAACTTTGGATCTTAAATATTAATGTTTATCTAGTTCAGTAAACTTACTACTTTATTATAAATGTAGGATACTGCTCACCTCTAACCACCAAACTGACCTTCAGGAAACAGCCTTATTCCTCGAGGCTTTCCCCAGGAGAGTGACATCATGTTCATTCAGCCTACACGGAAAACTGGTTGATTTCTTTGAAACAGTCACCAAGGCCATTGACGAGGGGAAGGTGGTCCACACAGCCTACCTGTACCTTGCAAAAGCCTTCGATACATTACCCCACTCGGGCATTATAGATAAGCTCACTAACTTAAATATAAACCCCTATGTCACTAGATGGGTTGCAAACTGGCTCAAGGACAGAACCCACATGGTTAGAATTGTTGGAGCCATGTCAGACTCCAAACCAGTTACAAGTGGCATCCCACAAGGCTCAGTCCTGGGACCTCTCTTGTTTGGTATATATTTCTCGGAGGTACAGGCCAACACGGAAGGACTGCGGCTGACCAAGTTCGCAGATGACTGCAAACTGGGCGCCATAATCAGCTCTCCAGCCGACACAAGCATCCTCCAAAAGGGCCTCATAGAAACAGACAACTGGTGCCAGAGCCATGGCCTCAAGCTAAACGCCAAAAGTGTATAGTCATCCCCTTTGGCAAAAACAAAGTGCCCACAAATTACCACATAGGTGGTAATCCATTAAGTACAGAAGAAGTAATTAGGGACCTGGGGACCCAAGTTGATAGCAATCTCTCATTTGGCAACCACGTGGCCAAAGTGGTTAGAAAACATTTTATATAGCCCACCTAATCATGAAGGGATTCACATCTAGATCAGGGGAGGTCATCGTGCCTCTTTACTCATCCCTCATCAGGCCCATAATTGAGTACAATGTCCCTTTTGGGATGTACCTTACCAGACACCTGCAGCAACTGGAAAGACCCCAAAAGTACCTCACCAAGAGGATCAAAGGGCTCAAACAGATGCCATATGCTGCCCGGTTAAAGAAACTCCAGCTCTACTCAGTGGCATACTGCCTGCTCAGAGGCGATCTGTGCCTGACGTATAAAGCCATGTCCAACCTGGAATTAATAGACATGCTGCACCTCAGAAAATCCAAATCCCATTGAGCTACTGGCCGAGACTTGAACCTCAGCACTGAAATAAATAGGACATGCTGGAGGGACAGATTCATAACCCAGAGGCTCCCTTCACTCTGGAATAAAATCCCAGTCCAGGTTAGGCAGAGTCCCTCATTGACTCTCTTCAAGAGGAATCTTGATGAGTGGATGGGAGATCGTAGGTTTACCCTGGGTATCACTTCTGTGTCACTGTTAGACAGAGGCACAGTATACTAACCTCAAAAAAGGGCATAGCAAAATTAATTTAAAATGGGTGGTGAAAGCCAAACACACTCTGGCTAGGCTTATAAATGCCCTAGGGCAGATAGCCTAGTATGAACTTATGAAGCCTTCTCACACCTTGAGGCTGCAACTTGGAACCAATTACCTAGTGAAATCAGATCACTAACCTGCTCAAAGAATTTAAAAAAAAAAAAAAAACTTCATACCCCACATAGTCAAACAGAATAAGTGCAGTTGTTTTACAGAAATTAGTCAGTGTTGCCCCTAAAAACACCCAACACATGCAAACTCAGGTGTTGTTGTATGCTTATTTTCTTTGCATAAAGGTGTGATGCTCATATTTTTTATTCATTGTAATTGACTGCTTGTGTATAATGTACCTGCTGTATATTCTCCCATTATTTGTATTGTTTTATTGCTTTATAAACCCAACTCATAGCTGGAAAGGGTCAGTAGTACAGCCCACTTACTCCATTAACAAATGTAAATACATGCACGTGTACATTTTTTCTCTGTATCTTTTAACTTTGTGGTTTATTGGTTGGGATTCATTCCAATAACAGTACCCAATAAAGAAAGTCCTTTATTTTAGATACATTAGACAGTCTTGCCTTATTTGAGCTATGCGTATGCCCTTTTCCTGCGTAAGAATAACCTTCCACTATCCTATGTATATTGACAGTATTTTCAGCCAGTCTCAGTTGTAGGAGTTGTACAAGTTAAAATTTGGGATCCTTTATGCTCCTAACCATTCAGTATTTGACAACTTTTGGAAGTTTGTATGATCAAGGATGGCTGGATACATGCCTCTTAATGACACATGAATGGTAAATGTAAATGTGCCTATAGGTTGTTTGATGCACTTGGTTTTCATGTTCAACGCTAATGACTTCACGTCTTTCCATTTTTTGTCAATATTCTTAAATTTGAGATTGGTGCAAGATTGTTTCTAAATTGGGCAATGATAGGGTTTCAGTTGACACCATTTGGTAATGTTGAACTTTGGCCTGTGGCTGTGCAAGGATGATCTGGGGCCATTGCTTTGTGGCCACATGTCCTCAGCTATTCTGGTCTGTCAGCAGTGGGATGATTAATTTCTTTTATATTTGTTTAATGGGGTAGTGCACTGATCAATCAGTGGCGGATTTAGGCATGGGCGCAGGGACGCGCGCCACCTCCTTTTCAAGTTTTCAAGTTACGTGTGTTTTTTTTTTTTTTTTTTTTTTTTTTGAGATCATACTGATATAATAATATGGACTCTCGTATATGGAGTCACTGAGTTCGAGTTAAATGGAATTCTCTCCACGACAGTTTAAAAAAAAAAAACGTACATTTTTTTTTTCAGTTCGGGTTCCTCAGGACCTGAACCAATGAATCATCATTGGTGTGAAAAATCGCGCCTAACTCAGATACATTGGAGAAGCGATTGGAGGTTGGAGAGTCAGGTGATTATAATCTCCTCAATAATTGCTCCTCCAAATACTTCTCTGTTGTAGTTGAGTTAGGCGCGTTTTGGTAAACACTTCTTTTGAAAGTCTAGTAAGTGATTCACTGAAGCTCCAGCAAACCCCTTCAGTAAGTCTGCGAGTCTCTCAGAGAGGTATATATATTTTTTTTAATTTTTGTACCAAAGAGCCAGTTTAATATTAAAAAAAAGTTTTAAACAACTTGTCAGGCAAAGTATTCTGGAAAATCTAATTCGTGATTAGTGCCTAAATTTAAAGTGGTGTAATTTTGTAATGTTTGTGTTTTGGTGTTTGGTTCAGCGCATATATTATCTTTATCTATTTAGATCATAAAGTGTCGTGTGTTCCGGTAGAAAGCTTAATGCCGTGTAGCTGGTTAGTAATAATTAAATTTATTAAATTGATTGATTAACATGTTATAAAACAGATAAGATATTCCAATTCCACAGTAGTTGCGGCATGTTGCTTCAAGTTCTGACATCCACAAGTTAAACTTTTTTATTAATTTTTTTTTGTTTAATACTGTATTACAGATAGTAATGCAAAACTGTTTTAAAAATTAATAAAAACTGTTTAACAAGAACATGGGATGTTAGAACTCGAAGCAACTGTTGATGAACATGCCGCGTGTATTGTGAAATTATTCGATAATATCGAAACATACAACCCCTTTGCAAGTCACCCTGCGTGTCTCTCATTACAGGGATCCAAAGTTCCCCTTTCCATTCTTTTAGACTGTTAGCTATTAATTTTGATGATCACTTTAGCCTAGTGAAAGAGTCCCAGTCTTTCTCACTTAGCAGGAATAATTATTGCCCCGAAATTATTTTAAGATCCCTTGGCAGCAACTTGAACTTATAAGGAATATATTCAATTCATCATGGCGCCATTGTAGACTGACTACGTTAAAAATGGCGCCATTGTAGACTGACTTAGTTAAAAATGGCGCCATGATCTGCACTAGTTTTAGTTTAATGTTTTTACTTTCATTGCATTCTACTTTCAGTACTCCAAAATAAACAGTTATATCAATTGCAATAATAGTTTATTAAAGTACTACTGTCGTATGGATTTTCTACAGACTTTCCCAAACCTAAATGGATGAAGCTGATGCCTCACTTAACCTTTGCTCTTCAATATAGTATTAATAACTTGGTGTACACAGGCAAAGAAATGATGAAACAGAACGGGTACAGTGTCCCTTCCAAAAGAGCGATGTTAAAAACATTCCCTTGGGAGTACCAACACCAGCGAACCATGCATGTCTCTTCCGTACATTCCGCTACCTCTGAAGTACTGTCTCCTATAATATAACCAATGCAGAGAGACAAACGAGGCTGCGTTGGACCAGGGCAGTAATAATACTGAATCTTCTACCTTAATACTTAATAAAATGTATATTGTGATTACACAATTATTTTCCGTGTTGTAGGTGTTTCTTGGAAAATTAAACACCTACAACACGGAAAATAATTGTGTATTCACAATATACACGAAATTATTGAACATAACGCCACCTAAAATAAAACAAAAGTGTAATATACTACTATTTCCTATAATAGTTGCAAACGAACTACGAGCTAAATCTATTTTGGGTGTGATGCTGCAAACTTACACATTTCTCTTCTTTACAACAAGAAAAAGTAGCTGCAAAGAGCTCTTCACGAGACTGTGGAGAATGAAACCGAAACAGAGTGCTAAGACTTCGGGATCAGTAGTCCCGAGCCATTGTTCAATCACGCGATGTCAAATTTGATCCAGGCAAAGTCTTGTAAGTATTACATTAAGTAATACGTAACGGTCTACTATAACCCTCAATATACCACTAGATTAAAAGGTTTCTCAGAACTAGAACAGCAAACCAACCAAGAAACATCCCATTCATAAAAAAAACAATAGACAACTAAAGCAATTAGCAGAGCACACTGAAATCAACGGCAAACAGTAACTGAAGGAAGATAAACTGATAAACGAACGGAAGTAGAGGTTCGGTTAAACCGTTTATATAAGAAAAAGTACAACACTCAGTTCACCGTTTTGTTCTCTGCCAACCCTGATATTTGCTCCTTAAACCTACAGTACATGGTATTTCACTTGTTATACACAGGGCTCATATGTATTCCACGTGTGTCATATAAATGAGTGTAATATAAACATCTGCATGAGGAACACGGGCATAATATATCATCGTGCCTTTTCCCAAATCCAGATATTTAGTGTCACATAACCAAGGCCAGACTTAAACACAGGCCAACTTGGCGAGCATCTATGGCACCGTGCTTGGAGAAGTGCTTTTTCAACAATTTTATATTTGATCTTAGAGCAATGAAATATGTTGTTTGCTCTAAAAAAAATAAAGCATAGATCCATGTTAAATAAATGCACCCACAGCCTGATGGGTGCTCCACTTCACTTAACCATTCACGTCAAATAACGTCACTTGAGACATGAGTGCTGCAATGGCATGGAGCAGAGACCTGTAAGTGTTCAAATGGGAGGCGCAATGCAGTGGTGCTCACAGGACTAAGGGTCTGCATCAGTATGATGCATTTCTTTAATGAAGTCTAAACATGTAATGTGCTTTTACTGACCGATCACTTCAGGGGCATTCTGCAGAATTCTGAACAGCTGAAAGGAATGGTGCAATACAAACGTAGTTTGTTTTTTTAACAGTGGTGCTGGCTGACAGTAATCAACCAGAAATTTTCTGTAATATTTCAGGCTTTGTGATGCAATGTTAATGTTTGGTAACTTGTCTGTGTTAAGAAAGGGTGAAATATAGGTTACATGTCCATCAGACTTCACTGTTATAACTGCTGAGTAAGAATTTAGCATACCTTTCAAATGCCCAATTTTGGCACAAAATTTTGCTCCCTCCCTCATAATTCCTACTAAAATTGGTAATTTTCTGAAAAAGGGTGGCAGTAATGACAATAATAGTTATATACTTCTTTTGCTTTACAAAATGCAACTTTTTGCTTTTATTTACCAGGAAAGTCCACCTGGGAACTGAAATGCCCATTTTTAGCAAAGGCGAGAGAAAAGCTACAAAACAAGGTCAAACACATTTTTGACAGTTAAATAGAAAAACAGTCAAACACCTGTTGTGTCTTTTGGCTTTTCCCGGTTAGGGGTCACCACAGCAGAACTCCGGTCCACTAATGATTGGTAGTTGATTTTTATGTGCCAAGTTACCAGCCCTGACGCACAACCTTCAACAAAGATACGCCCATTCACGCATGTCTCCACGCAGAAGACGCTCTAGCTGAGAATTGAACCGGACAGCATCTTACTGTGAGGTGACAACGCTACCACAGCACTACCACCGTGGGATTGAAAAACAGTCAAACACTACTTGCAAGTATTTCAAAGCAACAGTCAAACATTTACAAAGCACGTCTTCAAGATATTGAGAGTAAAATCAAAAATACTATATTAATACACTTTTACAGTATCCATGGTGAACAGAGTTAAGATTGCATACTTCAACTGCAGATGTGGTACAGTTGCATAGTTTATTAGTTGCCAGGTGATAATTATGGCTGATTTGAACTATTATAGCTTACTTAAAGAAGATTCAGTATTATTACTGCCCATGCCCAGGGCACGTAAGCCATTCGCCTCTTTTTCCCCAGTGCAATATGTTTTTATTAAACTAAGACACATTTTATGCAGAAGCCCTTAATGGTGCTGGATCAATGGCAATTTAAAAATATGTTTTTATTGTGTGCAGTTAACATATGTATGATGGTCTTAAAACCGTAGTTAGCAAAATCGTATAAAACACTCCTTTAAAAATTTAGCAAACGAGTGTATATTCAACGTCGAGCAATATCATGGATGGTCATGCATTATATGACTTTGTACATTAACTGCAGTAGCAAACAAGTGCCTGATGTATACAGGCAATTCAGCATTGCACTTCCCCCTTTAAGTATTTTGTAAACGATGAAACAGAAAGCCCAAAAATTGAGTGATCAGGTGTGCAGCACCTCTCTAATGGGGTGCCATAGCTGTGGCTGTTTAGAGCAGGGGTGCTATATCAGCAATAGTCCTTTATGTAATAAATAAATACAATACAATTTATAAATATATACAATATATATATATCAATACAATATATAAATATATACAATATTTTGATGTACATTGGCATTCTTGCTACAAGTGTTGCCCCATAATAGAGTCTGAGACTCCCTGATTTTTCTGAAAGCCATTATAATTAGAACTGGACCTGGGAAGGACATCATTATGGTTATTGGTTTGAGTTCAATTGTGTAGTTGGAGTGACGAAAAAATAAAAAAAAAAATAAAAAAAATAAGAAGTCATCTTTATACCACTGTTTCCCATGAAATTGCACTGTTGCCCCACTCTGAATTCACCAGAACAGTCAATGTTTATATCTAGTAGCACAAATTACTGCGCCTGGAAGAAACAGGACTACAGCCTTTCTCAACGCCCAAAGCTGAACGTTGTTTACTGAAACATGACAGTTTGCAGGACAGCCCGTACGTTCATTGCGTGCAGAGTTGTATCATGTTGTAGGGAAGCAAGATGTCCAGGAGGTGAAAGCTGTTGGCAGTAATCCTGTAGGTAGAGGAAACCATGCATTACCAACAAGCAGAAAAATGACATCTTTATATTTTCTGTAGTTAGTCTGTCTTATCCCCTATAGCCTCAAACTATTTGTAAATTCATAAGGGAATTTTGCTTCTGTCATCCCTTTCTGAATCTATTTATGTACTATATATAATTAGATATCATTGTGAGCCCTACTGAGGGATCTTTTTATCTGATTTTAAGGGTTAATACATGGTATAATTTCCTGATAGCTTTACAGAGACAAATGTTAAATGCTGTGTCCTAAAGTTGCAGAACATGTCAAATAAGTGCCTAGTCAAGTACATGTGAAATAGTGCATTGTACTGAATTATTGGTCTAATCAGGCTGAATACAGTGGGGTTATAATTTCCTTGGATCTGGATGCCGTACATTTACTTATAAGTTGTTCCACATAGGGGTTCCTCACCACTGTGGACACGTGGCAGTCAAAGTTCAGGCTATTTGTACATTCTAATATCTTTCATTGCTCACAAAATGCTTACAGTTTTGACCTACGCCCTTTATTTGTCCAGAAAATGCTGTGTAATGCCAGAGTGTGAAGGCTGATAGAAGTATAGCACCCACAGACAGACAGTTTTGTAAAGCAACTGGAACATGCCAAAGCAAAGAACAGATTTGTGCATTCATTTGTGAAGTGTTTTATATGCGTTCTTTCTTCAGCATAATGAAGACATGTTGTTGTGGCCATTAGCCAAGTCATTAGTACTTGACACTGTTTTATTTTGTACATTAGATAGCAGAAGGCTTCAAGCCGTTATTTGTGTATTGAAATGAGCTGCAGTATGTCAGCAGAAAGTGCTGCTATGTCTTCAGGAGCAAAGCTAGAACTACATCAACAGTCTCTTCAAATTTTTCGGAAAGGTCATAAAACATGGAGAAGGTTCAGTCTCTGAGGGTAAGTCATTTGTGAGTGAGAGTAGTGGTAAAGTACAGAATTATGTCCTATTATCAGGATGACTGTCAGATAGTTCAGATGTGTGTGACACTATTTCCTGTGCTAAAGTATTTGTCTAGGATTTTATGAATGAGGGTATTCATAAGTTTTAATAATTTTAGTCTTGAAAGGAAAGTCAGATATGTAATGGAAAATGAACTGAAAGGTACTGTACTTAAAAGTCTTATATGAAGGCAGGAGCTCATCGGTGAGATAGAACATCTTAATAATCCATGTTGTATACTTTGCATTTCTTTTGTGGGTTTGCAGGCATCTAGTGTATAGATTATTTCCCTAATTTTTTTTTTAGTTAGTGAAACTTTTTTTATGTGTAACAGTACGCTATTCAACGGAGGCAAATGTAGTTGTATTTGTTGTACTGTTAAAGAAGTTATCTTCCTCTTGATATTTGTTTTTGTTTTTTTAACCAGCAGTCAGAGAGTCATGTCTGTTTGACACAGAAGACATGGTAAATGAAGGTAGTGCCATCAGAGAAGTCAGTGAAAGTAGTACTGTCACAGAAGTCAGCAGCTTAACAGATGACATAGAAAGTGAGAGAAGTACTGTTAGTGAAGTCACTAAGAAGCATTCGGATCAAGTCAGTGCCACAAAGTGTTTGACAGATATTAGTGAGTACATCACATGTACTAATGCTGCAGATAAGGAGAAAGTCATTGTCATAAATCATCGCAAACCACATGATGGTTTTCGTTTCCCACTCAAAGCCTTCACAGACAAAAGAAGAAAATCAGGAAGTTCCCTTCGCCAATGTCAGCTGTCATGGCTAGACCAGTATCATTTTCTGGCATATTCAGTGAAAAAAGATGGGCTGTTTTGTTTAGCCTGTGTGTTATTTCCAACACCAGCACAGACGGAACGTGCAAAGTTATTCATTGAGCAGCCATATTGTAATTGGAAGCATGCCAAAGCTGATATTCAGAGACATTCAGAATTAGATTACCACAAGAAATCTGAGGCAAAATTACATGCTTTCCGAGTCACAAGTGACAATCCAAGTCAAAGAGTGAACTTTGCAATTTCAAATGCGTCACAGCTGCAGATGGCCAAAAACCGAGCTCTACTAACCTCTATTATAAAGTGTCTGGAGTACTGTGGAAGGCAAGGGCTAGCACTCCGTGGACATAGAGATGACTGCACATCTGACTGTACAACCAACAAAGGAAATTTCAGATCTCTAGTTGATTTCCGAATTGATGCTGGTGACAGAGTTAGAAGCCCACTTGCAGACATGCCAAAAGAATGCAACGTATATTTCAAAAACAGTACAGAATGAATTGCTAGACTGTATTAAAGAATACATTCAACAGCAGATAATAAAGGATATTAAACAACAGCCTCTTGGACCCTTTTATTCCATCCAAGCAGATGAAATTGCAGATGTAAGCAACTGGGAACAACTTAGAGTAGTACTACGATATGTGAAGAATAGCCATCCTGTGGAGAGATTCATAGAGTTTATTGCCTGTGAATCTGTGACTGGAGAGGAGATATGCAATAAGTTGGTCACATGCCTAACAAAGCTAACGTTGAATCTTGAGCACTGCAAAGCTCAAGGGTACGATGGTGCTGGAAACATGGCTGGAGCACAGAAAGGCTGTGCAGCTTTGTTTCAAGAAAAGGTACCACATGCTATTTTTTCCACTGTGCTAGCCACCAGTTGAACCTCGTACTTTCAAAGGCTTGCCAAGTTCCAGAAGTACGAATAATAAATATAGTGAAGGAAGTTGGTTTGTTTTTCAAATACTCCCCAAAAAGGCAAAGATGTCTAGAGGAATCAGTGCAGTACATAAACTTACAGCAAAAGGCAAGTGGCAAAAAACCTATAGAAAAAGCAAAAGGCAAGTGGCAAAAAACCTATAGAAAAACAAAAGCTTAAGTTGCTGTGTGAGACCAGATGGGTGGAGAGACATACAGCCTTTGATGACTTCTATCATATGTATGAAGCACTCATTCACTGTTTAGACAATATTATGAATAACAGAGGGCCACACTGGGATGGAAAAACTTTGACTGATGCCAGTGGACTTTACAGTTCAATTACTAAGTCTTGCTTTATTGTTTCCTTCCAGTCAGCAAGGTTCTTATTTGGCTTTACTAAGCCCATAAGCAAACTTCTGCAAGGATCGTCACAAGACATACTGTATGCATATGAGCAAGTCAGCTGTGTGCTTAATGAGCTGCAGGCTATTCGTGTAAACATTGAGAATGAGTTTAAGAATATCTTCAGAGATATGTCAGAAATGGGGAGCTTCTGCAATAATACTGAATTACCCCTTCCACGTGTCTGTAGCAAACAGACTATGAGGAACAATGTGACTGGAGAGACTTCAGAAGAATACTGGCGAAGAGCAATTTTTATTCCCTTTCTGGATCACTTCATTCATGAACTGTCCAGACGATTCACTACAATGGCATCAACAGCTATTCAAGGACTCTCACTAATTCCATCAAACTTGAACAGCTTAACATTAGATAGAGAGAGTTCACTTAAAAATTTTTTTGACTTGCCTTCACCAACAACATTCCACCAAGAGGTCAGACTGTGGAAAAGGACATGGGAGGCTATATCGCACAATTCTGCACTGCCAAATGATTTGAAGCAGACCTATTCGCAAACAAATGTCAAAATGTTCCCAAACATTTCCTTTGTATTAAATACACTCTTGCTCACTCCAGTCACAACTGCTGGAGTAGAGAGGGCTAATTCAGCCTTAAAACTGATAGTCTGAACTCCGGAGTACCATGGGACAAGAGCGCCTTAACAGTTTAGTGTTGCTGTTCATGCATAGGGACATCCCGATAGACTACTCCTCGGTAATCAATTTGCAGAAAGACATCCAAGAAGAATGCTACTTATTAATCCTCTTAATTAAGAATCTAACAGTAGTATGACTAAGCATGTGACATATATTACAGTACGGTATGAGAACATAGAGGCCATCATGAAATGCTTAGTGTTAAAATTTGTTAGACTTTCTGTCCTGCCGTGTACAGTTTTTATACATATCTTTAGATGGTATAACATATTGACAAAGTCTGACTACTAATTTAAGTCAGAGTGTTAACATCAGAGAAGTCATGTACTCCACAGGCGGCATAGAAAGTAAGATAAATACCAGTAATCTTCTTCACAGGCAACATAGTCAATCAGAGCTCTACCATCATAAGTCACCCACTCCACAGGCAACATAGAAATTCATAGAAGTGCCATCAGAGAAGTCAGTACTACCATCATAGAAGTCATCTACTCCCCAGGCAACATAGAAAGTAAGTAGTACCAGGAGTCATGTCAGAGTTCTACCTTCATAGAAGTCATCAACTCCACAGGCAACATAGAAAGTAAGAAGTACCAGTAGTCAGAGCACTACCATCACAGAAGTCCTCTACTCCACAGGAAGCATAGAAAGCGAGAAGTACCAGTAGTCAGTCAGAGCTCTACCATCATAGAAATCATCCACTCCACAGGCAACCTAGAAATTCATACAAGTGCCATCAGAGAAGTCAGTACTACCATTATAAGAAGTCCTCTACTCCCAGGCAACATAGAAAGTAAGAAGTACCAGTAGTCAGAGCACTACCATCACAGAAGTCCTCTACTCCACAGGAAGCATAGAAAGCGAGAAGTACCAGTAGTCAGTGCTCTACCATCATAGAAATCATCCACTCCACAGGCAACCTAGAAATTCATACAAGTGCCATCAGAGAAGTCAGTACTACCATTATAGAAGTCCTCTACTCCCAGGCAACATAGAAAGTAAGAAGTACCAGTAGTCAGAGCACTACCATCACAGAAGTCCTCTACTCCACAGGCAGCACAAAGTAAAAGTACCAGTAGTCAGAGCACTACCATCACAGAAGTCCTCTACTCCACAGGCAGCATAGAAAGTAAAAGTACCAGTAGTCAGAGCTCTACCATCAGAAGTCATCCACTCCACAGGCAACATAGAAATTCCACAGAAGTCCTCTACTCCACAGGCAGCGTAGAAAGTGAGAAGTACCAGTAGTCAGTCAGAGCTCTGCCATCATAGAAATCATCCACTCCACAGGCAACATAGAAAGTAAGAAGTACCAGTAGTCAGAGCACTACCATCACAGAAGTCCTCTACTCCACAGGCAGCACAGAAAGTAAGAGAAGTACCAGTAGTCAGTCAGAGCTCTACCATCATAGAAGTACCATCAGAGAAGTCAGTGAAAATAGTACTGTCAAAGAAGTCAGCAGCTTAACAGATAACATAGAAAGTGAGAGAAGTACTGTTAGTGAAGTCAGTAAGAAGCATTCGGATGAAGTCACTGATGGTGCTGAAAACATGACTGGAGTACAGAAAGGCTGTGCAGCTTTGTTTCGAGAAAAAGTACCACATGCTATTTTTTTCCACTGTGCTAGCCACCAGTTGTACCTCGTACTTTCAAAGGCTTGCCAAGTTCCAGAAGTACGAATAATGTTAAATATAGTGAAGGAAGTTGGTTTGTTTTTCAAATACTCCCCAAAAAGGCAAAGATGTCTAGAGGAATCAGTGCAGTACATAAACTTACAGCAAAAGGCAAGTGGCAAAAAACCTATAGAAAACAAAAGCTTAAGTTGCTGTGTGAGACCAGATGGGTGGAGAGGCATACAGCCTTTAACTTCTATCATATGTGTGAATCACTCATTCACTGTTTAGGCAATATTATGAATAACAGAGGGCCACACTGGAATGGAAAAACTTTGACAGATGCCAGTGGACTTTACAATTCAATTACTAAGTCTTGCTTTATTGTTTCCTTTCAGTCAGCAAAGTTCTTGTTTGGCTTTACTAAGCCCCTTAGCAAACCTCTACAAGGATCGTCACAAGTCATACTGTATGCATATGAGCATGTCAGCTGTGTGCTTAATGAGCTGCAGGCTGTTCGTGCAAACATTGAGAATGAGTTTAGGAATATCTTCAGAGATATGTCAGAAATGGGGAGCTTCTGCAATAATACTGAATTACCCCTTCCACGTGTCTGTAACAAACAGACTATGAAGAACAATGTGGCTGAAGAGACTTCAGAAGAGTACTGGCGAAGAGCAATTTTTATTCCCTTTCTGGATCACTTCATTCATAAACTGTCCAGACGATTCACTACAATGGCATCAACAGCTATTCAAGGACTCTCACTAATTCCATCAAACTTGAACAGCTTAACATTAGATAGAGTTCACTTAAAAAATGTTTTGACTTTCCTTCAAAAACATTCAACCAAGAGCTCAGACTGTGGAAAAGGACATGGGAGACTATATCGCACAATTCTGCACTGCTAAATGATTTAAAGCAGACCTATTCACAAACAAATGTCAAAATGTTCCCAAACATTTCATTTGTATTAAATACACTCTTGCTCACTCCAGTCACAACTGCTGGAGTAGAGAGGGCTAATTCAGCCTTAAAACTGAAAGTCCGGAGTACCATGAGGCAAAAGCGCCTTAACAGTTTAGTGTTGCTGTTCATGCATAGAGACATCCCGATAGACTACTCCTTTGTAATCCATATTTGCAGAAAGACATCCGAGAATGTTTTTATACACATGTTTAGATGGTATAACATATTGACAAAGTCTGACTACTAAGTTGGAGTGTTACCATCAGAGAAGTCATCTACTCCACAGGCAACATAACAATTCAGAGAAGTACCATCAGAGAAGTCAGTGCTACCATCATAGAAGTCATCTACTCCCAGGCAACATAGAAAGTAAAAACTACCAGTAGTCAGAGCACTACCATCACAGAAGTCCTCTACTCCACAGACAGCATAGAAAGTAAAAGTACCAGTAGCCAGAGCACTACCATCACAGAAGTCCTCTACTCCACAGGCAGCATAGAAAGTAAAAGAAGTACCAGTAGTCAGAGCTCTACCATCAGAAGTCATCAACTCCACAGGCAACATAGAAATTCCACAGAAGTCCTCTACTCCACAGGCAGCATAGAAAGTAAAAGTACCAGTAGTCAGAGCACTACCATCACAGAAGTCCTCTACTCCACAGGCAGCATAGAAAGTAAAAGTACCAGTAGTCAGAGCACTACCATCACAGGAAGTCCTCTACTCCACAGGCAGCATAGAAAGTAAAAGTACCAGTAGTCAGAGCACTACCATCACAGAAGTCCTCTACTCCACAGGAAGCATAGAAAGTGAGAAGTACCAGTAGTCAGTCAGAGCTCTACCATCATAGAAATCATCCACTCCACAGGCAACCTAGAAATTCATACAAGTGCCATCAGAGAAGTCAGTACTACCATCATAGAAGTCATCTACTCCCAGGCAACATAGAAAGTAAGAAGTACCAGTAGTCAGAGCACTACCATCACAGAAGTCCTCTACTCCACAGGCAGCATAGAAAGTAAAAGTACCAGTAGTCAGAGCTCTACCATCAGAAGTCATCCTCTCCACAGGCAACATAGAAATTCCACAGAAGTCCTCTACTCCACAGGCAGCATAGAAAGTAAAAGTACCAGTAGCCAGAGCACTACCATCACAGAAGTCATCTACTCCACAGGCAGCATAGAAAGTAAAAGTACCAGTAGCCAGAGCACTACCATCACAGAAGTCCTCTACTCCACAGGCAGCATAGAAAGTAAAAGAAGTACCAGTAGTCAGAGCTCTACCATCAGAAGTCATCCAGCATAGAAATTCCACAGAAGTCCTCTACTCCACAGGCAGCATATAAAGTAAAAGTACCAGTAGTCAGAGCACTACCATCACAGAAGTCCTCTACTCCACAGGAAGCATAGAAAGTGAGAAGAACCAGTAGTCAGTCAGAGCTCTACCATCATAGAAATCATCCACTCCACAGGCAACATAGAAATTCATACAAGTGCCATCAGAGAAGTCAGTACTACCATCATAGAAGTCCTCTACTCCCAGGCAACGTAGAAAGTAAGAAGTACCAGTAGTCAGAGCACTACCATCACAGAAGTCCTCTACTCCACAGGCAGCATAGAAAGTAAAAGCAGTACCAGCAGTCAGAGCTCTACCATCAAACGTCATCCACTCCACAGGCAACATAGAAATTCCACAGAAGTCCTCTACTCCACAGGCAGCATAGAAAGTGAGAAGTACCAGTAGTCAGTCAGAGCTCTGCCATCATAGAAATCATCCACTCCACAGGCAACATAGAAAGTAAGAAGTACCAGTAGTCCGAGCACTACCATCACAGAAGTCCTCTACTCCACAGGCAGCATACAAAGTAAGAAGTATCAGTAGTCAGGGATTAGGCATGCTGGACAGAGTACATGAACTATGGACAGAAGTTGGAAATATTACCCAGGAAGTTGCAAAAAATTAATTCTAAATAGAAAGAGGATTAAGAAGGCAAAATGACTGTCTGTGAAGGCTTTAGAAGTGGCTGAGGAAAGAAGGCTCTCTAAAGATAATGAGAGCAGGGTACATTATGTAAAACTTTAATGCAGAGTTTGATAGATGATAGCAAGAGAAGTTCTGGAGGGATGTATACATGAGCAATGCAAAGAAATGGAAGACAACAAAAGGTGAGCAGATGTTCAGGAACATGAGTTGTATTAAGGGAAAGTTGCAGATAGAAATGGACATGACTAAAGAAAAAATGGAGA